>NW_008340065.1:3348940-3349345 GCF_000622305.1 Nannospalax galili
TGGAAGAAGAAGGGGAGTGTTGGGACTAAAGGCTTAAGCAGGAATAGGGCCAGAGGGATTGGAAAGCGGAAGGTGGAGGGAGGGGGTTACCCAAAACTAAGGATGTGTGAGAAGCCTTACAGAAATCCACTATTTTGTAAACTAATCTAAAAATAATTTTTTGGTCTTTTTGAGACAGGGTCTCCCTGTAGCCCCAGCTGTCCTGGAACTATGTATACCAGGCTGGCCTTGAACTCACAGAGATCCGCCTGCCTCTGCCTCCTGAGTGCTGGGATTAAAGGCGTGCACCACCATGCCCGGCTAAAAATAAGTCTTTTAAAAAAGCACAAACACAAATAAGAAAATTCCTCTAAAATGTTTAAAAATCAATACAATGTTTAAAAAAATTAAAATATTCAAGCACAC
>NW_008340065.1:3350370-3367856 GCF_000622305.1 Nannospalax galili
TAATGGAATGTTTGTTGTGTCTCCTGGCAGAAAAACTCCCTCCTCTGGAACCAAAACTTCTAAGCCAGCAGAGTGCAAAGTCAAGGGTACAGGAAGCAAAAATTTTCCTAGTGGGTCACCAGGGGAGATAGTGAGTGGAATCATTCCCACTTCTACCCCTTGATTCTTGGACCCATGAATCCTGGCTATAGGAGAAACTGTACCACATATTGGACGCTGATTCAAAGCATATACTGCCTTCTGGAGGACCCTGTCCCAGCCCTCCAGGCTATTGCCACCTAATTGGCACTGTAACTGTGTCTTTAAGAGGCCATTCCATACCTACTGCTATCCTTAGTGGTCATCCCATGGTCCTGACATCTTCAAAAAAGCTGGGGTCCCCACTGAAACTGAGGCTGCACCCTCACCAATGGCCTCTTCTGGCCTCTTGGGATGCAATGCCTCAGATTCTCTCCATAACCCTTTCAACTCCAGGATCCTCACTGCAACTGAGGCTGCATTTCACCAATGGCTTTTCCTGGCTTCTCAGGGTGCCAAGTCTCAGCTGCTCTCTATGACCCCTTCATGCTTTCAACACCAGAACCATGCAGGAAGACTCCTATACATTACCAAGTCCTGCTTCCAGCTTGAGATGGAGGCTCAGGTTCTCTGTGTGCTGACCCTGAGGAAATACCTCCCAAAAGACTTCACCACAATGATGCTGGTCTCTTGTTATTTACAGCTGATTTTTCAGCCCCAGCTAACCAGCATCAATTGTCCCAGTAAAGCAAAGGTTTTGCTTCAGGTTCTGGTCTCTTAATCACAGCTGATTCTTCAGCCCCAGCCAACCAGAACCCACAGATTCTCAATTCAAAATATCATACAAATAGCCCTGATAGTCTCTGCTTCCCTGTGAAGCTTCACAAGCCAGGCCTCCGTTGTTCACAACTCTTTCAGCATAACTGTTCAAGCTCCACAGCAACAAACTCTAAGTACTCAATGGCTTTTCCAGCCCAAAGTTCCAAATGCTTCCACAATCCTCCTTAAAACACCAAGGTCAGGTCTGTCACAACAATTCCCCACTCTCTGGTACCAATTTCTGTCCTAGTTTGTCTTTTCATTGCTGTGATGAAATACTCTGACCACTACCAACTTGGGGAGGAAAGGGTTTATTTGGCTTACATCTCCCACAGTTCATCAGGGAGCCCAAGGTAGAACTCAGGGCAGGAACCTGGAGTCAGGATCTGGAGCGCAGGCCTTTGAGGAACACTGCTTACTGACCTGCTCCCCTGGCCTCTGCTCAGCCTGCTTTCTTATGCAACACAGGCCCGCCTGCCCAGGGGTGGCACCACCCACAGTGGGCTGGGCCCTCCCACATCACTCAGTAATCAAGAATGTTCCCCATGGACATGGCCACAGGCCAGTCCAATGAAGGAAATGTCCCAACTGAGGCTCCCTCAACCCAGGTGTATCAAGTTGACACTAAAGCTATCCAGCACAGATCCTGATGTAACTGCAGGAGTTAGAAAGATGGAAAGGAACCATGGAGGTAAGGGGAAGGAAAGAACCTGAGAGAGGGGATGGTGGGAGATAGATGCTATCAAAGGGGAAATGAAGAAAATTGAGATATTCAACTGGGAAGCAAGGAGGGAAGGACATACAAGGAACCATGGGGAGAAAGAAGGAGTTCAAGAGAGGGGGGATAATAGGAGTCAGGTATTACCAAGGGGAAAATGGGGTACTTTAACTGGGGAGAGAAAAGGGATGTTAGGAAAGACAGATGAGAGATAAATAAAGCTTAGGTCATGTGAAAAACCAGAGGAAAATGTATTAACTCAAAAACCTACTGAAAAATATGCATACAGTATCTGAACGTGAGTGCGTGTCTATACCTGAAAGCTGTATAACAAGAAACACAGTGAGAAACCTCCTTTCAAGTTGTTGGTCAGGGTAGTCCAAGAGACTCCCAAAATAACACAGGCTGTTGCCGCAGCCCGTGCTTACCTCTCAGAACTTGAAGGTAAGACCCTATGGCTGAAGACAGGACAGACTTCGATCACAAGACTTGGAGCGATGGAGCTGGAACTGACCTGGAAGCCTCCTCCCTGAAGACTAGTTCTCATAGTTCTGGAGGATACTATGCAAGCTGCTAAGGGAGAACATCAATCGATTGTCCACCCCAGCTTTATAGCACAACATACTGTAGTGATGCAGTAGTGGCACTTTCATCTTGAGAATGATCAGCAGCTATCTAATTGGACTTAAAGCCCTCTCAATGGGCGGGAACTCATGTGTGGCACTGTAAACATAGCCAAATACACATGGTTAGAGAGGTTATAGGTCCTAAAGAAAACCCTACATCTGTCATATCCCTAAACAAATGCAATTTCTTTATGTATGCTAAATATGGATCCTTATATTTACAGACAAGTATATCATTCACCACTCATCAAAGAACCTTCTTTTTGCAACGGATGGAGTCTATTACAGAGTTCCATAACTGGTCACACACAGAGAATAAGTTTCTGAGAGATGGACAGCCCTAAGTGACACATCTACAATGGAACCTCTACACCTGTCTTGTGTAACATAGCAGGGGGCGGGGTAGAGAGAATACCAATGCATCTCTCAGCTCTCACCAGAGAAGCTTCCCCGTGCAACAGAGTACGATGCACACAGAAAGCCACAACTGGCCAAAGTGTAGAGAATAAGAGACTGCAGAGAGAGTGTCCCTGGACAGGACTTCTGTATTAAACCTCACCCACCTATGGCTCAGGAACCATTACAGAAGAGGGGGCAGAAATAAGAGCCAGGGTTGGTACATGATCATAAAGAAATAGAGTCTTCCAAGCCTCTGGGAACTTATTCATATGAATTTACATCAATGGGGTCAGTGTGCTGGATACCTTTGGTTGTCAACTTGACACATCTGGGTAGAGGGAGCCTCAATTGGGGAATTAACTCCATTGAACTGTATGGAGTTGTGGAATATGGGAATTAACTCCATGGAACTATATCCACGTCTGTGGGGAATTTTCTTGATTAGTGATGTGGGAGGGCCCATCCCACTGTGGGTGGTGCCACCTCTGGGCAGGTGGTCCTGTTATTGTATAAGAAAGAAGGTTGAGCATGGGCCAGGGGAGCAAGTCAGTAAGCAGCATTCCTCCATGGCCTGTGCTTCAGCTCCTGCCCTGACTTCTTATCTTCAGCTCCCTCATGATGAACTGCGACTCAGGAGATGTAAGATAAAATAAACCCTTTCCCCCCCAAAGTTGGTATTGATCAGAGTATTTTGTCACAGTAATTGAGTAGAAACTAAGATGGTCAGCATGCACAAGACCCATGCAAACTCGATCAGACAGAAACCCAGCATAGAACTGGAGAAATGGGCAGCAGGCCTCAACCTTAACTGAAGAACTATTGGCAGCTGGTCACTGCTAAGAGAGAGAGTCCATCTTCTTTAAGGGAGTGACTCTAGATAGGCTGACTAGATCCCAGTGGACCAAGTTGCACTGAGGGACATCTGGGTATACAAAATTGACTTCATAGGCCTTAACATATATGACAGAATGCATGAAATCTGGTGCAGGACAGGGAGGCATGAGGGGTATGGGTGACAGATGGGGTTATGAAGATCATTAAGATGTCTTGTATGAAATGCACAAAAATTCAATAAAAAAATACATTGGGTGGAAAAAGTGTAGGGGGCTTGTAAGAACTAGTTGATACTAGCTTCATGAGAGCGGAAGGTACCAGAAGAGCAGATGGAGATAAAATGGAAGGGAAAAAATTTCAGGGGCAACTTCTGGAGGACTGCGGACTCTGGTTATCTTTCTAGCCCTGCAAGACAGTATTGTTCTTTACTGATTTTCCAGCAAGGGTTCGTTTAGATTTGTCCATGTATCTGTCATTATTTCTATTCTTCACTCTGCATCTCCAGTTTTCCATCTGAGAGCCTTTTCATACTAACCAAAGAATACATTTTAGGGCCCAGTGAAATGGCTCAGCAGATAAAGGGCTTGACACACAAGCCTGGAGACCTGAAATCAATCCCCAGAACCCACGTAAACATGGAAGGAGAGAATTTAATCCACAAGTCTGTCCTCTGACTCCATATGCACACTGTGGCCCATGCACACATACACACATATATGTACTACCACTACAGCTAAATAATAATAATCATAATCATAAAGAATACTTGGGGCTAGAGAGATGACTCAGTAGTTAAGAGTGTTGGTTGTTCTTGCAGAGGGCCCAGGTTCAGTTCTCAGCATCCACATGACTGCTCACAACCCACTGTAACTCCAGTTCCAGGGGATCTGACACCCTCTTCTGGCCTTTGCAGGCACCGCTTGCATATGATGCACATACATACATTCAGGCAAAACACTCATACACATAAAATAAAAATAAATGATAAAAAGAATACTCTTTAATGTTTCCTTAGCATGTGTCTGTTGGTGGTGAATTATCTCCATTTTTATTTGAAGCTTTTTATTTCTCCTTCATTTTTAATGTAGTTTTGCTAGCTAATAGAATTCTGATTTGATGGTTGTTTTTCTTTAGCAAACAAGGGCTATTTTCCAGTGTATCTGACTTCCAGTATCACTGCATAGAGATCAGCTATAAGTTTAAAGTGGTTTTTTTTTTTCGGTCTTTTTGAGACAGGGTCTCCCTATAGCCCCAGCTGGCCTAGAACTCATTATGTAGACCAGGCTGGCCTTGAACTCACAGAGATCCGCCTGCCTCTGCCTCCCAAGTGCTGGGACTAAAGGCGTGCACCACCACGCCCAGCCTAAAGTGTTTTTTAAGGCAATCTTTTTCTACTAACTACCTTCAGAATCTCCTTACGTTTCACTACACGTCTGGGTGAGGATTTCCTTTCATTGATCCTTCTTGGAATTCACCAGGCTTCTGAATTCTGTGAATTGATGTCAAATTAGTTTTTAGACAGATCTAAATTCTTAGACTTGTCTTTCCATATTGCTTCTATTTCTCTCTCTCTCTGCCTCCCTCCCTCCCTCTTCTGCTGTACTAGATAAATGCAGATGAAGACCCCCCATGTTTCTCATCCTTACTGTACTTTTCATTCATTTTTCTCTGGGCTTCGTCCTGCATAATTTCTTCTGACCTGTGGTTACGGTTCCAAAAAAGACATGCTTTTTAATGTGACAGCAGTAGTGGGAAATACTATGGCTGTTTAGCAGGCAGGACCTACTGGGAGGTCAGGTCTACAAAGAGATTGTAAGGGGGCTAGAGAGATGGCTCGATGGTTAAGAGCTTACACCACTCTTGCAGAGGACTCGGGTTCTGTTATTAGCACCCACATTGGGCGACTCATAACTTCTTATAACTCCATCTCCAGGAGATCTGACACCCTCTCTGGACTCCATGGACACCTGCATTCTCATATGCACATACCCACACACAAACACGCATAACTTAAAATAAAAATAAATCTTTTTTAAAGAGAGATTGCTAGGCATGGTAGCACATGCCTTTAAGTTCCAGCACTTGGGAGGCCAGAGGCATGTGAATTTCTGTGAGATCAAAGCCAGCCTGGTCTACAGAGAAAGTTCTAGGTCAGCTGGGGCTACAGGAGACCCTGTCTAAAAAGACCAAATAGGCGGGGGGAGGGGGAAGACTCAAAAAAAAAAAAAAAAAAGAGGGAGAGGGAGGGATTGGGATTGTGAAACCCTGCCAGTCCCATCTCTCTTCCTGGTTTGTGATGTCACCTATCCTACCATATGCTCTTACCATGATGTCCTGCCCTCACCAGAGGCCCAACCACAAACTGAACCCCCAGAACTGTGAACAAGCCTTTCCTTGCTTCATAAGTGCCCTGGGTCAGGTATTTCATTATAATGATAGAAAGCCAACTAATGATCTTCAGTTCATTAACTTTACCTTTGTAACTATCAAATGTTTCCATGACATCTTTAAGTTATTGTATTTTTCAATTCTAGAACTTCTATTGGGTTATCCCCTGAGCCATCTCACCAGCCTCCTTTATTAAGGTTATTTCTAAATGTGCACTCTCTTGTTACAAAGCTTCCTGTGTGATGTCATGGTTTCTCCCTCCTTCATGTCCTCCTTTGAGGACATTTTTTATAGTCCTCATTTTAAGCCAGCATTGCTACCTTCTAAAAATGTCAGATTTCTTAGACCTAAAATCAAACATCTGTTTTAGCTTTATCTTCTTCCTAATGGACTGGAAAGCACTTCTTTTCCTGAAGTTAGTCAGAGGTCCAATTTGTTTTTCCTCTTATCTTGATAGGATGCTTACCACGACACTAGCAAATGCATAGGACCTAGTGGCACCCACGACACTAGCAAATGCATAGGACCTAGTGCTGGTGCCAGCCGGCCAAGACGGACAGTACCTGAAAGGGGGAGTGAGGATTGAAAGAAAAAACAAGAGACAGAAAAGATACTTGGGAGGACTGTCAGTAGAGACTGCAGCCCCAGTTTAATTTCAGCTCTGCCCTTTTATACAGAAGAACTCAATTAGTTTCAACAGCTGTTTTTCCCACCTGTATCTGAGGGTCAAGGAGCGGTCAAATACTTGTTGTGAGCTCCACCATATAAACACATTCCTCCTGATTTGGCAGATTAGGTACTGGTGTGCAAAACACACTCAGTAAACAAGCCTGCCACAGCTTATGTACATAATGAATTAATAACTCCCGACAACCTAGCAGATGCTAGCTTCTAGAAAATCACCTTCATGCAATACTGATGTAGAGCCTGATAAAATATTAAAGGAAAATAGGGATTTTAATCCTTGTTTTCTCTTTCTTCCTGTGTCTATACCAAGTTGTCCACAGGATGTTTTCTTAGACCAGGCTGGCCTTGAACTAACAGAGATCCGCCTGCCTCTGCCTCCCGAGTGCTGGGATTAAAGGTGCGCACCACCACGCCCGGCAGTTGCCCCTTTTTTCATAGATGCTCTCTCTCTCTCCTTTTTTCCTCAAACATTTCTGCAGAAACTTTCAGACGAAGGATTTAAAATATTTTATCTATTATTTTTGTATGTATGACTGTATTGCCTGCATGTGTGTGAGTGCACCCGTATTGTGCATTGCCTGTGGAGGTTAGAGGAGGGCGTTGGATCCCCTGGAGCTGGTGTTAGATGGTTGTCAGCCACCATGTGGGTGCTGGGAATTGAACCTGGGTCTTCTGAAGAGCAGCCAGTGCTCTTAACCACTGAGCCGTCTCTCCAGCCCCCTAGAGAGAGGATTATTTAAACATTTGTTTTCTTTTCTAAATTTATAATAATGTGCCTCATTTTGAGACTTTACTAATAGCCAATCAATATGTAAGTTTCTCTCTCACTGTAACCCAATGCCCAAGGTATAAAACATACATGCTACTTCCCTTTAGGGTCCATATTTTAAGGCTTGAGCATGCTGGACCAGGCTGCAGCCTAAATAAAATACCTGTTTCCTGTACACTCCCAGTGCCCTGCCTAATCTTCCCTACTACAATATCTCATAGAATTATAAGTATTCATTTTCATTTCATTGGTCTGGAATATAATTGATAACTGCCTCTCTGTAACAAAGCACTGGCAACCCCATTTTGACATTAACTGTGTGGCCTAGAAGGTCATTTATAGTCTTTGGACCTCTAGTTCCTAACTCAGACACTAAGTGCTGACCTGACTGAATTTCCTTTCATCCTATCCAGGTCCAAGGTTTATTAAACATCTCTTAATAAGAATCTCAAAAAGGGAATACTGGCTCTGGGCACAACTCAGTGGATAAAGCATTTGCCACACAAGTGTGAGGACCAGCATTCAGATCCCCACAACCCACGTAAAAGCTAGACATGCAAGGCATTCTCCTGTAATCCCAGCACTCAGGAGTCAGAGACAGGATCCCCAGGGGCAGATTAGCCCTATCAGGGAGCTCTGGGTTCAACAAGAGACCCTGCCTCAATAAATAAAGTGAAGAGCAATCAAAGAAGACACCTAATGTCAATTTCAGGCCTCCACACCCACTACACTGGCACACATATGTGCACCCACACATGTGAACATGCATGCACATCACACACATGTATCCCCCCAAAAGAAAAGAAAAAGTGAATACAACATATAATGACTTTGGAGGTTCCTACCCCCAAACACAGCACACCCCAGACTGAGACTCCGCAGGCAGCCTATAAGCTCAACATTCAGCCTTCCTTTCCTCTTGTCAGCTACATGTGGATTTGCAGGACCAACTAGGAGTCTTCTCCTTGAAAGGAAAACCCAGCACCTCCTACATCTACATCGTAGAGGAAAACAAACCAAATAAAAAAGGTGAGTGGTGGGACTGGAGATGGCTCAGTGGTTGGAAGAGCTGACTGCCTTTGCAGAAGACCCGGGTTCAATTCCCAGCACCCACATGACAGCTAACAACCATCTATAACTCCAGTTCCAGGGGATCCAACACCCTCTCTTCTGACCTCCATGGACATTGCACAACACAGGTGCACTTACACACGTGCAGGCAATGCACTCATACACATAAAATAAAAATAATAAAAAAAATTTTTTTAAAGGTGAGTGGGATGGGGGGGTGGGCAGGTGCCTCGGGAGAGCAGTGGATCTCAGAAGCTGGTTTCCCGGGGACCTCTAAGAGCTCAGCCAGAGTTAGATGCTCAGTCTCATCACCAGTAGCTAGCGGCCACAGCTCATTTCCCTCAGTAGGGTTGCTTTCCTCCAGTCGTGGTCTTCCTGGAGATATATTTCTTTAAACTGGTTCTGAGTTGTATCTTCTGTCTTCTGTTTACAGCACAAAAAGCCCACACAGCCTCCCTAGTTGTTTCTCCCGGAGACACAGCTGAATTCGATGTCTATTTCCACTCAAAGAAGATTGGGAGAATGACTGGCTCCATCCACTTGTCTGTGATCAACAACCAATATGAAGAGACCATGATCCACCTTGTGGGAGAAAGCTATGAGGATGACATCACCTTGGATAACATCCACGGGCTGATGGTTTCCACCAGCCTGGAGGGCTCAGATATGTCGGAGGTAATACAGATCACTGAAGAAAGTGCCATGGAAGACTTGGTGGCAGGTAGGAGAAGCAGTAGTGAGGTATTGATACCTGTTGACTCTGGGGTCATAAGTGAGAGAGAAATTTCATTAACAAGTGTAGCATCCTAAGAATTTAAGAGTCTCCTCTTTACCACTATGTTCTCTTCTAGACTAGACTCTGTTTGTTTGTTGTGTGTTTACACAGTGAACACCTACTTAGCACCAAGTGCAAGTTCAGGCACTACACTTAGCCTTGGACTTGCAGATTAATAACTCTCAGCCTGTTGTGTGACACTATTCCTGAGATGTGAACAAATATCTTATTCATCCCAGATAGGGAACCAGAGTCCAACATGGTGAACCAATGTTTTTATTGGGGTTACTTATAGGAGTACAAGTAAGGGGTTACTTACAAGAGCAGGAACAACTCAAGGGCAGGTGCACTGGGGAAACCCCACTCCAGCATGGATGACAGCTCCCAACAGCTAGAACCCTGGAGTGCACTACATAACTTGCAGGCAGCCTGACAGGTCAGACGGTGTCTCTTCCAGGCAGTTCAAGGGTCTGAGCCTCTCTGAGGCAGCTTGGCGGATCTGAGTCTCCTCAGCAACCCTTACTGCTTATGTAATCACTTGCAGAGTCTTAACAAGCCCCCAGCCCTTAGAACCTCCTGGATCTTAAGGCGTTTCCCTGAAGAGTAGAATTTTTCACCTCTCTTTTTTAATATTTTTATTGAGTTTTTATGCATTTTTTTACAATAGTTCTTAATCAAATTTAAACCATGCTCCCACATACCACCCTCCACCAGACCTCATGCATTCTGTCATATATGTTAAGTCCATTTGTACCCAGATGTCCTTTGGTGCTAGCTTATCCACTGGAGTCTAGTCAGTCCTATCTAGAGAAAATACCCTAAGCCTTAAGGAGTTTCCCTCCAGGATATAATATATCAACTAGGAGGAAACTGCTATTCAACAGTGCCTTTATTCAAGAGCTTATAGTTTGATGTTGAAACTCTGGTTCAGCTCTTTAGAGAATAAATGCCTCCTTGTGGTTTTCCTGTCTCTATCTTTTAGCTGGCTTGTGTTGGCATCGAACATTCTATGTATCCTAGGCTTTCTAAGGGAAATGATGAGCTTATTTCATTAGACGGGGAATAGGCTTGTGCCCTCACCCCCACAGCCTGGCTGCTCAGTGAGCAGGCCAGCAATCTACAGCATCAGCATCTCCTGGGAGCTTCTTAGAAATGGGAATTTCGACCCGCCCTGATCTGCTGAATCAGAGTCTGAATTTTAACCACATCCCTGGATGATTGGTATCTCTATTAAAGCTCAAGACCTTGCTTCTCCACAGTCTCTCAATCACCAAAGCTTCCACTTAACAACCATATTCTTAGAGGTTGGAAACATTTTCCTTCATAATTATTAGCAAAAAGCATGTGTTAAGCACTCTAACAGTGTGACTGATGGCTTTAAAGTAAATTGTAAATGCTGTCTTGAAATTTTCCCAGGAACTTAATTACAGTCCTGGAATATATGATTAGGGGTTAAAATCAACACTCTTTTATATAATTGGTGTTTCATTCCCATTTGAAGTCATATGATGACATCTCTCTTGTCAGGGGTCAAACAGGAGCCCACAGTAACCCAAGTTCAGAGATCAGATCTCATACCTATTGTAAAGTTGTCAGATTTAGCAAACCAGAACATAGGAGTTCCAAATAAAATTCAGTTTCAGGTAAACAATGAGAAACTTTTAGTGTAAGTATGCCCCCGAAGTATCGCACGGGACACTGTTTATAATAAAAAATGCTGTTTATCTGTAATTCAAATTTAATTGAGACTCCTACATTCTATCTGGCAATATAACACCTAATTTTATTGTCCGACTAAGCAAATGAAGTCGTTCCACTCTTGAATAAGTGGAAGTAAGAGCCGAGGTGGGTGGGTAGGTGGGTAGATGGAAAAATGGACTCCCCTAGGGAGGGCATATCTTGCTACCCAAGGATCCAGGGTTTTTCACATATAGCCATCCAAGGCGGAAAGGGTTCCATGAGAGTAAGTGAAGTGTGTGTCAGGGTACACCCCCTCTAGGAAGCAGGCTATCCACAGAGGCCGGGGAGCACTCACCAGCCTTCTGCTTCTGACCCTAGCTGCTCTCTTGGATCACATCCAGTTTGGGCACTGCCATATTGGAAGCAGCTATAACGTGAGCTTCACAATCACTAACCACAGCCAAGTCAATGTGATACGGTTCGAGTGGCCCCCTTTAGCTACACTTTCATTCTCCCCACAGGTAAGTGAAATCCATTCACTGAGTTCCAGACTCCCTCAGGCCTAAGCCAACCCCAATATGATTGTCACCCCATTCCTATGGATAGATAGCCTGCATCTCAAACTAGGAAGCAGCCCAGTTACCACTCCATGCTCAGACGTAGTACCTGAGGACACCATTCATATCTCCCTGATCTAAGAGGGGGAGAACAAATACATCATCTAGGCTCAAGTTGAAGACTTCTCTAGAGGCCTAGTTGGATGAATACTGGTCCCAACTTCCTGTCCCAGAATGTAGACTCTATGTCCCTCTATGTGCGTGTTCTTTAGATCATGTCCCTCAAAAGTGATTCACCAGCCGGGCATGGTGGCACATGCCTTTAATCCCAGCACTTGGGAGGCAGAGGCAAGTGGATCTCTGTGACTTTGAGGCCAGCCTGGTCTACAGAGTGAGTTCTAGGCCAGCTGGGGCTGCAGGGAGACCATCTCTCAAAAAGACAAAAAAGGATTCGCCAAGCCAATCATAGTAGTTCATACCTATAATCCGAACACTTAGGAGGCTGAGGCAGGAAGACCCCCACAAGTTCAAGTCAGTCTGAATTACATAATAGGTTTCAGACCAGCCTGGGCCACAATGTGAGACCCTTTCTCGGCGGGGGGGAAGTAGTTTACAAAATGGGGTGCTATGAACAACTGAAATTTAGAAAATATCCCAAGTCACTTCTTCCTCAAAGACTCCCCAGTGCCCTTTGGCATATAAAACCCTAGTTAATTTTGTTTCACCTGGAATTTTCTAACCTCTTCTTTGAGATCTTGGAGTACACATTTTGTGAATTACTGACCAAAGCTCAGCAGGGAACAATGCCCAGCACAATACTGCAGCAGATACTTGCCTCTGACTGGCAGGACGCTGGGACACCCAGATGTCTTCACTACCTCCTGTTCCTTTTACACACAGCCTCTGTCTCCACACAAGCATAGGGCTCTAGAGGGACTGGAGACTTTACTTTTTCCATTTTAAATCTTTGATTGCTATCAGAAATATTTTTGTTTCCTGGAGGGATGTGAAGTTTATCCTAATACTTGACCTCCATTCCAACACCAGCATGGCTCAAGTCCAACCCTGAGTGGTTGTTGTTGTGAACAGACCACACAGTGTAAGCCAAGGCCAGTTCCGAGACCTTGGTTAATTCACTTAATCTTCACAGTAAATGCTACTGTTAATCTACATTTGACCTATGAAGAAAGAGGCACAATATAATCTGTGTGATAGGGTAATCTAATTTGGGGTTGCACCTGTGCTAGCAAATATTCAATGAAGTCAGTTATAAGCTTCATTTAGTTCATCTACATACATGAACACCCATATATACACATATGCGCATGCGCACACACACACACACACACACACACACACACACACACACACATACACGTATTCCTAGAGAAGTTCCAAGCTTTCTTCTCTCTTCACTATTGAAGAGAATGAGGAGAATGTCTTATCTGTCAAAGCATGATAAAACATTATGTAGCTAATCATGCAAATCTGATTCATCCTCCTAAGTGTTGGGATCTCTGGTGTAAGCCACCATGCCTGACTTTATGATGACATTTTTAAGAACCTCTTGTACATATTAAAGTCAATCTACTTATAAGGACTGGGACAATTTTTTTGCCAAGACTTATGGCTCTACCCCTTCTCTAGAATGTCACCCTCAGGCATCAAGAGTCCTTAAGATTGAATTCCCCAAAATACTAATACCAGGCTTTTCTCTAGATGGGCCATCTCCACCCTGGATGCTCAAAGGACGTAGTGGTGACCATGAAGTCAGATGTGCCCATCAACCTGAAGAAGATGGGGGTCAAGTGCAAGCTCTCCAAGATCATATTTCAGCTTCCTACAGACCAGGTCCCTGACTGGGATGACCGCATGCGCACAGTCAAGTGGGTGGATGCACCCCGAAATACACATGGGAATTTGACCACAAAACGGAAGGTAAATGAATTCTCAGGGGACATCAAGCACAAGCCTGACCCAGCCCATCATGCTTGGATGCCCCCCACCCTCCATTTCCATGTCTCATTATCTCTTTCTGTCATGGAAAATAGAGAAGGTTCATATTCTGCTTGACAAACTTCACTTCCGTCCCTGCCATCCTTGCTAACAACACACAGCACCTACCACACATCTGAGTCGGCAGAGTTTAGCTTCAGTCTTGGTAATGAGTTTGGCAAGTCCTCCCTGCCACCTTGTCTTCAAAAATGTCATCCCTAGTCTTTTAGTTGTTTCCTTTTATCCGTCTGGTATCCCCAATTAGATTTGTCAGACTCTTCATTCCATGATGGGGTCTCATCTTTGGCCCACACATACCCCTTTTATTTATTCCTTGGTTAGTATCCTTTTAATAGTATAATTAGCAATGAACCCATATCCAACATGGGAACTAGAACCTGACTACCTGTGTGGTTCTGACCTTTCCATCTCTCTGTCTCCCTCCCAGTGGTAATCTCTATCCTGAGTCACTCCCTTGATTGTTTGTTTGCTTGCTTACCTGAGCAGTCTAAAAGGAATTAGGCTGAGCTGTTGCAGGCTGCTATTGCATATCCATTTCACTGTTATATACAATACAGTCTTTTAATTGCCTTTATTTGAAAATCATTTTGAGTTTTCTATTATGGAGAGTGTTTCTGTGCACCTTGGCATCCATGTTTACATTCTTACGAAGTTAGAGGACATGTGAGAATGTTCAACATTTCCAAGGTGATACCCAGTATTTCCAGCCTCGCTGTACCAATTTCTACATTTAGAACAGAGGAATCCTGTGGATCCACATCTTTTCTGGCACTTGTCCTTCTCAGACATTTTGAGGTTGTTTTGTTTTGTTTTTTGTTGCTTTGGTGGGTGCTGGGGATGGATCTGTGGCCTGTAACTACTAGACAAGACATTTTTTTTTTATTTTCCTCATTTGGAAATTGGGAAATAGTTTCATTATGAGCCTAACTTGCCATTCCCTAATCACTAATGAGGTTCAGTATCTATATTATTATAGTCATGCAAGTTATCTCTTACATGAATTCTTTTTCGTGCCTTTTGCCCATTTTTCAATTATGATGTTTATCATTCATATAAGTTATTTTACTTTCAAGAAACTCTGCTGTTTGTATTATGTCTGCAAGTGTCCTCCCTGAATTTATAGCTTAACTTTTTTACATTCTTTAATTTATGCTTTGATAAACAAAAATATTCTTAATTTTAATATGGCCTGTTATCAATTTCTTTTACATTTTAAAAAATATTTTTATTGGTTATTTGAGAAGTTCTTACAATGTATGTTGATCCTATTCAGACTGCCTCCCCTCTCTCCACCCCTACCTTACTACCCATCCACCTTTGACTTCTATTATTTTTTAAAGGTCTATCAGCTCTATTTTGTGTTCCTCAAATACTTAGGTGTGGGTCCATCCCCTAAAGCCTGATAAACCTACCCAGCTTCACACCCTCAAAGAAAACTGACTCTCCTCCTCTGAGCATTATTTTGCATCTTATTTTTAAAACCCTTCCCTCCCAGAAAAATATTCACCTCTATATGTTTTTTACAAGTCTGATATTTCTCTTTGATATTTAAGCATTTGGCCCATCTGGAAATTTATCTGACATGAAACTAGGATCTAATTTCATATTTTTCATCTAAATAACTAGCCTTGCCAAATCTGTTCAGTCCTTCTGCCCCCTTGTGATCTGATAGGACTCTGCTGTCATATGTCTAGATTCTATGGCTAGGTCTAAATAAATGCCTAGGTCATTTCTGATCTCCATTCTATTCTGTTGTCAGTTTTTCCATCTCTGAGCCAGTTTTACATTACTTTAATTTCTGTAGCTTCATAATCATCCTTGATAACTAGTGAGAAGTCCCTCCTTCACAGTTTTGTTCTGAAATGTTTTGACCACTATAGGGCCTTTGTTTTGAGACAGGATCTCCCTGAAGCCCTAACTGGCCTGGAACTCCCTACATAGACCAGACTGGTCTTGATTTCACAAAGATCCACCTGCCTCTGCCTCCTGAATGATGAGATTAAAGGCATGTGCCACCATGCCCAGCCCAAGGTCTTAAATTTTTTTAATATATAATTTAATAATGCATTTACCAAGTACTATGAAAGTCAGTGATGGAAACTTGGTTGGGATTAGATTGTAGCTATAGGTAAGTTTAGGAAGGATTAACAGTTTCACAATATTAACTTGTCCTTCCTATTAACAAGATTTATCTATTTATTTACATCTTCTCTAAGACCTACTAATATTCAGTTCTTCTGTAGTAATAAGGCTTTTCCACTTTTTTAAAGATTTTTTTGTTTCATTAATGGTCAGTTGCTTAAATGAGCTTTTATTTGTTCTTGCATGTATTTTAAATTATTTTTCTTTTCCCTCCAACTAAATTTTCATGTTTTCTTTTTCAAACATTTGTATTGATTCTCTGAAATTTTCATACAATGTATTTTGATCATCATATTCAGACCCTCTTCCCATCTCCATTCCCCCAGTACCCTCCTCAACTTCCATGTCCTCTATTATTATTTTTCTCCTTTTAAAGGCCTATTGAGTCTAATTTGTGTTCCCCAAATGCTCTTGAGTCTTGGAGTCTGGTCAATCCCTTAGAGTCTGATCAACTTACTCATACAGTCTTAGACTCTTAGACTCTGATCATCACACTCTTAAAGAAAACTGACTCTCCAGCCACTGTCAATTGCCAGGAGATCTTACAGTATTCTACAGTAAAATACTGTATTATGGTATTTTATCTGTTTAGATCTGTAGGGTTATTGGTGATGCTCTCCCCTTTAATTAATAGTTCTGGTTGTTTGCATTTTTTCTTGATTAATCTTACAAAAAATTTTAAGTCCTTTCAGATAAACAATTTTGTTGATCCTCTCCATTTTCTATTTGTTTTCTATTTCATTCACAGCTGTGCTTTTTTTCTTTATGGTTCTTTCCTCCGCCTTCTCTAGAGAGTCCATCTGATGTGGAAACAGAGCCCATGTGGTTCTGATGCTCTCAGGAATTCTTTGTCTGGTCTCTTTCATTTTCATTTGGAGCCTTTGAAGCTTTGCCTGAATCACTTCTCCTGGAACTTGCATTTGAGGGTTAGAGTTCATGTCTGTGGTAGATTAGCTATGCCCCTGTACTCCAGTGAGCAGCTGGCTTTGCATGCTGAGGACACGGTTGCCTTTGTTACAGGTGATAGAGACAGACCCTGAGCCAGCCCACACTGTCCTAGAAGAAAACTACCGAGAACTTCAGATTCAGATCAGTGCCAACGTGGATTTCGCTTCCTATGAGTGCCAAACGCATGACGTGTGCTTCAAGGAAACGCTGGTTTACCAGACCCGGGTGTTTGAGTAAGTCATTGAAAGCCTCTAGACAGACTACTAGGGAAACCGTCATTCACTCACACACTCATCAACAAAGTACTAACACCTGAAGCAGGGACTGACGAATGTGGTCCATGGCCTGTAAAATAAAGCTTTGCATCCAGGCATGGTGGCACATGCCTTTAATCCTAGCACCCAGGAAGCAAAGGCAAGTGGATCTCTGTGAGTCCAAGGCCAGCCTGGTCTACATAGTGAGATCCAGACCAACTGCGGTTACAGGGAGACCCTGTCTCATAAAGACCAAACATTTTTTTAAATTAAGTTTTGCCGGCACATGACCACCATTTGTGTGCCCTCTGAGGCTGCTTCCCCACTACAAAAGCAACTGAGTAGTTGTGGCAGAGGCTGTGGGGCACACAGGGCCAAAACACTATTAGGCCCTTTATAAAAACATTTTTCAACCCCTAACCTAAATCAAGAACTCTTTTTATGAAAGATATCAGTACCACTGAAATTCCCTGATTACTTTATTACTTTTTATTTTATGTGTTAGAGTGTTTTGTCTGAATATATGTAGGTGCCCTACATATATGGGCAATGCCCATAGAAGCCAGAAGAGGGCACTGGATCCCCTGGAACTGGAGTTAGGAATAGTTATGAGCCACCATGTGGGTGCTAGGAACTGAACCTGGGTCCTCTGGAAGAGCAGTAAGCGCCCTTAACCCCTGAGCCATCTCTCTTATTTTTTTTTTTTTAATGTCTGGCCAAACATTTAATTGGCCTATGTCCTGGTTTGTTTCTTCATTGCTGTGACAAAATACTCTGACCAATAC
>NW_008340065.1:3368279-3387412 GCF_000622305.1 Nannospalax galili
TAACATTAATATCACAACATAAGACAGTACAATTTTAAAAACCCCACAGTCCTTAAAAAAAATCCAAACACTTTAAAGTCCATAGTCTCTTTTAAAAGTCTCAACTGTGGGTGGGCTTCTGTAAAATCCAAAACAAGTACTGTCTTATTTCAAAGGGAAGAATCGGGCACACCTAAGCAAAACCAAAGTCCAGCAAAGTAGCTCGAGGCTGGACATCTGGGATTCACTCACAATCTTCTGGCCTCCAAAGGGTACTGGCAGCTCCATTGCTCTGACTCTGCCGTCCACAGCACACTCAGCTCATTCGCAGACCCAGGCCAGCTCCATTCCACACTTACTGCTGTCCTTAGTGGTTGTCCCATGGTCCCAACATCTCCAAAAAGCTGGGGTCGCCACTGAAACTGAGGCTACACCTTCACCAATGGCCTCTTCTTGCCTCTTGGGGTGCAAAGCCTCAGATTCTCTCCATGACCCCTTCAATCCTGGGGTCTTTGCTGCAACTGAAGCTGCACTTTCACCTATGGCCTTTCCTGGCCTCTCAGAGGGCCAAGCCTCAGCTGCTCTCTGTGACCCCTTCACACTTTCAACACCAGAACCATGCAGGAGACTCTTACACATTACCAAGTCCTGCTTCCAGCTTGAAATAGAGGTGCGGGTCCCCTCTGTGTGCTGACCCTGAGGAAATACCTCCCAGAAGACTCCACCACAGTGATGCTGGTCTCTTGTTACTTACAGTGCTGATTTGTCAGCCCCAGCTAACCAGCATCGATTGTCCCAGTAAAGCAAAGGTTTTACTTCAGGTTCTTGTCTCTTCTTAATAACAGCTGATTCTTCAGCCCCAGCTGACCAGAACCCACAGATTCTCAATCCAAAATCTCACACGAACAGCCCTGATAGTCTCTGCTTCCCTTTGAAGCTTCACAAGCCAGGCCTCCATCATCTACAACTCTTTCAATATAACTGTTCCAAGCTCCACTGCAACAAACTCTGAGCACGCAATGGCTTTTCCAGCCCAAAGTTCCAAACATTTCCACAGTCCTCCCAAAAACACCAAGGTCAGGTCTGTCACAGCAATATCCCACTCTCTGGTACCAATTTCTCTCCTGGTTTGTTCCTCATCACTACCAACTTGGGGAGGAAAGGGTTTATTTGTCTTACCTCTCCCAGGATGCAGTTCATCAGGGAGCCCAAGGAAGGAACTCAGGACAGGAACCTGGAGGCAGAAGCTGGAGCACAGGCCATGGAGGAACGCTGCTTACTGGCTTGCTCTCCTGGCCCCTGCTCAGCCTGCTTTCTTATGCAACATAGGCCCACCTGCCCAGGGGTGGCACCACCCACAGTGGGCTGGGCCCTCCCACATCACTCATCAAGAAGATGCCCCTCAGACATGGCCACAGGCCAGTCCAATAGGGGAAATTCCCCAACTGAGGCTCCCTCAAACCAGGTGTGTCAAGTTGACACTAAAGCTATACAGCACAGCCTACCTGGACTGGATAACACCAATCTAATCTCTACACCCTGCCCTAGACCTACTTCTCATTCAAAGTCCTGATTGTTAACTACTCTGCAAAAACCAAGAAAGACATATGTGTTTTATTTCTCTGACACATCATTTTCTTGTATCAAAGCCTTATCTTCCTGCTCTGATTGTGATCAAGTTTAATAGTAGTTTCAGGAAGAGCTTCTGGCTCTCTGATTTTATTTCTGGTCTTGAAGCAAGAAAAGCCTCTGCTGAGTCAGAATTTGAGTTCAAAGCAATGAAAATCCAAGCTTGTGTCTCAGTCAGAACACTCAAGCAGGGGTCAAAAGGCTTCAGATGATAGGGTCATTCATAGGGAGGAAATTCAGGAAGGGAAAAATCTGGATAATTTGCTCCAGAGGAAGCTATAATGTGTTATGTGCAATCGATTTTTATTTTCTCTTTCATGAGGATTTTCCAGATTTCTATGATGTTTACTGAGAGCTCATCTCATAGGTGTTAGAATATAAAATGATTGTAAGGGCTAAACCATGCATTTTCAAATTTTGATAGCTACATATATTTTTCATATATTTTCATATATTTGTTTTGTTTTGTTTTGCTTTTTGCTTTTTGTTTTTTGAGACGAGATCTCTCTGTAGCCCCAACTGGCCTTGAACTCACTATGTAGACCAGGCTTGCCTCGATCTCACAGAAATCAGCCTGCCTCTGTCTCTACCTCTGCCTCCCAAGTGCTGAGATTAAAGATGTGCACCACCATGCTAGGTTAAAATTTGTTTTTAAAAAAGATTTTCAGCCAGGCATGGTGGTACATTCAGCACAAGGCTGAGACCAGAGAGTCTTGAGTTCCAATCCATAATAGACTATATAATAAGATTCGGCCTCAATTTTTTATTTTTATCCACATTTAATAATTTCTTTTGGGTTAACTTGTAATAATCGTATGTATTTACAGGGTAAAGTGTGATTTTTCAATACAATTACATAATGTGTAATGACCAAATCAAAATACTTAGCATTTTCATTTCCTTAATGTTTGTGAGTGGAGCCTTCAGACTCCTCCCCTCTCGTTCCTCATAAAGTATTTAATGGGTTTTTATAAACTGTTGAACACCAGAACTTAGTCCTCCTGTCTCACTAATTTTATACTTATTATCCAACCCTGTCTGTTCATCTTCCCTCTTACCTTCCCCAGCTTCCTGTAATCACTATTCTAGTCTCTTCAACTTTGAGATTAACTATTTTAACATCCACGTGTGAGAGAGAACAGGTGATATTTGTCAATGCCTAACTTGTTTAACATGATGTCTCCCAGTTCCATCCATTTTGCTGAAAAAGATAGAAAAAAAGTGCAGTAAGGAGATTCCTCAAAAAAAAAAAAAAGCTAAAAATAGATCCACTGTATAATCCTGTTATCTCACTTCTGGGTATAAATTCATAGGACATGAAGTCAACATAGCAATGAGATGCTTGCACTCCCATGTAGCTATTCACTATAACCAAGATATGGAATCAAACTGGGTGTCCACTTCCAGATGAATAAATAAATTGTGATGTACATATGTGTATATACACAATCGTATATAATCTAGCCATAAAAATATTTAATAAAGTATACAAGTGTACGCATGAACCACAGCAGTTATAACAGCATACACAAGACCTACACAAGCCCAAGTCAGGAATGGACAGGGAAGGTGAACACGAAATCCCAGTCCTAGCTGAGCCACTAGTGGCAACTGAGAACTGCTGGAAGGAGGAAAGTCAGTTTTCATTAAGACTGTTAGGCTGGGTAGGTTGATCACACTCCAGGGGAGGGACCTGCACCCAAGATTATCTGGGCAACACAAGTTGGACTTGATAGATTTTTTTTAAATAAATAAAGGTCATAAGGAGGATGGAAGGGAGGTGGAGGTGGACCCAAGAGGAGATGGGTGAGGGGATTGAATATGATCAACATACATTGTATGAAAGTCTCAAAGAATCAATAGAAATACTATTTTGAAAAAAAAACAAAAACAGGAGGCTGGAGAGATGCCTCTGTGGTTAAGAGCACTGGTTGCTTTTGCAGAGCACCAGAGTTAGTTTTCCAGGACCCACATAGCGGCTAACAGCCATCCATTAACTCTAGTTCCAGGGGATTCCACATCCTCCTCTGAGGAAATTGTACACACATGGTACACTTCCATACATGCATGTAAAACACTCATACACATAAAATAAAAATAAATAACTGCAAGGGGCTGGAGAGATGGCTCAGCGGTTAGGAGCACTGACTGTTCTTGCAGAGGACCCAGGTTCGATTCCTAGCACCCACATGGTGGCTGTGAACCATCCTTAACTTCAGTTCCAGAGGAATCCAAAACCCTCTTCTGACCTCTGCTGCATTGCATGACACAGGTACACTCACTTACATGCAGGCAATATATTCATACACATAAATTAAAAATAATAAACAAAGTATTTAAAAAAATAAGTAAAACTCCCCCCCCCAAAAAAAAGAGAAATCAAGTGATGGAGTTTGAAAAACAGTATAGCTGATACACAGGCAAGACAAAAAGCACATGCAGCACTGAAATCTGTTTCTTATCGATTCACAGGTTTGACCTCATTAACTCAGGCCATGTGGTACTAGAGTACAACTGGACCTCAGAGGATACCTCAAAGGCAGTCAGCTTTGCCATGCCAGAACAGCAAGGTAAACAGAATGCTAAATAATCCCCAGGGCCTGACCTGAGTCATGAGTTCACACAAAAGCCTTATCCTCAAAGAAACCAGCACTACTCACACCATCTCCTAAGTAGCTAAGGAAAAGCACAGTGTGAACTTTGTGGAGTTCACAGAGCCATGTGGTCCTGAGAGATAAACAGCTGACCTCCTACCCTCCTGAATTCAAGGCCAGGACCCTCTGTACTCTCACTAGGCTTATGACTCATGTCACTGATCACTTGGAATCTTGTCTTCTAGTTCTTAATCTTCTGGGAGATTGTAGATACCTTGGAAAAACTGGCAAAAGCTATAAGCCATTTTCCCAGAAAAAAAAAATACATACTTGTGCCAAAGTGTATAACTGTTACACATGAAGCATTAGGAAAGGGTTCAACACTTGGTAGAAAAATAAAGTGTTCATTGTAATTACAGTTGTGGAGCTAGGCTCTTATCCATGGACTCCCCATTTGTTAAAATATTTTGTTTTTCATTTTTTTATGTGTATGAGTATATAACCTGCATGTGTGTAAGTGCACCTATGTCATGCAATGCCTCTGGAGGTCAGAAGAGGGCGTTGGATTCCCTGGAACTGGATTTATGGATGGTTGTTAGCCACCATGTGGATGCTGAGAGCCAAACCTGGGTCCTCCACAAGAGCAGTCAATGTTCTCTACCACTGAGCCATCTCTCTGGCCCCAGACTCCCTATTTGTAAACTCCTACATTAGAGCAATGATTCTTCAAAAGCTATGTTCATAGCCCACTACTGTGGACAGAAGATCCACAGGCACCTTCTTGATCCCTTGAGCTAAAAGAAAACAAATTTGAAAACACTGCAGAATTAGTAGATATGTTTTCATAAGTCAGTTGTGCTATATGTGAGTTGATTCCTTTCTTCTGCTGTCCAGGGTTAAATATATTGCTACAAGAGGTGAGTCCACAGACCTCACTTAGGGTTCCTAAGGACTTGTGAGTGGTCTGCTCCCCACCTTCCTTTATGTTGCACCCTGTCTCCATCTGCCCTCAGGTTCCAGTCATAAAGATCAGCTTAGTCAGGCTACAGGCAGCACCCTGGACAGCGGCTTGGACCAGTGGACCACCGATGAAACCCCATCACCCTTCTCTGTGGAGCCCTCTTCAGGCATTGTGCCTGTGGGAAAGACTCAGAAGCTCAAACTGAAGTTCTCTCCAGTGGATACTGGAGAGTTCCAGAGCAACCTGTATTGCCAGTAAGGAAATGTGCTTTCCAAACCTTCAGCTTTTACCCCCTTCTTCTATCCCACCACTGCCATTCTCTCCTACCCTAGATACTTCCATAGTCTGAAAGTCTAAATGGGCCTTTTGGAGAACAGTGACAATGTGATCCAAGTCCTACAATCAGCTTCTCCCTTGCTTCCACCTGCTTCCTCCGTCCCATCCACATGCAAGAGTCCACTAAACAAGAGATAGTTGGCACCCAGGTAGCCTCTAACCATTAGGCAAGCTTCCTTGGATGTTCTCTGAGTCTCCGTTGTCTCATATATAAAATGCAAATAGAAGTCATCACCTTGTAGAATTATTTGGAAGACTAAATGAGCTAATTCAAGCAAAGAGGTTAGAGCAACGTACCTAGCCCACAATAAGTTCAATAAACCTAGATGGGAGGAGTGTAGAGTTGGTAGACATGGTCTGGTCTGGTGTCTGGAGAGACAAAAACTTAAGCAAATACATATGTCAGTGATCCTTACTTCCAGGAAAGATCCAAAGAGAACCCCTGCCTTACAGAAGAAATTCTGTAAGCCTTGGCCTAGGATGGCATGGCTTGCCAGAGCTTTCCTGAGCCACTACTATTATACCACAGAGACCTCACCAAGACCACCTTGGTGTGATTCTGGCACTGAGTCTGTTCACATACATTCACCTTCTCCAAGAGTCTTAGGATAACTTTTTTGAGATTTCCAGGTTCCTCTTTGTACCTTACTGAGTACCTAAGAGGTGGGGCACAGAGGGTAAGCACTCATTTTGTATCTCAACCACTGGTAGGAGGAAGTAACTCAGGACCATATTCAGAATTCTCATACTCAGCCCACTCATCATTAATTAATGAATACCTACTGTGTGGTATACTCGGTCAAGGCACAATGTAGTATTGCTGACCAAAACAAATCCACCTTCTGCTCACACAGAATTCACATTCTGGTGGACAGAATATTCATTTCCAACCAGCTAAGAAAGCAACGGCAAACTAAAGCATCCTTATCACCTCAGGATTCACAACCTGCCACCTGGAGAGCAAGGTCCAGTCCTGCTAACAAAAGGGCGGAGCATCTCACCCTTCTGCCATTTTGACCTGAAAGATTCAGACTATATCAGTGGTCATCGGCGTAATCCAGAGCTCCAAGGACCAGGCTCAGGGCCTCTCAATCCAAATACCCGAGTGATAGAGTTCACCAGTGTGGGCATAGGAGGAAAAACTCTCCGGTGAGTCAATTGGGTTTGTACTAATTCATATCAGTCAGTCCTTCTAAAGAACTCAGAACTAAGAATTCAGAGAAATAGGCTGGATGGATTCCTAGAAGCAGCTTTGTTATTCTGGGGGTTGGCCTGAGCTTTAGAAGTTTAACATTAGAGAACGGTTCCATGAATGAAGCTGGAGCCTGTGTCCCTAGCTTTGACAGTGGGGAAATGTTGGTGTGCACCAACATACGCCATATAAAGGCATATCCCCTCATCCTCACCTTGACCACAGAGCATCCTTTGACCATGTGACCTTCGAGGCATTATTACTCCAAAGTCCAGAACTCTCACTACTCTTTGGGTCTCAGGGGAGATGGCATTTTATTTCTACAGTAATAAAGTTCTCAGAATGGTTCTGGTTCCCACTGGGAGACTGCAGTAGCACTGGGGTCCACGTAAGTTTTCTTAATTTTTTTCCAATCCCTTCCCTCACTTTCTACTACCAATTTTTCCCCTTCGGCCAGGACCTTTACAATCCTGAACCCAACTAATAGCACCTACTCTTTCTGCTGGACCTCTGAAGAAATAGAAAGTCTCCAGAACCCTCCAGCTTTCACGTGTCTTACAGAAAAGGGTCTCATCCACCCTGAAAAGAAAGCAGAGGTATGTGTGGATGGGGACCCTTCAAACCAGGGCTTGGGTCATTCTGGCCATCTCTGAATAGCAGATGTGCATGGAGAGGGTAGGTGGTGTTCATGGAAGCCATCTATCAAGAAGTGGCCACCATGCACATTGGGCAATCCTGGTGAGCAAGGCAGACCAGGACTCTCTTGGCCAGTGGGGAGAGAACTCCAGCATTTGCAGTTGTTTTTAATGAGATTATTCAACAGCAAAGGGGATCCAGACAGAAATATCTGGGGATTTGAAGGCTTATAGGAGGCAGAAAGCAAAGAATTTTCTGTATCCAAAAGATTGACAACAGCAAAAGGACACTAACATGTTTTTACTATCAGAGCAAATGGTAAAACAGAAAAGTGGAGTCCTTTCCTGTGGCTTAGTCCTAAATGTCCCCATAATTATATTTCATATATATATATATATATATTACACTATATTGGGCAAGGAGTCCAACTTACATATGAACTTGCTGGACAAAACAGATCTGTGTGCTCCATCCACATCCTGTAACTTCTACAGGGAATCTTAGAGGTAATAGTAAATCCACAAAACAAAAATGAATTCAAATGCCTTCAGCGAGTTAGAAAGATGGCTCAGTGGATAGGGGTGCTTGTTACCAAGCCTGATAACCTGGGTTCAAGCCTCAGAACCCACATGGTAGGAGAGAGCCAACTCTCACGAGTTGTCCTGTGACCTCTACACGTGTGGCATGCACACACACACACGCACACATGCACGCACGAGCACACGCGCACGTGCATAAATAAAGTGTAATTCATTTGGGGAGGAAGGGGACTAGAGAGATGACTTAGCAGTTAAGAGCACTTACTGCTCTTGCTGAGGACCCAAGTTCAGTTTCCAACACCTTCATCAAGTTGTTCACAACTGCCTGTAACTCCAGCCCCAGAGGAATCCAACACCTCTGGCCTCACACATACATACCCACATGTAGATACATACATATATATATACATAATTTAAATAAAATAAAATCTTTTAAAAATTTGTAATGCCACCAGGAGTGGTAGTGCACACCTTTGATCCCAGCACTCAAGAGGCAGAGACAGGCAGATCTCTGTGAGTTTGAGGCCAGCCAGCTCTACATAGTGAGTTCCAGGACAGCTGGGGCTACGGGGAAACCCTGTCTCAGAAAGACCGGAAAAAAAAATTGTAATGCTTCAGGAAGCTCAAATGAACAAAGTAAGCCAAAGGGGCCGTGATAAGCAATGCTGAGCACCGAGACCTGCTGGCCCCAGATCCACGCTGGCAGAGGACCACCAAACAAGTGTGCCCAGGATAACCTGTTCTCCCAGCCTTTTCTGGAAAAGCCAAAATTCTACATTTCTATGTGAATGCCTCTATTCTGTATATTGGTGGCTAGTTCATTATTTTTAACCCTTCCCAAACCAAATGAAACCTATCTGTAGTCTCTCCACTTGACCTCTGCATCTAGTTCAACATGACAGGATCCAGGAGCTGCATCCACCATAGGTATGATCCGACTTGGGTATACCCCTTCCCTTCAGCCCAAAAATGTATCAAAGCTGCTGCCTGGTTCCTGGAGAGGCAAGATGCAGAAACTATCATCCAGAATTGTGCTGAGCTTGAGTGACAGAAGTGTGGTTGAGGTGACACATCTCCAGAGCATCTCCCCTGCATCATCTTGTCCTTGGCATGAACCACTGTCAAATTCCATTGTTCATCCATTCAGTCCTGATCAACTAACAACAAAGATACTCAGGTTAGCCCAAGGAAAAAAACCACCAGTGACAGCTTTTGAGAATAAGACTTTCCTTCAGGTCTTTCTGCTTCTTTCTAGAAAAATGTTCCATTTTCTCTCTATCAACCATTTTCTTTCCTTTTCAATTATTTATGCATCTGTACATTTGCAACTTCACTTAGCAAGTGGATTATGGCATGCCATGACCCAGCTCACCATCACAGCACCCTTCCCCACTAGTACCACTGCCATTCATCCCAGTCAGTCGTTTTCTAACTCTGAATGAAAGAATGGAAAGAGGGAGGGAGGGACAGAGAGACAGAGAGAGACAGAGAGACAGTGATCAAGATCAAGATTGGGTTGTCTTGATTTGTGATGTTGAATTGTGCTTGTGCCAGACTGTTGACAGATATGTGGATTGTCTTTCTCAGAGATGGGTCTATTGTGATATAACTGTGCCATGCTAAAATATGGATATAGTAAACAGTTTGATCAGCAAAGGCTATGGATGGAGTAGATGGCTCTCCTAAAAGTTGTATGGATAGAGCAAACATGTTAATGTTGCTAATACAGCCTTAGCTGTATAAGACTTTAGAGAGGTTACGACAGCCTGGGAACGCCACCTCTCATGGCCTTAGTGCTAAGAGGCCTCGAGGTCTCCAGGGGCACGAGGAGCAAAAGGAAGTGCCTCTTACCACCCTGCTCTGCATTGTCTTCTTAGATTGTGTTCCAGTTCCTGCCTTCCCACCTGGACATCACAGAGGCATTCTGGACTTTCTCAATCCCAGAACACAATATCTCAGTCCCCTTCCTGCTGATGGGCAAAACCACTGACCCTCTCATCTATTTTGACAAGTCACACCTCAACCTCAGTTCTCTCCTCATTGGTAAGGTGGCTCTGTCCATTTTTCTGTTGAGTTGACATGACCTGGATGATGTTTTCAAGAACTCCAGGAGCATACAAGGTGTGGGGAACTCCATTTGATGCCTCCCAGAAATAGATCAGAGAGCCATAGATAATTTCCCATGTCCTAATTTCCATCAAATACCTTTGGACTCTAGACACTAATACCCTGAGGAACTTTAAGAGCTTTGTTACAGATTCCCCAGGGCAAATTCCTGTAGGGCCTACACTGACTTCATTTATAGAGCTTCAGATTAACCATATATGTTTTGACATGATCCTCCACCACCAGATTGTGTGGCTGTGTTTGTTGGTGACTTGATCTGTGACACAGTGTTTTGAGCTCTGTCTTCCTTTTATATATTCGTTTGGGCTCAAAATCATTTTTAATAGACTGAATGTGGTTCCACACAGCTTTAATACCAGCACTTGGGTGGATCTCTCTGTGAGATCGAGGCCAGCCTGGTCTACATAGCAGTTCTAGGCCAGCTGAGATTATAGGGAGATCCAGTTTAAAAAAAAAAAACTTATTTTTAATAGGCTAGAGGTAGAGCTTGTTGGTAAAGTGTATGTCAGTCATGTATAAGGCCCTGGTTTAAGTGCCAGTCATGAAGAGAGAAAGAGAGAGAGAGAGAGAGAGAGAGAGAGAGAGAGAAAGAAAGAAAGAAAGAAAGAAAGAAAGAAAGAAAGAAAGAAAGAAAGAAAGAAAGAAAGGCTATTATGGAGCCCATGATCTGGCTTCTGTACTCCTCTATGGGATGGGAATGAACTAAGGTAAGGTAAAGTATAACATCCTCACCCTGGTTATGTTTACATTATAATCATAGGAAATAGAATAACAAAAAATAAGCAAGTATATGGTATATCCAGTGCTGATGAATCTCTAGGAAAGAGTGTAACAAGGTAGAAAGAGTAAGGAAAGTAATAGACACTAAGAGGTAGCATTTAAACAGAGGCCGAAACAGTAAAGGAGTGTCCATCATGTCCCTTGGCGCTCTGTGCATCTTTTACACAGATGTGCAAGGTGTAAAATACAACTAAAGCCAGAGAATTTTTAAAAATCCATTCGATTTTTATTTAAACAATAATGTTCTTTATAGAAGCCAATCAATGTCATGGAGTTGTATAAGAAAAAAATTTAATCTCCCCCGATCAGCCTCCTATCCCTCTCTTTTTATCAAAAGAAACCAATATTAATAGCTGAGCATGTATTCGATGTCTTATCTTCACACATTTCTTATGCTAACAAACTTAAGTAGGGAGAAAGGCGTTTATTGAGGTTTTTATTTTTTTAATTTTATTTTTTGATCTTTTTGAGACAAGGTCTCCCTGTAGCCCCAGCTCTCCTGGAACTCACTATGTAGACCAGGCTGGCCTTGAACTCACAGAGATCTGCCTGCCTCTGCCTCCTGAGTGCTGGGATTAAAGGCGTGCGCCACCATGCCCGGCCATATTTTATTTTTTTATTCTTACTTTATTTTATGTGTGTGAGTGTATTGCCAGCATGCATGTAAGTGCACCCATGTCGTACAATGCCCACAGAGGTCAGAAGAGGGCATTGGATCCCTTGGAATTGGAGTTATGGATGGTTGTTAGCTGCCTTGTGGGTGCTGGGAATAGAACTCCAGTCCTCTGCAAGAGCAGTCAGTGCTCTTAACCACTGCATCTCTCCCTTATTGAGGATTTGAACAAATAAATGAACACCAAATCATAAGAACAAGAACAGCAAGAGGCTAGGGAGATGGCTCAGCAGGTTAAAGCACTTGCCACACAAGCATAAGGACCAGAGTCTGATCTCAGAATCCATGTAAAAGCTGGTGGGCACCTGTAATCCCAGCAGGCAAGATGCAGAAAGCCCCAGAGCAAGCTGGCTAGCCAGACGAGTGGAATCGGATGAGCTCCAGGTTCAGTAAGAGATCCAGCATCAACACATAAGGTGAAGAGGAATCGAGGAAGACAACCAACATCAACCTTAAATCCACACACACTTGCAAACTTATATACACCCATACACACACATGCGAACACATATCTACACAGACACCACACACACACACACACACACAGAAAAATAATAAGACAAAGAGTTTAACAGAGGAATGCAATGAGGTTGATTTCAATATAATCATTACATCAATAAAGAAGAACCATAAAATCATGTTAATATACCAAAAAGTCATGGCTAAAATTCATCAAATGTTTCTCCATACCACTCCCAAAAGATCTTCCAATAATAAAACAAGAGTTGAAGGGGAAACTTAAAGAATCTTAACCAAGGACAGCTCAACAGTTAAGAGCACTGACTGCTCTTGTAGAAGACCCAGGTTCAATTCCCAGCACCTACATGGCATCTAACAACTGTCCTAACTAGAGTTCCAGGGGATCTGATGCCCTCTTCTGACCTCTGTAGGCATTGCACGACATGGGTGCACTTACACACATACAGGCGATATACTCATACACACACATGGGTGCACTTACACACATGCAGGCGATATACTCATACACACACATGGGTGTACTTACACACATGCAGGCAATATACTCATACACACACATGGGTGCACTTACACACATGCAGGCGATACACTCATACACACAAAATAAAAATAATAAACTATTTTTTTGCTGTTGTTGGATTTGTTCCAGGAAGCTGACTGCCAAGTGCTGTATGATATTCCCAACTTGTTACTAGGCAGTTACATAGATGAAGTCAAGTGAGAAGAGCACCCATGGTTTCTGCAGGCAAGGTTCAAAGGGCCTCACATGCCTTCATAGGCCAGGCCAAACAGGTGGTCGGCAGATGGCATTCCTTACCAACAGGTTTCAGGTACCAAGTCACAGCCAACTGCAAACAGGGTGGGCTGAGCAGAGTGCCACTGTACAAAGAATATTAACGAAAACCAAGAGACAAGCAAGTAGTATCATAATAAGCCACTGAAACTATCTCAGTTAAAGTGAGGGGTTAGGCAAGGATACTTACTATCACCTCTATAATTATTTCCTTGGAGATTTTAACAACTATGACAAAAGAAGAAAATTAAGGGTGATTGGTATTAACATCGAGGGAGAAAGATTTTAAAAATCTAACTTGTTGTGGTTGATGACTGTATACACGTAAAGCCTCAAGAGGCTGTAGAAAAAATCAGACAATTTGGCAGTGTGGGCAAAACCAATATGCATAAATATAAATAAATAAATTTGTATAATGATTGTAAAGTTTTATGGGAAAATAAATGTTTAATAGCAGCCAAAGGAAAAACAAAATGAGAGAGACATATTTGTCAGGGCTCTGAACAGGAAAGCCCTGGGATATCCAAGGTCTAATTCGAAAGAACAGAGGTGTATACAGTTCAAGGGGAGGAGGGGACTTCCCCATTGCAGATTCAGGAAACCACAATGACTCTGAGTCTGAAGGAGCAAGGGCAGAGAAAGTCATCACCAGAATCCCAGCAGAGCCAGGTCAGAGCCGCCACCCTTCTAGAAAGGGCAGGCAAGTAGTGAGAAGTTCTAGAAGGAAGACGTGGAATCCCCCAAAGGAGGAGGCTCACTGGGAGAGTAAGAGGGAAGAAATGAGGCAAGCAGTGGGGGGGGGGTTTCTATGGCAGCTTCTTCTTGTTTGTGGGGTGCTATCTGCTGCAGTGTTCCAGCACACAGGCAAGAGGCCTCTACTGAGGGCTGGTGTTTCCTCCCCAGGCAGAGAAGCTCGAGAGACTGTGAATGTCATCAACAAAGAGGAACAGGGGTTCAGTTTTGCCTTCCAGGACAACTCCCGATATTCAGAAGGATTCAGCAACAGCCTAGTCATATGTCCCATGGAAGGTTGGATCCCACCACTATCCAGGTAAAGAAAACTAAAGACCTCAGGATGTACCTTTCCAACATGGCAGGGACTAGACCTGCCAGCCAGGAGAATCCACTGGAGGGCCTCATAAAAATCTCTTCTGGGGGCTGGAGAGATGGCTTTAGCAGTTAAGAGTACTGACTGCTATTGCAGAGGCCCAGGTTTCAATTCCCAGCACCCACATGGCAGCTATGAACCATCCTTAACTCCAGTTCCAGGGGAATCTGAAGCCATCTTCTGACCTCCATGGCATTGCACTCACATACATGCAGGCAATACACTCATACACATAAAAAATAAAAATAAAATATTGGTAAAAAAATCTCTTCTGAGGCATTGAGATGGCTCAGTGGATGAAGGCACTTGCCACTAAGCCTAATGACCTGTGTTCCATCCCCAAAACCCACATAGTAGAAAGAGAAAACCAACTCCCACAAGGTATCTTCTATGTACACATGCATGCATGCACATGTGCACACACACAAATTAATAATGTAATTTTTAATCTAAATTAAAAAATAAAAATCTCTTCCAGCTCTAAGATTTAGATATGAAGAGTTCCATTTCTCTCCTGCCCTGCTCCCGGGGTTCACTTTCTTGAATTATGGGGCATTGAGTCTCCTATCTCAATTTTTTCTCTCGTTTGTAGTTTTTTCCTTTCATTCCACTGTATGTATAGATCCACCAAGCAGTGTCTAGCTTTGTCTGCAAAGTCTTTTAAGTTCACTTTGGAGTGCTATATTTGATGTCTTTTGCTCATGTTGTATCTGCCAATCCAGTGGGCTCTTATTTTTTACCAGATTTTTCACTGGCTGGCTTAGTTAACTAATCTGCTGTCTTGTTCCCCAGGTTTCCAATTGATATATTCTTCACACCGAAGCAGGAAGGAGATGTGAACTTTAATGTGGTCTGCAATGTAAAAAAGAAAGTCCACCCCCTGACACTGAACGTCAAGGCCGAGGGCTACATTATGAACGCAGAGGTCAAGTGCCGGGACAGGACAGGTTCCACCATTGTGTTGACATCCAACCAGGTCAACATCATCAACTTCTATGAGGTAAGGTGTGGCAAGAGCCTTGCTACCACTCTCGGGTTCCACATTTAGCTGAGGAAGATGATACAAGTAAACATAATCTGAGTCTTTCAGTCTCAAATGCCACACAGATCAGAAGAGAAATCCCTCAGAAACAGCTCCATCCAAGAATGTACATCATTATGATGTGAATGCTTGTCTTACTTTACTGCTCAGAGGATGGACATGGTGGGGAGGGACATGAATGCTTGCATTAAGCAGTAAAGATATTTCACTACCAAGGAAGAGCTAAGAATTGACTTACCTACTTAGACTCTGGATATGAGGAGCCCAACACTTGTAGATCTTGCTGGACTATCTGATTGGATTAAGCTAACAATGTCTTACCCACCATTCTTACTTCCCAATGAGTATTTTTCCACATGAGCGATCTATGGTTTGCGTCCACTGCTTTGCTCATTCTCTCTCAGGTGGAGTTAAATGAATGTGTCCAGTGTGAATTCATCTTTATCAACACTGGAAAGTTCAACTTCAGCTACCAGGCAGAACTTTCTGGGTTCAAATCCCTGTTGCAATACTTGAGCTTTTCACCCACTGACAACAGTGTGGATGTGGGACAGTGTGAACACGCCAACCTGTCTTTTCAACCGTATCAGAAGTGTGTCTTAAAAGGCTTGGAACTCAAAATCAAGGTGAGACCATTTAACATTATCCAAACACTGAAAGAACTTTCACAGTATATTGCCCTGAATGGTAATTATCCTATGTCTTCTCCACCTGCCCAAAAGCTCCTACAGGGTGGTTGTTTTGGAGCCAGCTCCCATAATCTGTAGCACAAAGACCTCACCAACGTCAGTTGAAGAACAACTGACCATCCACACACTGAAATACCATTCAGAAATTAAAATAAATGAGAGCCCAGAATGGTGCAGGGAAAGCTTATGTGCACCGCTTTCCAAGATATGCTATTAAATGAAAAACAAAACCCGGTGTGGTGGCGCAGACCTTCAATCCCAGCACTCGGGAGGCAGAGGCAGGCAGATCTCTGTGAGTTCAAGGCCAGCCTGATCTACACAGTGCGTTCCAGCTGGGGCTACAGGGAGACCCTGTCTCAAAAAGACTAAATTAAATAAATAAATAAATAAATAAATAAATAAATAAATAAATAAAATGAAAAACCAAGAATGGTTATGTCAGCAAGAAAGGCAGACAAGGGCATATCTGCTCCTGGATAGCAAGGAAAACCCTGGCAAAAACCAACTTTTTCAAAAATCCAGAGACTGACCTTAGCTTACAACAATCCTAGGAACATTTGTTCAAGAAGAATGGCTACAGATTGAAAAAACAGTGAGGTCTATAGTATTTTGGTTTGCCCTATTCCTAACCTTCCCTACCCCCTGGCTCTCTAGTATGCTTGAAAACAAGTAGCTCTGTAATCAAAGTGCAGTCTGATACCCTATTAGCCATTGGAGCAGGCAGAGTGGGTTTAGAATGCCTCAAAAGCTCCATTGTAAAAGAATAGCCATTATTTTCCCCATCTAGAAGTTCATTTTTTTATATGTTTATTACATTTACTTATGTGTGTGTACATGCTTTACCCACTGAGCCATCTCACTGGCCCCCATTCTAGAAATTCAGTGGAAATCTCTATTCATAGGACTTACTTCCATTTCACCTGACTCAAAGTTTGGCCTTTGTACACAGCCTTTTCTTATGGGGCATTTATTTAAATCAGTAACAACTATTGAGCATTGCATTTGCCTACCGTGACAATGGCACTTGGAGCAAACAGAAGGGCAAATTGGGAAAGTATCTGTTCATCGGGAGCTTTGAAAAGCTCCAGCATATTTCGTAGAATCTAGAGAGCCATAGCCATGCCTTGCATTTGTAGTGCATGCGGATCTTAGGGCTTAGATACTGTTGAGCAGGCTTAGGTTCTTAACAAAGCTAACTAAAGTTTAGCTAACACTTAGATTATGTGAGCTGATATTTAGGTTATGTGAGAGCAAAACATTAAAGATTAAGTTGAGGTGATAGCTGATACATTCCTGCCTGAGTGTCACATACCAACACACAGACAGCGCCTTGACAAAAACTTGGAAACTTACTGGTTCTAGCCATTTAAGGAAATCTGTCCTACTGCTATATTTCCACTAAGCTAGCTGAACAGAGAATTCAATGGCCATGTATAAATAAGAACACAGTAGTTCTCTCTCACTTATAGGTCTTATTTCTATAATTTTAGTTACACCGTGACAACCCCAATCTGAAAGTTTTTAATGAACAATTCCAGAAACAATTTATAAGTTCTTAATTATGTCCTGCACTAAGCAGTGTGATAAAATCTCATGCCATCCAACTTCATCCTTCCTAGAGCATAAATGATTCCTTTGATGTATCCACATTGTATACATTACCTACCCATTAGTCACTTGGTAGCTCTTCTCTCTGTTAATCAGATTATCTCCTGGGGCATTGCATTCCTACTATATATTCTAAATATGTATCCTCATATCACAAGTGTAGTGCTCACCACTCATCAAAGAAGCTTCTTTTTGCAACACACAGTAATTATTACAAAGTTCCACAACTGGTCAAAATGCAGAGAATAAGTGACTGTGGGGTACCCAGCCTAACTGATACATCTATAATGCTCATGGAACATTGCAGAAGAGGGGGCAGAAAGATTGTAAGAACCGGAGGAATAAGACCCCTGCTGCTAGATAATGCATTCTAGACCTGATAGGAAAACAGCGCCCACCCATGGAATCTCCACATTTTGGTAGCTGCCTTAAAGGATCTGAATAATGACAAAACCAGTTGACATGCCAGTGTGGATGGGGTAATTTCATGGGGCCCTACCTTTAGATGAAGAGTTATGGGTAATCATTGGATGTGGAGGGAGGGAGAATCAGTTTTCTCCAGGTTATCTAATCCCAAGTGGTCAGATATAAACACATGCATACATGAGTACCACCAAGTGTACTCAGTGCATTATATGTATGCATATGTTTATAAATGTATGTATGTTTATGTAATATTAATAAAGAGGACAAGAAAGTGAAAGGGAGTAGGGGGATATGGGAGGAGTTGGAGGGGGACTGAGAGAAGTGGAAATGATGCAAATACAATAAAATTCTCAAAAGATTATATATACATCTATGAATGAAAAAATGGTAAAGAAACAAGAAGACAGAAATTGGCAGAATGGTTGGGAGAAACATGATCCACTTCTGTACTGTCTGTAAGAGATGCACTTTGGATTCAAAGACATGAAAGTAAAATAATAGAAAAATATATACAATTGGGGGCTGGTAGATTGCTTAGTGATTAAGAGTGAAAACTGCTCTTGCAGAGGGCCTGAGTTCTATTCCCAGCACCTATGTCAGGTGGATTCCCTACCTGTAACTCCAGCATCAGGGAATCCAGCCTCCTCTCTGGCCTCTGTGGTACCTGTACTCATGTCCACATACCCATACACAAACACATATACACATAATTTAAAAAATAAAATGAAATGAAAAAAATCAAAGAAAAAGAATATATATACCATTCAAATAATAACCAAAAAAAGAGATGGAATGCCTATAGAAATATCAGACAAAATAGACTTTTAGACAAATACCATTACTAGAGATAAAGACATTTTATAATAATGAAAGGGTTAATCCCCCAGAAGACATAACAATTATAAACATATATGCACGTAACAACAAAGCCCTGAAAGACATGAAGGAAAACAGGCAGAACTGAAGTGACAGAGAAACAACTCAAAAATCATAGTTGGGAAATTAAGTGCCCTGTTGTCAATAATAAATAGAGCTGGACAGAAGGTTAGCATGGAAATAAGACATTGTAAAAACACCATAAACTTTAAGTATGAACGAAGTATAAATGCAGTAAGATTGGAAGTCAATAACAAAAGGAAATTTGAGAAGTTCAGCCAAATGGGTCTTTATTCAAATCCTCCAGAATGATATGATTGACTGGGGGATGGGGATAAAACCACTGGAACCTGCCTTAGTCTATCTAGAAATACTATAACAGAATAGCTAAGCCTGGGTAGTTTTTAATGAAAATAAATATATTGACTCACAGTTCTAGAGGCTGAAAAGTCCAGTGTCAAGGTACTGATAGCTATCTAGGATCTTTATGCTTTGTTAAAAGATGCAGAAACAGGAGGGAGGGAGGGAGGGAGGGAGGGAGGGAGAGAGAGAGAGAGAGAGAGAGAGAGAGAGAGAGAGAGACACAGAGAGAGAGAGAGAGAGACAGGGAGCCTCTTGCGCCTCCTCTATACCACTCCCCCCCCCTCCCTCGCGTCTATGTATGT
>NW_008340065.1:3387491-3388722 GCF_000622305.1 Nannospalax galili
CAGACAGAGAGAGACAGAGAGCCTCTTGAGCCTCTTAAAGGTCTCCCCTCCCAGCACTGTCGCAATGGCAATTGTCTTTCAAAATGGGGATTCTCTGAAAACAAATATCCAGGTCATGGTCGAACCAGGTAATTTGCTGGCCACTGAGAGCTCAGGGACTTTTCTGTGTTCCTGGTCTAGAACTCAGTAGCAGAGCTGTAGCCATCATCCCTGAAAACTACTGGGCTTGAGGCCTCAGAAGGGACCCATCCCTCCGACAACTGTGTTTTTCAGAACCTTCACTCCTTACAGCAAAACAAATATCCCATGTCACAGGATCTTCTACCCTAATTGGAAGAAGAGCTGAAAATAATACACTTAAATTCTTTTCAGGGAATCAACCACAAAATGTAAAGAAAAGTGTAAAAATATAAGAAAGTGTTTTTAAATGTATAAAACTATCTATGGAAACTCATACCAATGATGTTGACTTATTCTGATGAAGTTAAGAATGTTTCTTCTAGTTGATGGCGATGGCTCTCATTTGTAATCCCTTTTCTCAGAAGGCAGAGGCAGAAAGATTGGTATGAGTTTGAGGCTAGCCTGCTCTACATAGTCAGTTCCAAGTCATCATGGACTACAGAGTAAAACTCTGTCTCAAAAAATGAAAAAGAGGAACAGGAGAGATGGCTCAGTGGTTAAGAGCTCTGGCTGCTCTCGCAGAGGACCCAGGTTCAAATTCCAGCATCCACATGGCAGCTAACAACTGTCTATAACTCCAGTTTCAGGGAATCCGATGCCTTCTTCTGACCTCCACGGGCATTACATGACAGGGGTACACCTTCCTATATGCAGGCAATATACTCTCATTTACATAAAATAATTTAAAATAAGTAAATAATTTTTTAAAAAGAAAAAGAAAGGACTAGGAAGATGGCTCAGTGGATAAAGTGCTTGCCACACAAGCATGAGGACCAGAGTTCAGATGCCCTGAATTCACATAAAAGCCAAGCAGGCATGGCAGGCTGCCTGTCATCCAGCACTCAGGAGACAGGGAATCCCTGGAACAAAGCTGGCTATCTCCACTAAGCGAATGAGTAATCTTTGGGTTCAGCAAGTGACTCTACCTCAGTAAATAAAGTGGAGGTCAATCAAGGAAGACACCCAGTGTCAACGTTAGGCCTATGTATATACAACCTGCATGCACATACATGCACCCACACATACCATACATACACATACATACAAAAAA
>NW_008340065.1:3389161-3400113 GCF_000622305.1 Nannospalax galili
CTACCTCCTTTAAGACAGGGTCTCTGTTGCATTAAATTTTCCCCTCCCCCACCCTGGGGGACCCGTGTGCACCCTCTGAGGACTCTAGGGTCTTCCGTTCCTGATACAAACTGAGAAAACTGACATGATACATTCTATTTAGGTTTTAGCATGGTTTATATGACATCCAGGAAAGGGTGACTTACAAAGGCATAAACTCTCATAGTCCATCTTCTTCATTTTGCCAAAGCTTTGGGATCCACACCACCAATGACGTTCAGTCTGCAGGGCTTCTGCCCTGTGGTTCACAGCTCAGTTCCGTGTTCCATAATGGCCACGACCCCTCCCCTTTTTCCCACTGCACTCAGAGCCTACGCGCCCCCCATCAGTTCTAGCTTTCCAGAGGAACTTCCAGGTTACAGTCTCTCATTGGTTTGGAGTTCAATTAGGCTAAGCTGGCCAGCCAGCAAGCCCCAGGGATCCTCCTGTCTCTGCCTCCCCACTACTGGGATTGCAAGCATGTACCTCCCACCTGACATTTTTACATGGATCCTGGGAATTGAACTCAGGTCCTCATGCTTGTAAGGTAAGCACTTTACCAAGTGAGCTATCTCCCAAGCTCTGGATATTTTACTTTAAATCATTTGTACAAATTTACAAAAATTTTAAGAGTTTGTGAAGGGTAAACTAAGTTCGCATACCAATGACACATCCATTACCTTATGTTAGAGTCAAGGACTCTGGCATATCCACCTTGGTCCCCATTCTTGTCATTTCTGACCTTCCTTCCTGAACCCCATAATGGCATTCCAGATTAAAAAGAGGAAGGCAAAAGAACAGGCCCAAGCAAGACTTTGCCAATTTAGTCAAGATGGGAGACCCTCCTTTTTTTGGTCTTTTTGAGACAGGATTTCCCTGTAGCCCCAGCTGACCTGGAACTCACTATGTAGACCAAGCTGGCCTTGAACTCACAGGGATCTGCCTGCCTCTGCCTCTGCCTCCTGAGTCCTGGGATTAAAAGCATGCACTGCCACACCCAGCAGGAGACCCTCCTTTTATCTTCTGTTTACAACCTAATGTCTAGAACATATCCAGTCACTCACTGCCCTGAACCACAATGGAAGATTGGAAATCAAGCCTTGCACTTAGGTCCATTGACAACCAGAGTCCTGCTTTGTGTGGTAATTCACAGTGTCCAGCACTGCTCAATCTTCAAGCTGAACCCTTACTGCAGGAACAAAACAAGAGCCAGTATAGAGCCTGGTTTGAGTAGCTTATTGTGAATAACTAAGCTCAAACCTATTGAAACAGAATCTCTAGAGCTGGAAACCTGAGAACTGTAATTTGTAAAGTTCCAACCACTTTCCTCCTTGCCTCTAGGATGCAAATGCCCTATCTTCCCACTTCTAATCACAGTCCTCTGGCCCATCTCTCCTCACAGATCAGCCATGGCCCAACATTCATGTGCAGCATCATAGGCTGTGCCGTGAGTCCAGCTGTGCATTTCTCCTTCACCAGTTACAACTTTGGGACCTGCTTCATCTACCAAGCTGGGATGCCCCCATACAAACAAATCTTGATTGTCACCAACAAGGAAGAAACACCTATGAGGTAAGCAGGCTTCTCAGAACAAGACAATTCTACAGCAACGTGAGGATTCTCACTCCCTGAAGCTCAGTTCATCTGTCCCTCACCTCACTCCCTGAAGCTCAGTTCATCTGTCCCTCACCTCACTCCCTGAAGCTCAGTTCATCTGTCCCTCACCTCACTCCCTGAAGCTCAGTTCATCTGTCCCTCACCTCACTCCCTGAAGCTCAGTTCATCTGTCCCTCACCTCACTCCCTGAAGCTCAGTTCATCTGTCCCTCACCTCACTCCCTGAAGCTCAGTTCATCTGTCCCTCACCTCACTCCCTGAAGCTCAGTTCATCTGTCCCTCACCTCACTCCCTGAAGCTCAGTTCATCTGTCCCTCACCTCACTCCCTGAAGCTCAGTTCATCTGTCCCTCACCTCACTCCCTGAAGCTCAGTTCATCTGTCCCTCACCTCACTCCCTGAAGCTCAGTTCATCTGTCCCTCACCTCACTCCCTGAAGCTCAGTTCATCTGTCCCTCACCTCACTCCCTGAAGCTCAGTTCATCTGTCCCTCACCTCACTCCCTGAAGCTCAGTTCATCTGTCCCTCACCTCACTCCCTGAAGCTCAGTTCATCTGTCCCTCACCTCACTCCCTGAAGCTCAGTTCATCTGTCCCTCACCTCACTCCCTGAAGCTCAGTTCATCTGTCCCTCACCTCACTCCCTGAAGCTCAGTTCATCTGTCCCTCACCTCACTCCCTGAAGCTCAGTTCATCTGTCCCTCACCTCACTCCCTGAAGCTCAGTTCATCTGTCCCTCACCTCACTCCCTGAAGCTCAGTTCATCTGTCCCTCACCTCACTCCCTGAAGCTCAGTTCATCTGTCCCTCACCTCACTCCCTGAAGCTCAGTTCATCTGTCCCTCACCTCACTCCCTGAAGCTCAGTTCATCTGTCCCTCACCTCACTCCCTGAAGCTCAGTTCATCTGTCCCTCACCTCACTCCCTGAAGCTCAGTTCATCTGTCCCTCACCTCACTCCCTGAAGCTCAGTTCATCTGTCCCTCACCTCACTCCCTGAAGCTCAGTTCATCTGTCCCTCACCTCACTCCCTGAAGCTCAGTTCATCTGTCCCTCACCTCACTCCCTGAAGCTCAGTTCATCTGTCCCTCACCTCACTCCCTGAAGCTCAGTTCATCTGTCCCTCACCTCACTCCCTGAAGCTCAGTTCATCTGTCCCTCACCTCACTCCCTGAAGCTCAGTTCATCTGTCCCTCACCTCACTCCCTGAAGCTCAGTTCATCTGTCCCTCACCTCACTCCCTGAAGCTCAGTTCATCTGTCCCTCACCTCACTCCCTGAAGCTCAGTTCATCTGTCCCTCACCTCACTCCCTGAAGCTCAGTTCATCTGTCCCTCACCTCACTCCCTGAAGCTCAGTTCATCTGTCCCTCACCTCACTCCCTGAAGCTCAGTTCATCTGTCCCTCACCTCACTCCCTGAAGCTCAGTTCATCTGTCCCTCACCTCACTCCCTGAAGCTCAGTTCATCTGTCCCTCACCTCACTCCCTGAAGCTCAGTTCATCTGTCCCTCACCTCACTCCCTGAAGCTCAGTTCATCTGTCCCTCACCTCACTCCCTGAAGCTCAGTTCATCTGTCCCTCACCTCACTCCCTGAAGCTCAGTTCATCTGTCCCTCACCTCACTCCCTGAAGCTCAGTTCATCTGTCCCTCACCTCACTCCCTGAAGCTCAGTTCATCTGTCCCTCACCTCACTCCCTGAAGCTCAGTTCATCTGTCCCTCACCTCACTCCCTGAAGCTCAGTTCATCTGTCCCTCACCTCACTCCCTGAAGCTCAGTTCATCTGTCCCTCACCTCACTCCCTGAAGCTCAGTTCATCTGTCCCTCACCTCACTCCCTGAAGCTCAGTTCATCTGTCCCTCACCTCACTCCCTGAAGCTCAGTTCATCTGTCCCTCACCTCACTCCCTGAAGCTCAGTTCATCTGTCCCTCACCTCACTCCCTGAAGCTCAGTTCATCTGTCCCTCACCTCACTCCCTGAAGCTCAGTTCATCTGTCCCTCACCTCACTCCCTGAAGCTCAGTTCATCTGTCCCTCACCTCACTCCCTGAAGCTCAGTTCATCTGTCCCTCACCTCACTCCCTGAAGCTCAGTTCATCTGTCCCTCACCTCACTCCCTGAAGCTCAGTTCATCTGTCCCTCACCTCACTCCCTGAAGCTCAGTTCATCTGTCCCTCACCTCACTCCCTGAAGCTCAGTTCATCTGTCCCTCACCTCACTCCCTGAAGCTCAGTTCATCTGTCCCTCACCTCACTCCCTGAAGCTCAGTTCATCTGTCCCTCACCTCACTCCCTGAAGCTCAGTTCATCTGTCCCTCACCTCACTCCCTGAAGCTCAGTTCATCTGTCCCTCACCTCACTCCCTGAAGCTCAGTTCATCTGTCCCTCACCTCACTCCCTGAAGCTCAGTTCATCTGTCCCTCACCTCACTCCCTGAAGCTCAGTTCATCTGTCCCTCACCTCACTCCCTGAAGCTCAGTTCATCTGTCCCTCACCTCACTCCCTGAAGCTCAGTTCATCTGTCCCTCACCTCACTCCCTGAAGCTCAGTTCATCTGTCCCTCACCTCACTCCCTGAAGCTCAGTTCATCTGTCCCTCACCTCACTCCCTGAAGCTCAGTTCATCTGTCCCTCACCTCACTCCCTGAAGCTCAGTTCATCTGTCCCTCACCTCACTCCCTGAAGCTCAGTTCATCTGTCCCTCACCTCACTCCCTGAAGCTCAGTTCATCTGTCCCTCACCTCACTCCCTGAAGCTCAGTTCATCTGTCCCTCACCTCACTCCCTGAAGCTCAGTTCATCTGTCCCTCACCTCACTCCCTGAAGCTCAGTTCATCTGTCCCTCACCTCACTCCCTGAAGCTCAGTTCATCTGTCCCTCACCTCACTCCCTGAAGCTCAGTTCATCTGTCCCTCACCTCACTCCCTGAAGCTCAGTTCATCTGTCCCTCACCTCACTCCCTGAAGCTCAGTTCATCTGTCCCTCACCTCACTCCCTGAAGCTCAGTTCATCTGTCCCTCACCTCACTCCCTGAAGCTCAGTTCATCTGTCCCTCACCTCACTCCCTGAAGCTCAGTTCATCTGTCCCTCACCTCACTCCCTGAAGCTCAGTTCATCTGTCCCTCACCTCACTCCCTGAAGCTCAGTTCATCTGTCCCTCACCTCACTCCCTGAAGCTCAGTTCATCTGTCCCTCACCTCACTCCCTGAAGCTCAGTTCATCTGTCCCTCACCTCACTCCCTGAAGCTCAGTTCATCTGTCCCTCACCTCACTCCCTGAAGCTCAGTTCATCTGTCCCTCACCTCACTCCCTGAAGCTCAGTTCATCTGTCCCTCACCTCACTCCCTGAAGCTCAGTTCATCTGTCCCTCACCTCACTCCCTGAAGCTCAGTTCATCTGTCCCTCACCTCACTCCCTGAAGCTCAGTTCATCTGTCCCTCACCTCACTCCCTGAAGCTCAGTTCATCTGTCCCTCACCTCACTCCCTGAAGCTCAGTTCATCTGTCCCTCACCTCACTCCCTGAAGCTCAGTTCATCTGTCCCTCACCTCACTCCCTGAAGCTCAGTTCATCTGTCCCTCACCTCACTCCCTGAAGCTCAGTTCATCTGTCCCTCACCTCACTCCCTGAAGCTCAGTTCATCTGTCCCTCACCTCACTCCCTGAAGCTCAGTTCATCTGTCCCTCACCTCACTCCCTGAAGCTCAGTTCATCTGTCCCTCACCTCACTCCCTGAAGCTCAGTTCATCTGTCCCTCACCTCACTCCCTGAAGCTCAGTTCATCTGTCCCTCACCTCACTCCCTGAAGCTCAGTTCATCTGTCCCTCACCTCACTCCCTGAAGCTCTGGTGCAAGTATAATAACTGCTCAATGCTCTGGACCAGGGAGCTTAAGGAATTGGCTTCCTTATGGCTGGGTGACTTGGGTTTGCGTCTTACCAGGACTAAAGCGAAAGAGAAAGCCAAACGGGAGTTTATGTAGTGGCCCTCAAATGTTAGAATACATGAGTCACCTGGGGAACTTTAGAAAACGCAGCTTCCAGGCTATCCCAGAGATCCTGATTCAGTAGGCCTGGGGGCACCTCAGAGTCTGCATTCTGGAGCTCCAGGGAGTGCTTCCTCTTTGGTATTAATATGTTTAGTTAGCATACAAAACAATGGGTTTCATTATGACATCTTTACACACATGTACACGTGTGTGCATATGTGTAGCTATGTGAACATATCTGTATGTCTGCATATGCATGTGTGCATATGTATGTGTGCATGTGTACACGTAGGTACATTGTGTGTGTGTGTGTGTGTGTGGTATTACTTTGTTCTTATTCACCTCTCCACTGCCCTTTCCTGCCCCTCCTCACTCACTCTTGCTAATTCCCCTTCTTTCCCCAGATAGTCCTGCTTTTCTGTCATGTGTATGTGTTCGTGTATGTGTGTGTGTGTACCTGTTAAACCTAGATTCTTCATATAAAAGGAAACATGATCTTTGCCTTTCTGAGAGTCTGACTTATTTCACTTAACATAATGATCTCCAGTCAGGGAGCACTTCTTGACAAACACTGGAGTATTGTTTCCTGTTTCCTGACACTATTTCCTCTACCAGGGGGAAGGAAGGAAGAATAAAATGCCCAAGATGAGCTGGAAAAATGGGACATAAAAGGAAATGAACATTTATTGGATGCCTATATTATGGCACACACTTTGTAAACATGATCTTGTGCTTGACTGTAGAGCAAGTCAAGGAGAGTTTGAGTAATTTATCAAAGGTGACCCAGAATATGAGATCTGACCCCCAAGACCTCAGGGAACTGAGACCTGAGAAGCCTCCCTGCCTTCAGCTTCTGAGACCAGGTGTTTTTCTGTCCAGGTCATCACCTTGGAGCCCTTCCACAACATCACCCTAAAGCCCAAAGAAGTCTGTAAGCTGGAAGTCACCTTTGCCCCCAAGAGGCGTGTCCCTCCTTTCTCTGAGGAAGTGTTCATGGAATGGATGGGGCTACTGCGCCCCCTCTTCCTCATCAAGGGCTGCTGCCAGGCCCTAGAGATCGCCCTCGACCAGGAACATCTTTCTTTTGGACCTGTGGTATATCAAACACAAGCCATGCGCCGCATCCTCATGATGAACACGGGCGATGTGGGTGCAAGGTAGGGCAGTGTCCTTCCTACCACAGGCTGTAGCAGAGATCTCTAACCCTGAATTCTGTCCCTTGCCTAAAGATGTGACACCACAGTGGCAGCTACTTCCATGATTACATCGTAGAGAACACTGGTTCAATTCTGTTAAATGCCCTTCACGTAGCTCATCTGATCGAATCCCAACAACAATCCTAAAAAGCCAAGACTACTATGATGTGATCTCTGTATTTAAGATACTGGGGCAGGAGGATCTCAAACTGAAGGCTAGCCTAAGCTGCATAGCCATACCCTGTCTTTTAAAAATCCAAGAACTGGGGCTGGAGAGATGGCTCACCGGTTAAGAGCACTGCTGCCCTTGCAGAGGACCCACATGCCAGGTAACAACCATCCAAAACTCTAGTTTCAGGGTATCCAATATCCTCTTCTGACCTCTGAGGCCATTGTACAATATGGGTATACCTACATACATGCAGGCAATATACTCATACACATATAATAAAAATAATAAATAAAAATTATTTTTAAAAAGTTAAAAAAAAAAAACTAGAGCCAAGTGTGTTGGTGCACACCTTTAATCCCAGCACCAGGAAGGCAGAAGCAGGCAAATCTCTATGAGATCAAGGCAAGCCTGGTCTACATAGTTAGTTCCAGGCCAGCTGGGGCTACAGGGAGACCTTGTCTCAAAAAGACCAAAAAAAAAAAAAAAAAAACTAAGAACTGATGTCAGGTGTGGTGTCACACTTCTGTAATCTGATCGCTTGGGGATTGGAGGTAGAGTCATGAAGATCGGGAGTTTGAGACAGCCTTGGCTTCATGTATTCTAGGCCAGCCTGGGACATATGAAACCTGAGAGAGAGAGAGAGAGAGAGAGAGAGAGAGAGAGAGAGAGAGAGAGAATATATGGAGACAGAATATGATCCTAGGCATCATTCCTGTCAAAATCAGAGAAAATACCAATAATACGACTCTCAATCAGCCTTACAGATGAAGTATTAAAAGGTTGAGTAACTTCCCTAAATCATGCATGTAGCAAAAACTACTTGCAGCTACAAGGCTGAGCATGCTTTACGTGACTATCCCAGACCTCTAGGGTCAGTACTGCAGCATCCTCATTTCATAGGTGAAGTGAGGCTCAAAGAGACTAGGTGACTGATCCAGGATCCCACAGCCAGGAAATGAAGACAGGGCCAGAACACAGACTCTTCCCTCTTCCTGCTCATGAATTGACATGGCCATTCAGGCTGTCACCACACACCCCAGAGGCACTCGCCACAGTCAGGGGCCACCAAGAGAGATACAATGTGATAGCCCTGTGTGGGAAGGACTAGCCTGTACAGTTCATCCTCTGTTTCCTGCTCATACCAAGTAGCCAACCACAGGGGTGACCCCATGGGGCCATCAAAATCCCAGTGCCTCTAAGAACAGATGTGACTCTCACATGAAGGGATTATCAACTACCCTCCTGGATCTAAACAGAGAGACAGTGCATGGGACAGTTTGGACTCTGGTCCTAGCCCAGCCACTTGCTGGATGAGAAATCTTGGGAACACATGTGCACATGTTAATCTATATATTCCCTGATGTGTGACCATGGATAATAAGTATAGCCACTTCCCACCACTTTTCAGCTCTGAGATGGAGCAGAGTCCCCTTACCCAGCGAATGACCTTAGTTAATGTTCCCTCACTGCCTCTGCTGTCTGACAGATCTTCCTCCCCCTAGATCCTAGGGATAGGCAAAGTGGGAACCATGTAATCAAAAGCCCTTGTTGAAAGCTCTTATTTTCAGTAGCATTGGGGATACCCCCAGAATACTAACAGATCATCTTCCTTGGCTTCTTTTGTCTTGGAAAAGGTTTAAATGGGATGTGAAGAAGTTCAAGCCTCATTTCTCCATCAGCCCTGAAGAAGGCTACATCACCTCTGGCATGGAAGTTTCTTTTGACATAACCTACCATCCCACTGAGGTAGGAAAGGAGAGTCTCTATAAAAACTTGATGTGCTTCATCCAAGGAGGAACTCCTCTGTGCCTCACCCTGTCTGGAATCTGCGTGGGACCACCTGCAGTCAAAGAGGTGAGTAGGCATTGCAAAGATGGGGCAGAGGCAGGAGTGAGCCCAGCAAGGGAACTCAAGTCTCAGAATGGGCACCCAACTCAGTCCACTTCCTGACCACCACAGGGATCATCCCCCACTACTGGAATATTCTTTTCTCCCTCTTCATTTACTTAATTCTTGTTCTTTCTTCAGCTCTTGACTCAAGCATTACAGTCTCAAGGAGGCCTGAACTGGCATGCCTTTTAAATCAAATTCTGTTGTAAGAACCATGAGCAGCGGCTGGGGGCCTGACTAGGTCTGCAATGTTTGCCTCACGAGCATTCTTTTCCTTTTTCTGAAATAGGAGGACTTTGGGAGAGTTTTGAGTAGAAGACTGACGTTATTTGATGTATGTTTTAATGGAGTTAACGCACATGTTGACAGGTGACACAGGAAGAGAGGCTGATGAGAAATACTTCCCATAGAACAAGGGAGACGCCATTGGAGCTTGGAGCTTGGGTGGCACAGTGGCACTAGGGGTGGTGGGAAGCAGAGATATTACAGCTCATGGATTCAGCTAGGCTGGCTGGCCAATGATCCACCCATGGGGATCCACCCAGCCCCAACCCCTCAGTGCTGGAATTGCCAACGTACCCCGCCACATCTGGTGTTTACGTGAGTGCCAGAAATTGAACTCAGGTCCTCATGTCTGCACTGCAAGCATTTTACTGACTGACCCATTTCCACAGCCCCTACACACTGGAATCATGTACAGCTGTAAGGAAAAGTGAAATCGTGATTTACAAGAAAATGGATGCAACTGAAAACCATATGCTAAGTGATATATGTCTGAATATATATCTGTATTATGCACGGGAGGGTCACAAAACTAGAAAGATCATGGTAGGGGGAGAGATCTTAAGGTAAGGGGAGAGATAGAGAGGGTAACGGAGTATATGTGATAAGAAAGCAAAGTGGGAACTCTGGGAAAAGAAAGGGAATCAACTAGGGGGAAAGGAGTACAGGGGAGGAAGGTGGGGGAGAACAAAGCGTAATGACACATGTACAAAAATGTCATTACTTTGCTAGTGTAAAAAAAAATTACAGAGGCTGGAGAGCTAGCTCAGCAGTTAAGAGCACTGACTGCTCTTGCTGAGGGTGCAGGTTCGATTCCCAGCCCCCATGTGGTGGCTAACAAACACCCATAACTCCTGTTCCAGGGGCTCCGACACCTTCTTCTGACCTCTGAGAACATTGCATAACACGGGTGTACTTATACACAAGCAGGCAATACACTCGTGCACATAAAATAAAAATAATAAAATTATTTTTAGAAAATGTATCAACTGTATCTGACACATAGAAGGAACCTAATAAATATTTGCTGAATGACCAACAATAACAAAGATGATCCATTGGAACTAGCAGTGGGAAGCTCTGTTAAAATCTGTCTTCCCTCACACATATGCTGTGCCTCTGTCCCCTGAAGACAGTCTGAGGAACTAGAACCAAGGGTAAGATGCCTGCTTTTTCCAGGTAGTGAATTTCAACTGCCAAGTGCGCTCCAGGCACACGCAGACCATCTTGCTCTCAAACCGCACCAACCAGACTTGGAAGCTGCACCCCATCTTTGAGGGTGAGCACTGGGAGGGGCCTGAGTTCATCACCCTGGAGGCCAATCAGCAAAACAAGCCCTATGAGATCACCTACAAGCCCCGCACCATGAATGTGGAGAACCGCAAACACCAGGTAGGTCTCCCCATCTGATTTCTGCCCTAGAAGATGGGAGGAGCTGGTGGAGAGAGGTTAGAAGACGGTTTGGGAGTTTAGAGTTCACAGAAAGTTTGAACAAGGGGAGAAAACTCAGATCACCATGGAAGGATAGGGAGCCATGCAGCCCCACAGGCTGTGATTTCCCTTTCAGGAATGAAGTCTTAGACCAAGCATCAAGAAGCTAATTGTATTAGTCAGGGTTCTCCAAAGAAACAGAACTGGTAGAATGAATATATATGTATAGAGATTTATCAGCTTAGCTCACAGGATAGAGTCCGAGTAGTCCAACAATGGCTGCACCACACTGGAGAGGTTGAGAATCCATAGTCACTCAGTCCACGAGGCTGGATGTCTCAGTAGTCCCAATCTGGCACTGAAGGTCTGA
>NW_008340065.1:3400265-3418973 GCF_000622305.1 Nannospalax galili
CTTCCAGCTTCAGATGATCCAATCAAGATCTCTCTCATTTCAGTTAATCCCAGATCCAGTCAAGTTGACACCCAGGATTAGCCATCACACTAATATTTAACTTAATTATATAGATAACATCATGGTAGCTATAATAAAAATCAGAAAAGAGGGCCAGAGAAATCGCTCAGTGGGTGAAGGTGCCTGCTACCAAGCCTGGCAACCTGAGTTCGATACCCAAGAACCATGTAAAAGGCGAGAAAAAAGAGAGAGCTGACTCCCACAAATTGTCCTCTGATTTCCACACATGCACCATGGTGCATGTATGCATATGCACATACACATGTAGATACACACAATAAATAAAATGTAACCTAAGGGCTGGGGAGATGGCTCAGTGGTTCAGAGCACTTGCTGCTTTTCCCATTCAATTCCCAGCACCCACATCAGGCAGCTCACAGCTCGGTCAGCTTCACGGGATCTGACGCATGTCTAGCCTCCATGAACACCTGCACACTCGTGGCATTTGCCCACACAGACCTACACACACAGGCACATAGAGAAAATAATAAAAATGAATCTTTTAAAATGTAATTTTAAGAATCAGAAAGGTAAAGCAGCCACAGTCTTTGGCCTTATAAGCCAATGACATTTTCTTAAGTCTTCACTACCAGTCCTTATGCTGCCATAGCCATAACTGTCATCATAGCATACCCAGTCTTGGATTCAGTTTGTTTTCACTTTACATTGTATCATGCATACCTTTCAGCCAAGTGTGGTGGCACATGCCTGTAGCCCCAGAACTTGGGAGGCAGAGGCAGGGGGATCTCTGTGAGTTCAAGGCCAGCCTGGTCTACATAGTATCATCCATACCTTTCTATCCAACTGTGTAGTTTGTGATAACCATTTTAATGACTGCCTAATATCTCACTGAGTACTCACTCTGTAATTTATTTAATATCTCCCTGTTATTGGGTATTTCCCTCCAAATTCTCATCAGTATTTTAAGTGATTCTCTAAGGCTTTGCTTTCAGAATTATTTTTCTCCAGGAAGTTACTGGGTTCAAATGCATACTGACTCTTTTCTTTGAGACAGAATCTCATTATCTAGCACAAGCTGGCCACATAGTCATGATCTTCCTGTCTCACACTCCTGAGTGCTGGGATCACAGGCCTGAGCCACCATACCCAGTCATACAAATATTTTATAACTCTTGGAATATATTACCAAGCTGTTTTCCAAAAGTGTTAGTCTTGAGTCAGGGGAGATGGCTCATGGGTAAGAGCACTTGCTGTGCAAGCATGAGGACCTGACTTTAAATCCCCAGCACCCATGTAAAAAGCTGAACATGACTATGCATTTCTGTAACACCAGCATTGTTGGCCAGAGACAGGTGGATTCCAGGCAAGGGTGCCTGTCCAAAACAGTGAGTTTCAGATTCTGTGAGAGACCATCTTAAGGGGATAATACAGAGAGCTATAGAAGAAGATACCTGTTGTCCTGCCCTGGATGTGGTATGAATACACACAGGTGTGTACACCTGTACACCCATGTGCATGTACCACAAACAGCACACACATACCAAAAAGTTTTTTAAAAATAGACTAATAAATAAAAGGCGTTAAGCTTATTTTCAGAGCCTCTATTAGTCCTGCATTCCCTCCAGGTTAGGTAGGTGCCTATAAATAAATAAAGGACTTTCTGTGTCATGCTAACTTCAGCTCTTCTTTTTTAAGGGCACCCTTTTTTTCCCCCTCCCGGATGGGACTGGCTGGCTGTATGCCCTACATGGGACTGCTGAACTCCCCAAAGCTGTCGCCAATATCTGCCGTGAGGTGCCATGCAAGACTCCCTACACAGAGCTCCTGTCCGTCAGCAACTGGCTGAACAAGCCCCAGAGGTGAGGGAGTGGGGCAAGCAGTCAGGGTGGGAAGACAATTTCCACCATCCAGTTTGGTCCTTTCCCTGCTCAAGGCCTGCAGAAAGTGTTGTGGTTATCAATGTTGCTTGGTACTTCCTGAACATGAGCTCTATCCTCCTGATCAGTGCTTGTGTATGGATAGCTCTAGAAGATGTTAACTTGACACACCTGGGAAGAGGGAACCTCAACTGGGGAATTTCCTCTATCATCCTGTGAGGCATTTTCTTGATTGTTGAGTGATACAGGAGGGCCCAGGCACTGTGGGCGGTGCCACCCCTGGACAGGTGGTCCTGGGTTGTGTAAGAAAGCAGGCTGAGGGGTTAGAGAGATGGCTTAGCAGTTAAGAGCACTGACTGCTCTTGTAGAGGATCCGGGTTCAATTCCCAGCACCCACATGGCAGCTACAAACCATCCTTAACTCCAGTGCCAGGGGAATCCAAAGCCCTCTTTTAACCTCTGCAGCATTGCCCTACACAGGTACACTCACATACATGCAGGCAATACACTCATACATATAAAATAAAAATAATAAATAAAACATTTTTTGAAAAAAAGAAAGCAGGCTGAGCACAGGCCAGTGAGCGGCGAGCTTCCATGGTCTCTGCTTCAGTTCTTCCCTCCAGGTGTCTGTCCTACTTAAGCTCCTGCCCCTGGCTTCCCTCTATGAGGGACTGTACTCTAAATGAACCTTTTCCTTCTCAAGTTGCTCTTGGTCACAGTGTTTCATCACAGCAATAGAAGGCAAACTAAACAGTACTATCTCTTGTAGATTTTCTAGAACATTGCCTGGTACAAAATGAATGCCCAATAAATAGTAGCTGTTATAGTCACAAGGATAATCATCTTTGTTATTGTTGAGTGTCTTAAGGCCTAAGTCACTGGCCAGAGGCGTCCCCTTCCATCGTGCTTGTGGTAGGAAGGAGTAGAAGAATAGAATGCAGAAACCAGAGATGCTCAGGAACAACCAGCTTTGTCCCCTCCTTCCACAGAGAAGAACCAAAGCCTGGGAAAAGAACTGCACCTTCCTGAAGGCCACTGCATGGCATGGGTGAAGACTCAGATCTAAATGTGAATCCATGTTTTACCAGTAGCTACTCATGTCACCTGTACATGTTATCTTCATTCTTTGGGCCTCTATTTCCTCTTCATTAAAATGGATATGTTATGATATATGCCTCCTCTAGACATTGTGACAGTTAAATACGTGTAAAAGAAAAAAGACTTAGAGGGGGGCTGGAGAGATGACTCAGTGGTTAAGAACACTGGCTGCTCTTGCAGAGGTCCTGGGTTTGATTCCTAGCACCTAAATGACAACTAACAACTGTCCATAACTCTAGTTCCAGAGGAATCTGACACCCTCTTCTGACCTCTGGGCATTGCATGACATGGGTGCACCTACATATATGCAGACAATACACTCATACACATAAAATAAAACATGATAAAATATTTTTTAAAGACTTAGAGGAATTACTGGGTACCTAGTTCATAATAAGTGGTCCATAAATGACAGTTGCTGTCATTGTTAGTGACAGAATGAAGGCTAGACTCATAGACCCACGAATTCTCCATAAAACCAAAAGCAGACACAACCCCTTTCCCTCGTTTCTTTGGACAGTCTCTCGTTGATTTTCATTGTCTCTCGTTGTCTCTCTCCTCTCTTATGCTGCTCCAGATTCCGAGTCATTGTGGAAATGGTGAAACCAGAGAAGGCAGACCTAAGCGTTACTCTAAAAGGCCTTGACTACATCGATGTACTGTCTGGCTCCAAGAAAGACTACAAGCTGAACTTCTTTTCCCACAAGGAGGGCCTGTACACTGCAAAGGTATTGCCAGGTCAAAGGCACCTCCCTCAAACTCTGGAGGTCTGACCCTGAGGTGTTAGAGTGTGACAGATTCTATCCATCAGTGTGTCTTTCACACATGAACTATCTCGTCCAGTTCTTTCATTTGTTCAACGGGTATCTATTAACACCTATGCCATGTTCTGTACTAAATGCTGGTAACATAGCAATGTTCAAAACCAGGCACAGTCTCTAGTCTAATGGAGGGAGATGGACATTATTCAAATAATTGCACTGTGGTTACATAATTCCAAATAAGATAAGTGCTTTGAAGAAAAGGAGCCTTATGAACTCATAACTCATGGGAGAGGTCAGGACCAAGGACTTGAGCGTAAGTGGTTAATAGACAGGTTGTGAAGCTATGATTAGTGACAGACTCACCAAAGTAAAGATTTTAAAGTCAAAAATTCAGACAAGATCTTTAAAAGAATGTAGGTAAAAACCAGGCTGTATAAGGCATTATTACCACCTACTAATAGTAAGATAACAATCCAGTGTTTTAAAAAAGGGAAATCTCAAACAGACTCTACTTCACAAGAGTAGCCATGTGAAATCTAAACATGGTGGCACACGCATGTAACCCCAACACCTAGGAGGTTGAAACAGGAGAATCAGAAGTTTGAGGCCAGCCTCTGGAATTTAATGCTACATGAGACACTGCCTCTAAAGAAATTTTTTAAGTAGCTATGTGAATGACCAACAGGCTCTCGAGGCCAACAACCTCATTCTCCAGGGAAAAGAATTTTGAAATATGAGCAGCATATCAGTCACAGGAAGAGTGAACAGTTTAGTGCAGTCATAGATGTGAGCTCTGGAGTCACTCTGTGGGTGACAATTTTTTGCATATGACCTTGGGCAAGATACTGAGCTTTGCTAAGCTTCCATTTTCTAATAATAACCATGCCTACAAATTGTGCACATTGGATTGCACAGTGTGGCATACATTCATCACCCTCTAAGTGTTAGATATACTACCATTGTTGACATTATTGATGACAACTCTGGCAGCAACAGCGGTAGGAGTGAAGCCCACTACAACTCGAAGCTCTTGAAGTCTTGCTTTTTTCCTCGGTCTGGCCAGCTGTCCCCATTGATAGAATATTGTCAGTCGACGGAGCTGCCCCAGCCTCTTCTAAAGCAAACAAAGGCTTTTATCATCTCTCACCTAGAAAAAGCCAGACTTCAGTGCTTAAAGAGAAAGGCTGCCTGGCATGGATCAGACAGGCTGGCCATGTCACCCTGCTACCTATACTTCCACGCCCAGCCAGGTTCACAGAGAGCTCCTGCATATGGACAGAGGACACTTGGCTAATGTCTCCTCTGCACTGCTTCCTCCCGCTCTCCCTGTGAACACAGGTGATCTTCCGGAACGAAGTGACCAATGAGTTCTTGTACTACACAGTGAGCTTCAGGGTCACCCCTTCTGGCATTATAAAAACCATCCAGCTGACCAGCCCAGTTCGCCAGAGTGCATCAGCCTCCATCAAGTTGGAGAACCCCCTGCCCTACTCAGTGACCTTCTCCACGGAATGTAGGGTGAATGACATCAGCCTGCCCTCCCAGTTCGCTGTGCCTGCCAACTCTGAGGTATGACCCTTTCTACCAGGGGACCCTTGAGGGCTATGACAGAGGCTTCTTCTACCCATGGGGCCTCTGGGCCCATGTTCTGCATCCCTTAAGTGTGGCCCAGCCCCAGCAGAAAGGCTGGAACAGTTACCCTAATGTTCCTTTCTTCTGTAGTAGCCAGAGTCCCTGTCTGAAATACGGATAGTTAGCTTCAGTATAGACAGGTAAAATGGGCTTCTTTGTTATTACTTTATTATTTATTTTCCTTGTTCAAGCTAAAGGAAAAACAATTTTTTGCTAATTATATGAATGGACCCACATGGAAGAACATTTGGGAACACAAATGACAGAGAATATGAAAGCAGGATTGGGGATGCAAATAGGGAGGGGGATCTCAACATGATCAAAATATACTTTATGAAATTCCAAAAAAATTCAATTAAAAAAAACTTTTTAAAAAGTAGCATAGGGCTGTAAGTGTACCTTAGTGACAGAGCATTTGGTGAACGTGAATGAGATTCCTGGGTTCAGTCCCCAGACCAACACACACACACACACACACACACACACACACACACACAAAGGCAATAAAAGAAATGTTAGTGGTGAATCAGAAAGCAAGGTATATATCACAAATACAACATACACACACACACACACAGGAGCAGATATACATACATGCTCATACACTTGATAACTTGTACTGTTGGTGCACAGACTGCTTCTGAATAGGTGCACAAGAACCTGTTAATAGTGATTAGGAAGATGTGGCCAGGAATTGTGAACCAGGAGGAATATGGACTTTCTTTTTTATTCTTTTTATCAGTTTATCATTCCAAATTTCCCACTGTCCACATTTCATCAAAATCCTCCCTCTAGCTGCTTCTTTCACCCCAACTCTATTGTCCTTCACCTTCAGAATCTAGAATGTTTTTCTCTGCCCTCCTGTTCACTTTTAGCAGGATTTTACCTTTCCTTTGTCTTCAATGCCATTGTTATATAAGCAAGTTCTGCTTTCAGAGATTTCTCTCCAAGCCTGATTTTGTTTCAGAAGGAGACTTTAATCATTTGGTCAGTTGGTTTTGGTTTGTTTTGTTAGCAATGTTGTCTTGCTTTAAGTTGGGTCTTGGTTGGCTTTTGGGAGACAGCATCTCACTGTGTAACACAGGCTAGCCTCAAACCCCTAATCTTCCTGCTTTTGCTAGGAGAGTGCTGGAATTAGAGCAGGTACCACCACTCCCAGCTCCCGCTCTTGATTTTGAGCATTCAGATATCCTCTACTGCCCCCCATAGACTAATCTCATTATGACACTTTGTGGTTAAACTAAAAACACCCCTCTGGCATCACTACCATTATCAGATTGTCCCAGCAAGTTATGTGGGGCCCCTCAATTCAGGGGTGATACCTGAGCTCTCTGGCTCTCAAGGCTCATTTCTTCCCTTCCCCCTTGGAGCATCTAATATGGCATCAGTCTCATGGCTATTGGTAGTTTGGCTCTACCCCCTCATGTTTGGGAGAGTTAGGGGTCACCTTTTCACTTAGCTTCATTATAGATGTTGGTCATAAGTTCTTATTATTAGCCTATTTGATCTATATGGGTTTGGGGAGGTGGCATTTGGGGAGATTCCAAGCTATGTTGTAATTACTACTATCATCTTACCCTAAACCTAGAAAGTTAGTTTCTGTGTATAAAGTGAGTAGACATTTCCTTTTGTTCCCCAAGTCAATAGAAGTCATCTCAGACTGACTAAACTTCTCATGTTAAACTGAGTGTGGTGGCACATGCCTATCATCCTAGCACTCAGGAGGTACAGGTAAGCAGATCAAGAAGTTCAGTCATCTGTTATGTAGCGAGTTTAGAAAATAGCCTGGGATACATGAGACCCTCTCCAATAAGAAACTAAACAAACTCAAGTCATCTTTTCCCTAACTGCTCTGCAATACCATTTATGGAATGAATTGAGTTCACCTATCCATGGGTCTATCCTAGCGTCTCTCTAATGTGATAATTTTTGACTTCATACCAATACTACTTATTCCTTTTCATCTGTATCTTGGCTCTTTGCATTGCTATATAAATTTTGAAGGCAAGTTGCTCAAAGGAAATAAAAGAAATTGTTGGTATTTTGAATGAAATTCCATTGAATCTATAGATTAAGAATCAATTATCTCTTATCTGTTGACCCATAACAAATTACCCCAAAATATAGCAATTTCAAACAGCAAGTGCTTGCTATCTGCACAGTTCTGACACTCAGGAATCCAGGCACAGCATCTTGGCTGAATGGTTTAGGTTCAGATTCTCTCAGGAGGCTACAGTCATCCCTTGTAACAGGGACTGGATCATCTGCTTCCAAACTCGGGCATGTGATTGTTGGAAAGGCCTTCAGCTCCTGGCTATCTGTTAGCTGGAGACCTCAGCTGCTTACCTCACCCTAGAGCTTCTTCCAACACGGTGGCCCAACTCCACTACAGTGGAAGATCTAACAGAAAGAGACTAGACTGCAAGGGAGAAAAGAGTGAGGCATGAGCTTGCAGAAATAATCTTTTATGACCTAATCTTAGGAGTGGCATGCTATCTCTTCTGCTGTGCACTAGTGGCCACAGGGGCCAACCCTGCAGCAGTGTGGGGAAGAACTACACAGGGTATGAATACCAGGGGGTAAGGACTCATGTCTGTTTTGTGAGCCTATCACAGGAACAGTTAAGTATTAAGACCTTTACAACACTGAGATTTCTGTAAGCAAATATCTACTTACTGAAGTTTTCTTAATGTCTTGCAATATTGGAAGGGTTTTGCTATGTCATTTTGTTTTCGTGTCTCACTATGTAGCCTCAGCTGGCTTGGAACTTGCTATGTAGACCATCCCAGGCTGGCCTCGCCCCTGCCTCCTGAGTGCTGGGATTAAAGGCATGCATCACCAGGCCCAGCAGGATTTTTAGATAGATAGATAGATAGATAGATAGATAGATAGATAGATAGATAGATAGATAGATGGATGATGGATGGATGGATGGATTTATGGATGGATAGATAGATAGAAAGAAAGGGAGAGGAGACTTTATTCATCTTTAGATTTATTCTTAGATTTTATACATTTTGATACTCTTTTCACATTGTTGTCCTTAAAGTTTTATTTTTTATTTGTCCCAAGCATCTATAAATATATTTGATTTATATTTTTAACTATAGAGTCTTGAAATTTCTTACATATATAATCATACTGTTTGAAAATAATTGCATTTTGTGGTACCCTTTCTAAATCTTTTTTTTCGTCTCCTCATGCCTTGTGGGACCATCAAGGAACAATGCTGAATAGTGAATTGAAAGAATCTTTTTCTTGTTCATGATCTTGAAAGAAAGGCATTCAAAATGTCATTCTTTATTAATTGTTTCATATTTCTTATAGATACCATTTGTCAAATTGAAGATTCCCCCTCTATCCCTCATGTGCTAAAAACTTTACTTAAAATCCCATGAATATAGACTGGAGGATAGCTCAGTCAGGAAAGTGTTTGCTTTATTGCTTTATAAGCATGAAGACCTGAGTTCAATTCCCAAAACCCATGTAAAGAAATGCCTGGCCTGGTGGTGCACACCAGTAATCCCAGCACTAGGGGGGTAGAGACAGGAGGATCTCTGGGGCTCAACTGGCCAGCCAGTGAAACCTAATTGGTGAGCTCTGGGCCAATGAGAGGCTCTGTCTTAAAGTAGATGGACAGCATTCCTGAGGATGATAACAAAGGTTGTCCTCTGGCCTCAACATACATGTGCAGACAAGTGTCCATTCACATGCACACACCCATAAACCCACATATGCATGGACACACAACATATATATATGCATACACACACACAACACATACATAACACACACACACACACACTTTTTTAATACCATAAATGGAACCAGGCATGGTGGTACATGCCTTAATCCTAGTCCTGCAGACTAAGGTGGGTGAATTGTGCATTTGAGGCCAGCCTGGACTATATAACGAGATCTTGTCTCAAGTTTTTAAAAACAGTGAAGGCCAACTCAGAGGGTAAGGGTGCCTTCCACCAAACCTAATAAGCTGAATTCAATCCTCAAGACCTATGTGTTGGAAGAAGAAAACTGACTCTCACAGTTGTCCTCTGACCTCCACACACGTGCCATGGCATGCCCAAGCCCACACATACACACACATGCACAAAAAAATAAAAAAATTTAAGTGGGATCATAAGACACCATGAATGGATGGTGATTTTTATCCAATACTTGCTCTGCATCTATTGAGATGCCTCTATAATTGTTCTGCTTTTAATCTGTTGTTGTGGTGACTGCTTAGGTTCTCTAAAGTTACAAGTTTACACTCATGGGATAACTTCATTATGAGTTCTCTTCTGTATATGGCTAGACTCAAGTAGGTATTTTTATCAGACATTTTGTATCTGTGTTTAGGAGGAAGACTGATGTCCAACTTTTCTTTCTCCTATAACTTGTGTTGGATCTTGGTATTGAGGTTATACTGATTGATATGGGTTCTCTCTGTTTTTTTTTTTTCTAGAAGAATTTGTATGATACTAGAATTGCTTCCTCCTTGATTGCCTGGTATAACTTACAAGTAAAATTTATTGTCCTGGAATTTCTTTTTTTGCATATGTATGTGTGTATGTGTGTTCACACAGGTGCACATGTACATGTGTGTACATGTGAAGGTCTGAATTCAATGTTGGGTGTTTTCCTCAATCGCTCTCCACTTTATTCATTGAGGTGGTGTCTCTCCCTGAACCCAAAACTCACCATTTCAGCACATCTAGCTAATCCACTTGGCCCAGGGATCCCCTGTCCACCTCCCAAGTGCTGGAATTACAGGCAGGCCCTCACACCTGCCTTGCTTTTGTGGGGTTTCTGGAGATCAAAAATCCAGTCCTTACAGCTGCTCAGCAAGCACTTTATTTACTGAGCCATCTCCCCAGCCCAGTTCTGGGATTTCTTTAAGGAATAAAGTATTAATAGTGCTGGGGATCAAACCCTGAGCCTTGTGCATTCTAGAAAAGCTTTTTACTATGGAGCTACAGGCCAGTTCCATCCCTGACCCCACTTTTTGAAGACAGGTTCCCACTAAGTTACTAAAGCTGGCCTGAAACTCATTCTGTAGCTCAGACAGGCCTTGATCTTGTGATCCTCCTGTTTCATGCTGCCAAGTAGCTTGGAACTATGGGCTACACCACCAGACCCAGCAAGGAAAATAGTTTTACTATTGTTTGTTGCCTTTTTTTCATGCTGGGAATTCAATTCGGGGCTCTAGACATGCTAGGCAAGTGCTCTATTACTGAGCCATATCCCTGGTCCCTGACTCTTGATTAAATTTACTTAATGGTTATACAATTATGTAGGTTTTGTATATATTCTTGAGTCTGTTTCTATAAATTATATTGTTTTTACATTTGCCTATTTATCTCATTTTTATTGTATAATGTCATGCTCTTTTGTTAAATATCTACAACTTCACTGATATACTATTTATTCTGATTATTTTTCAATAAGAATTTTTTAAAATATCTACTCACAATAAAACAAAATGTCGAACTGTATAGAAGTATAAGAAATAGAAAGTGCCAGGCATGGTAGCACACACCTTTAATCCCAGCACTCAGGAGGCAGAGGCAAGTGGATCTCTGTGAGACTGAGCCCAGCCTGATTACATAGTGAGTTCCAGGCCATGTGGGGCTATAGAAAAAAAGACAAGAAAGGAAGAAAGAAAGAAAGAAAGAAAGAAAGAAAGAAAGAAAGAAAGAGAGAGAAAAGAAAAGAAGTGAAAGTGGTCATACCCATTCCTCCAACATAACACCAGTAACAATCCTATATATAGTCTTACAAACTCTTTTCTCCATATAAACAAAAGAAAACAAAAACGAGCTTTAGGGCTAGCAAGGTAGCTCGTGGGGTACAGGGCTCTTGCATGCAGGCCCCACAACTTGCGTTTAATCCCCAGATCCCACAAGGAGGCAGGAGAGAAATAATTCCAGACAGCTGTCCTCTGGCCTGTACATGTGCATGTGAACACACATACATGCGATAAAAATTTTAATTAATTAATTGAGTTTTATGGAGCTGGAGAGATGGCTCAGTGGTTAAGAGTACTTTTTGCCCTTCCAGAGGACCTGAATTCAGTTCCCAGCACCCATATCAGGCAGCTCACAACTGCCTGTACCTCTAACTCCAAGGGATCTGCAGGCACCCACATACACATTGCTTACAGAGAGAGAGAGAGGAGAGAGAAAGAGAGAGACTACACACAAATAAAAATAAATCTTTTTTCATGAGCTTTATATACATTTTTTTTCTCCTGTTTACAATACCATCAACACTTTTCACGTCAGCACTGTGTGCTCTACCTCATTCTTTACTGGATTGCATAATATTCCACTGAGGTGGGGAAACCCTGGCTCATTTAACCAATCTCCTATTGATAAGCATTTGAATTGTTCTCCCTGTGTGCTCTTATAAACAATACCCTTTGGTTTTGTAAGAACGGGGAAGGTGAATAAATGCTTCCCCTCAAGTAGGGGCAGAGCCCAAACCAAGAAGCTGTTCAAAGATTGTCTTTGTGCAAAGAAGGGGCTTCCTGACCTTTAACCCTCCTGTGGAGCCCATCATCTCCATAAATGTACTTCTCCAGAGAGCACCCAACACCTATTAGACTCACAAAGATTTAGAATGGAGAAATACCTGGAATAGAGGAAGTGAGAGGACATGAAGGGGAGTGAAAGTGGGCTAGCCTGGGCCGGGGTTTCCAAGCTCAGGACCAGCTGGAGCATTTGCATGTGAAGCATCCTTTCTGCCACCAACCGCCAGAAGGCCTTGGGCAGGCCACTCAGTGGCAGAGGATGGGTCAGACTTCCAGCATGACAGGAGTCTCTGTCTTGTCTTCCAGGGAACATTTGCATTTGAATTCCAGCCCCTGAAAGCTGGGGAAACCTTCGGGAGACTAACCTTGCACAACTGTGACTTGGGTTACTACCAGTATGAACTCATTCTGAAGGCCTTGCCAGCACCTCCGGAGAAAACTGTCCACTTCCAGACTGTTCTTGGTAGCAGCCAAAGCATCTTTGCGAAGTTCACCAATTACACCCGGCAGAAGACAGAGTACTTCTGCAGGGTGAGTAGGCCCTTTCCTTGACAGAAGACTGGATTCAACAAATAATGGGAAGCCCAGTATAGTTTGTAATCCCAGTGCCCTATAATCTCAGCACTCAGGAGGATTTGAGGCCAGCCTGAGATACGTAGTGAGACCCTGTCTCAAAAAATGATGATGGGGGACTGGTGAGATGGCTGAGAGGTTAAGTGTAGTAGCGGCTCTTGCAGAGGACCCAGGTTCGTTTCCCAACACCCACATGGCAGATAACAGTGGTCCATAGCTCCAGTTCCAGGGGATCTGTTGCCCTCTTCTGACCTCCAAGGGCATTGCATGACATGGGTGCACTTATATGCAGGCAATACACTCATACACATAAAATAAAAATGATAAATAAAACATTTTTAAATGATGATGGAAGAATGACTCCAAGGGTGCAGAAAGGTGAACCTCATGGGTCTCTGTCATAGTGAATCCTGCCATAGAGAACTGAATCTAGCCTGGAAACTCCCAGCTAGAAACAAATAGTATCAGAACCTGAGTTCTTCTTTTATAGACTTTCTATTTTATTAAGCTGGGGGTGGGGGGAGATTTTGCTTCCCACATCATACTTAGGGGTCAGTAAAGGAGGTAAGTATCCCTTGAGCTCATGAGTATAGGCTGTGGAATCAGACATGGGTTTGAGTCTTGCTTCACCACTTTCTCTTTGAATGAGTAATTTGCTTAAGCTGTCTAAGCCCTAACTAGAGATAATGCTACTGTCTCTGTCCATTTTCTGTTACTTATAAATGTCCACAGACTGGACAATTTATAAAGAGTAAAAATTTTCTCAGCTAATGATTCTGAAAACTGAGTAGTAAGACCTCTTGCTGCTAAATACTCACTCTCAGAGTCCCAAAGTGGTAGGAAGGATGCATTCGAAGGGGAGCCAAGTGACTTTTATAAACAGATACACTCTCAATTAGCCCACCAGTATGTTAATTTGTTCATGGATTCACCCATTCATGAGGGCTGCCCTCATGACCCAGTCTCCTGTTAAAGATCCTACTTAGTCCCATATCTTAATACTTTATAATGAGGATTAATTTTCAAGATGAGTTTTGGTGGTGCCCTTCAAACCATAGCAACCTCCAACCTCACAGAGCTACTATAAACACAGTCATATATATTTGTATGTGTGTACATGTATGTATACATGAAATATGTATTTATAAACCCATCTTCTTAGCACCTAGACCATAGTAAGTATACATTATATATTATTATAAGACAGAAAGCCAATCTAGCAGCAAAATAGAAATTTACTCCTCTTACAAACAATAGTTTGGGCATGAGCAGTCTGATCATGGATGGCAATTCCACGGCATCAGCTACCCAGGGACACCTTTCTGTCCTACCCAAGGACAACACTCTGTCCCTTCAGAGCTGCTTTGGCCCTCATGAGCCAAGATAGCTCACCATGACATGATGTCCCCAGTGAAAATCAGAAGTGCTGTGGCTATAACAAGAGGCATAGACTTCTTGACTATCATATTAATCAGGAAAGACTTGGTTACATATAGAAACAACCCTTGAGATCTGAGTGTATTAAAGGAACAAAGGTTTGCTTCTCACTTGCACTATCTATTCAGTGAGGGGCCATGAGGACTCTATTAGTCACTCAGTTATCCTGCTGAGGAGCAGCCCTTATCTCAAATGTTTCCAATGACAGTACCAAGGGGGTGAAAAAACCCTGATGGGACTTACGGATGACTAAATACTCTAGGACAGAAATGACACCTTTCACTTCTACTCACTAATTGTTCAGAACTAGCTTCACCCATCCACAAGGAGCCAGAATGTTCCACTTCCATGTGAATGGAAAGAAACAAAAACCAGATATGGGAAACATACCTGATAACTCCCCCACCAGCATCATCTAGTTGTATGTCTTAGAGTGCATTACTAATATCCCGTTGCCTCTATTTCTTGGTACCAGTGTTGGGATAGTCATGAGTAATACTTAGCCAGTAAGACCTCAGCTCCATAGCGTAGAATGCAATATTATAGCCTCTCCAGTCTTGCATAAACGTAAGTTCTTTTGGAGGGGTTGCAGATGACCTTGAACAACTGGTAGTCTCTTTAGGATCCTGTGTAAGTCAATGTCCTTTGTTCCCCATCCAGGTAGACTGTCCTGACTTCCACACAGAAAGAGTCATCAATGTAGCCCCAGGAGCCCAGGGTGGCACTGAAGTCAGCGTGGAAGTTTTCTTTGAGCCCAGCCACTTGGGTGAGACCAAGGGCATCCTGAGCCTGTCATCACTTGCAGGTGGCGAATATATCATCCCCCTCTTCGGAATTGCCCTGCCTCCCAAGCCCCAAGGCCCCTTCCTGATCCGAGCTGGATACAACATCATCATCCCCTTCAAGAATGTCTTCTTGCACCAAGCAAACTTCTCCTTCATCGTGGAGAACCCAGCCTTCACCATCCGGGCTTCAGACTCTGTGCGGCCCAAGAAGATCAACAACATCACAGTTTTCTTTGAGGGAAACCCATCAGGCAACAAAACACCTATCACCACCAAGCTGATTGTCACCTGCCTTCATTGTGAAGGCTCTGAATCTGGAATTAAATGGGTTTATTATCTGAAGGGGATCACCCCTTAGTGATACCAAGGTTACAACTGCATCAACTAAATGCCATCTTCTCAGCCTAAGAGCTGTGTGCCCTGTCTGTTCTAACAAAGACTAGACAAGAAAATGAGAATTTTCCAAGGACTTTATTTATATGCATTTAATTATAAGTGAATTCATTTCTATATTGTTTCCCAAATACAGATATGAAATATGTATTCCACATTAAACATTACAGCTACACACAACAGGTCTATATTTGGGATAAATGAATCCTTAACAGCCTGCATAGTTTTATTTTCCACAGCTAAACACTCTAAAATGATCCCAGTTTGTTAAAGGAACACTCAGGTATCACACTCGTGACCTTTTCCACACAGCGCTTTGAAGTGCCTGATGCAGTCGACTGCAAATTCTCCTTAAAATGACATCAACACTCAGATATGACTGTTTTGATGGGATAGCATTCCCTTTCATGCAAAAGCCAAATAAGTAGCCATTTTCAAAGTGATGGACACTCAGGGATGCTCTCTTTCACTGTTTCTCTTGTATCTTATACCATCAGCCTCCAAATCCCGTATCTGTTCCCTACACAAAGTCCTTGTTGGAAGTGAGGTCCTGGAGAACACTAATGGAGACCCCACCTCCTTGTACCCTCCCAAACCTGAATGTCCTCATCTCGAGGGTCCTGGTCCCTGCTCATCTGTACATCCAGTCACCTAACTCTCATCCTGAACCCACTCTCCCTGAATAATGAATGGGTTTGAAGGGAGGTGTGGGTATCATATATTCATATGCTACATGAACATACACATATAACTGTAGGTTAAGAACCAGGGCTACATAGTAAACACACCCATCCACTTGTGCTGCTGCAACTGAGTCAGGAATCCTATCCATGGGAAGAACCCCATCCCAGTCTGGTATGTTGAAACTGCAGCTGTTTCACATGCTCATGCAGGGCAGCCATCTAGGTAAGTGTTTCTCCTGAGCACCACTCTGGAAGGACCACCTCCACAGAGTTGGGGAGTGCCTGCCTCGGTCCAGAGGCCTGGGTCCACATGCATTTCTTCCCATGGGGCCTCATGGTGTGCATTAGTAGGACTACTGGCCTCTGGGTGCCACGTGTGAAATAAAATGGTTAAACACTGGCCCTGACATGGATTTGCTTCTGCAGATACACACCGCTCACCTGGAGTCCTTCCTCTACCTCCTCCCCTTCTCATTGAGGGTATCACCCAAGAATTTTAGAAAGCCAGGACCTAGGTCCCACCCCACACCAACTGAGTCACATTCTGTATTGGATGAGGACCTCTGGGTGATCAGCACATGCACATCACAGCCAAAAGCCTTGCTGTAAGGTCACTTTTCCCAATCCACAGCCCTAATGCTCTTTACGCTAGAGACTAGACAGGGGTCTTACATAGTCTGTGTATGGTCTAGTTGATTAAATTAACCCTATCCAAAATGGCTATCTGTAGCTAAAATTCCTTCTGAGGAGGTAAAAACGACATCCACCTCCTCCTCCTTTCATCCCAACAACAAACTGAGGTACAATTTAATCAAACTGCAGTCTGGGGGAACCAGTGAGTTTATTGGGCTTACTTACAGAGCAATGGGTAAGGATTTATTTACAAGAGTGTGGGTGCTCCCCCACTAAGGCCTCAATGGAAAGTCTCCATCCAAGCATGCATGATGGGTTTCCCACAACTGCATAAAATGGCAAGAGACTCAACCCTAGGCTTCCCCAGCTTATATACCCTTAGCCCCTCCCCTACACCACAACTAGGGCCAACTGGTTGGTTGGAAGCTGTGGCTGGACTTGTAGGTGAGGGTCTCACGACTCTCCCCTGTCCCTCCCTTGCTAGAGTGTGAACAGTTAACAAGCTCAGCTATGACAATCTTGGGCAAGCAGGTGCAACGAAGCTTAGGAAGATGGTGTCTGTCTGTCCAACAGTCCAGTGCAGTACCATCCTACCACCCACTGAAAGACACATAGCTGGGGATAAATGGGAGAGGAGAAATCGGCCCATCACCTCATTTTTCAAAAGGAACAGCTTGGTATTTTTTTTTCAAAATGAACACAGGCATGGTGACACATGCCTGTAACCCCAGTACTCAAGAGGCTGAAGCAGAAGGATTGCCACAAGTTCAAGGCCAGCCTGGGCTATGAGAGAGCGAGTTCCAGACCAACTGCACTACAGAGTGAGAACCTGTTTCAAAGAAGAAGAAGAAGAAGAAAAAGAGCATCTTTTCAATAGTTGCAGACCTAATATATTAATAGCTGTTAAAATTGAAAAAAGGATGGAGGCTGCTGTGTGAAAGCTGGGCTAACACTGACAGCCAGGGCATGGGGAGACTCCATGAGCCCACTAGTGCTGACAAAATGTTCTCTTGGGGCTAAAATACTTCTAACCACCATCCCAATCCCTGGCTGCTACAAAAACCAGTCACTTCCGGTGCCACTGCCAGCAAAATGGCAGTGTGTAGCCTGCCATCAGGTGGCTAGAGGACAAGAGGCAACCACCCGTCCACCCCTAGATCTGCTTCAGCTCACCCCAAACCAGAGTCTGCAGTCCAAATCCTCCTAACTTGAGAATGGGTGCATTTCTTCACTTTAAGTTATTGGTTTGCCTCCCCCCTGCCCCGGCCCCCAGCAAAAGCAAAATAGTTTTATATTGGAAGATTTCAAATGGCAAAATAGGTCAATAGAGGGCAAAGTGAAAATAAGCATCTTGAAGAGCTTGTAGATGTTACATTTGGCAGAAGACACATTCAGCTAAGCAGACTAAAATGTGAAGGGGGACAGTGCCAGCGTGCACAGAACACCATGTGCAGGGGACTCCCTGGTGCTCTTAGAGGGAACTGCTGATGAGTTTGGATGCTAAGTCTAAACACTTCTGTGGGGGAGATATGCCTCCAGTAGAAGGTGATGTATATTTGGGCCTATCAGATTACAAGACATCCCAACTGGAGCCTCCCCAAGCTTCTTAGACCAGTTGTCCTAAAACTCCAGATCAAAATTATATTGCTGTTAGAGAAAAACATTTTTTTGGTCTTTTTGAGACAGGGTCTCCCTGTAGCCCTAGCTGTCCTGGAACTCACTATGTAGACCAGGCTGGCCTTGAACTCACAGAGATCCACCTGCCTCTGCCTCCCAAGTGCTGGGATTAAAGGCATGCACCACCACGCCTGGCTAGAGAAAGTGTTTTGATTAGGGTACAGTTTCTTACACTGTCACCAGCATCTTCTTGCTACAAGTTGCATTGGTACTATCATTAACAGTTGTTAGCTATTAGAAAGTCTACAGTGACAACCAGGCACCACAGGGCTGCAGGTGAATTATCACTGTAAAGAGAATAAGCATGCAGGAAGGCATATGAGCTACTCAACAGTCAAAGAGTATGAGCAGGGGAGGCTGGCCAGCAGGGTCAGAGAAGAGGAAGACAGAAAGAGAAGGCAGGGATGACCCCTGATCTTTATTCCCAGTGTCACTGTCAGCCCCGTTTTTCGTAAGTTTAAAAAGCTGTGTGTAGTGGCACATGCCTTTACTCCCAGTGCTCAGGAGGCTACGGCAGGCAGAGCTCTGTGAGGTTAAGGCTAGCCTGGTCTACATAGCTAGTTGCAGATCAACCAAGCCAAACAGTGAGACCTTATCTCA
>NW_008340065.1:3418985-3422442 GCF_000622305.1 Nannospalax galili
AAAAAAAAAAGCCTACAGGCAAAGTCATCATTGCGCATAATTGACCTTAATTAGTGATATCCTGACATCTCCAAGATATCAGAGAAAAGAAATCAGTTCTTTCTAGAAATTTCTGACCTAAGTTTGGGCTTTGATAGAAATTGGTTTCTTAGCAGCCTGATCCAGACTGTAAGTTTAGGGGAAAAAAGTTCCTGCTGGTTAAAATCTATATATGATAACAATCTTCACAACTTCAAATAATTGACCTTAATTAGTGATATCCTGACATCTCCAAGATATCAGAGAAAAGAAATCAGTTCTTTCTAGAAATTTCTGACCTAAGTTTGGGCTTTGATAGAAATTGGTTTCTTAGCAGCCTGATCCAGACTGTAAGTTTAGGGGAAAAAAGTTCCTGCTGGTTAAAATCTATATATGATAACAATCTTCACAACTTCAATTACTAAAAACTTTATCATAGTGTGAATAGGGTGATCCTTTGAAAATTCAGTTCACCTTTAAAAAAAAGCCAAACCAAAAAGCAAAGAAACGGACTGGAGAGATGGCTCAGTGGTTAAGAATACTGGCTTGCAGATGATCCAGGTTCAATTCCTAGCACCCAAATAGCAGCTAACAACTGTCTGAACCCCAGTTCCAGGGGATCCAACACTCTCTTCCGACCTCCACATGGGGTCACTGCATGACACAGGTACACTTAGATACATGCAGGCAATATATTCATTCACACAAAATAGAAATAATAAAATATTTTAAAAGCATAGCCAGGCGTAGTGGGGCACACCTTTAGTCCCAGCACTCGGGAGGCAGAGGCAGGCGGATCCTTGTGAGTTCAATGCCAGCCTATTCTACATTGTGAGTTCAGGTCCTGGGACTACAGGGAGACCCTGTCTCAAGGAGAAAACAGACCCAAATCACCCCCACTGCACTGATTTATTCTTTTTCCATTGATTTGTATCAAACATCATCAAATCCTGAATGTGTAAACTTTGCAAGACCTTCAGAAATGTCCTTGGGAAGCACTACTTTCTATCAGGGCTAGAGAAGGAAATTACTAAGTACATTTTTCTCTGAACATGAATCTGTACTTAGAGCGGTTTTCACACTGTTGGGGAGCCTCCCACCTCCATCCATCTGATTGTGTTGGGAAAGATCTTGACACTTGGAAAACTATCAGGAAGAGAAAATACATTGGGGCTGGAGAGATGGCTCAGTGGTTAAGAGTACACACTGCTCTTCAAGAGGACCTGAGTTTGGTTCCCAACACCCATGTAGGGCAGCTAACAACAGCTTGTAACTCCAGCTCCAGGGGCATCTCATATTTTCTATAGGAGTCCAGGACAGACTGAACTGGGTTCTCAGTTCAGGGATCTACAAGGCTATTATCAAGGACCAGCTTCATCCTCTCTTGAAGGCGCAAAGAGGGAAACATATGCCTCTGAGTTTCTCTGTGTGAGGAAAAAAAATCGTTTCCTTGCAGTCTTATGACTGGAATCACCACATCTTGGCAGTAAATGACAGGGGACTGCTCTCAGCAACTAGAGACTACTGTCATTACTGTCAAAGGCAGTTCATGACCTGACGGCTTATTCATTGGGGCCATCAGGTCACATTTCAAACCATTTTGAGGCCTCACCTGATTAGGTCAGACCCACCCACAATAATCTCTCCCTATTCCTTAACTCAAAATCAATTAAGCACATAAATTAAATCTGTAAAACCCTTTCTGCTATATAACACAGTATATTAATTGTATGAGTGATAATTCACCATATTTACAAGATTTGTTTACATTCAAGGAGAGGGGGATTATACAGGGTATGAACCCAAACATTGGGGGGGGCCTACCTGAGAACTCTGCCTATCATGTAACCCCTGACTGTGTCTCTGTTTTGATCTATTGGTTGAATGTAATTTCCACTTGCAAGATTATGATAAACTTTACATGTGTACTTTTTACTTGTTAAAGAGTAGCCTTGGGCATCTAAAAACAAATGCATGTTGTTCCTTTTTTTTCTGGTCTTTTTGAGACAGGGTCTCCTGTAGCCCCAGCTGGCCTGGAACTCACTATGTAGACCAGGCTGGCCTTGAACTCACAGAGATCTGCCTGCCTCTGCCTCCTGAGTGCTGAGATTAAATCCTCTTTAAAAAAAAATATTATCTGAATTCCGCTGCAATATAACTCTTCTTGTCCTAAATTCCTGGTCACTGTGGAAGTTTGTTGACTTCAGATACATCTCCCTGTTAACCGTATCTTTTATTTTTTATGGAAAAAAGAGTTTATTTGAGATTAAGTTTCCAGAGGAATTACAGTCCATCACAGCAGGGAGGCATGGTGGCTGGAGGTGGCTGGAGCAGAAGCAGAATCTAAACTCTACATCTTCATACAGGCAAAGGAAGCAAGAGAGTCACTGGAGATCATCAAGGCTTAAGGGCTCTCTAAGCCTGCCCCCAGTGATGTGCTTCCTCCAGTATAGCCACACCTTCTTTTTTTTTCACTTTTACAAAAACTTTATTGAGAATTTCATACATGCATATAAGGTGTTTTGATCAAATCCATGCCCACTCCCTCCCCTCCAACATCCCCCCCCAAGAGGTAACCCTAAAATCTTTTAAGGATTAGATACAAGCTCCCAAATGCTTTTTGACATTTTGACATTTTTGGCTTTTGGAACAGAGTGTATTGCTAACAGGCCCAAGGAAATTTTGACTTTTAGCCAAGAAACTGGCTACATTTCTTTGGGGTCTTTTTACCCTAACTGCCTAGCCAATTCCTTCCTCCTATTCTTATCATGCCATCCTCTGAAGGGGTTAACCAAATTGCCAGTAGGAAATAGGGACGAAGACTGCTCTGGCTTCTTCCATGCCAAACAGGGACGCAGGGTGAGGCAACTGGAGTACCCCTTCAGTGGATCTAACTAAAAGACTCCCAAATTGTGTAATTCTTGTCTCTAAGGGGAAAAGAAAGTTCTTGAATCATGAATAGGAGATGTGAAGGAGAAGTAAAGGCAAGAGTGATTAGCATTACAAGTTCTAGACAGGGAACTAGAAAATAGTCAGAACAGGGCAATTTTCAAACATTCATATAAAAGTCCATTGGAGTTTCTTGTTTTTTCATGTGTATGAGTAGTATGCCTGCATGTATGTAAGTGCATCCATGTTGTGTAGTACCCACGGAGGACAGCAGAGAACGTCAAAATCTCCTGGAAGTTGAGGACAGTTGTTAGCTGCCAAGTGTGTGCTGGGATTTGAAGCCGAGTGTTCTGCAAGAACAGCCATTGCTCTTAATTGCTGAACCATCTTTCCAGCCCTACATCCTTATTTTTTCAACCGGCTTTCTTTATCTTATACTGGTTTTTGATACTTTTGGCTTGTTTTCCATCATATATTATTTTGTTGAATGTTTTTCCAAGTAATTTATTACTTTTCAGATTTTTTACAACTTGAATTTTATAAAACATAA
>NW_008340065.1:3422489-3440577 GCF_000622305.1 Nannospalax galili
CATCAGCTGAGAGACACTGAGGTTGCTTCCATCTCTTAGCTATTGTTAAAAGAGCAGCAACAAACATGGTTGTACAAATGTCTCTATAATAGGATGAGTCCTTTGGGTCTATGCCGAGGAGCAGTATAACCGGGTCACATGGTAGGTTCATTTTTAGTTTTTTACGAGTTCTCCACACTGTTTTCCATAGAGGCTGCACGAGTTTGCAATCCCACCAGCAGTGAATGAGTGTTCCCCTTTCTCCACATCCTCACCAGCATTTGGTATCATTTGTTCTTTTGATCCTAGCCAGTCTGATTGGGGTAAGGTGACACCTTGGGGTGGTTTTAATTTGCATTTCCCTAATTACTAATGATGTTGAACACTTTTTGAGATGTTTCTTAGCCATCTTTATTTCTTCCTTTCAGAACTCTGTTTAGATCTTTAGCCCATCTTTTAATTGGGTCATCTGGTTTCTCGATTATTTTTTGAGTTCTTTATATGTTCTGGATGTTAAACCTCTGTCAGATGTGTCACTGGTGAAGATTTTTTCCCATTCTGTGCATTTTCTCTTCACTCTTTTGATTGTTTCTTTTGCTGTATGGAAGCTTTTTAGTTTAATGAGGTCCCACTTAATGATTGCTGACCTTAATCCCTGAGCAACTTCTGATTTAGAAAATCCTTTCCTATACCTATATCTTGTAAGTTACTGCCAATATTTTCTTCCAATAGTTTCAGGGTTTCCAGTTTCACATTGAGGTCTTTGATCCATTTGAATTTGACTTTTGTGCAAGGCGAAAGATAAGGATCTAGTTTCATTCTTCTACAGGTGGAGATCCAGTTTTGCCAGCACCATTTGTTGAAGATGCTGTCTTTCCTCCATTGTGTGTTCTTGGCACCTTGTCAAATATCAGGTGGCTGAAAATGCACGTACTCAGGTTTGGATCCTCAGTGATGTTCCATTGATCTATGTGTCTGTTTTTGTGCCAGTACCATGCTGTTTTTATGACTATGGCTCTGTAGTATATTTTTGAGATCTGGTATAGTAATCCCCCCGGTGTTGCTCTTTGTGCTCAGGGTTGCTTTGGCTATCTGGGGTCTTTTGTGCCTCCATATGAATTTAAGAGATGGATTTTTCTAATTTTGTGAAGTATGTCATGGGAATTTTGATTGGGATTTCATTGCATCTATATATTGCTTTTGATAGGATGGTCATTTTCACAATATTAATTCTTCTAATCCATAAGCATGGGAGGTCCTTTCATCTCCTGGTGCCTTCCTCAATCTCCTTCTTTAACAATTTAAAATTTTCATTGTAGAGATCTTTGGTGTCTTTGGTCAGATTTATTCCAAGATATTTTTTTTTTTGCAGCACTTGTGAATGGGAGCTGTTAACTGTATCTTTTACCACACTGTGACCATCTTTTTTCTCCTGATTTAACCACATAAATGCAATTTCTATTCTACCATTTACTGTGACTCTCAAAGACTCCAAAGTAGCTGCTTTCCAGTGGATCCATCTAGATGCCTATCTGCCCTCAGAAGATTTGGAATTTCTGTGTATAACCCAGCCCTTCTACATATCGGAGCACAGGAAACACTCCAACTTCCATGTGGTGGGATGACAGTAGACTACCGCTTTACATTTTTTGATCTATTTATTTTATGTGTATGAATGTTTTGCCTGCATGTATGTAAGTGTACCACATGCATACGGTGCCCATGGAGGTCAGTAGAGAGTATCAGATACCCTGGATCTAGAGTTAAGGATGGTGGTTAGCCACCGTGTGGGTCCTGGGAACCAAACCCACTTCAAGAGCAGCCAGTGGTCTTAACAACTGAGCCATCTCTCTGGCATACCACTTTTAAATGGCAAGATATTTTACTGTAGCTTAGGAAAATAACTATGCAAACCTATTGTTTTAGGACACAAGCAAGGCTGAGATCGAAACTTAAGATTTATTTTTTAAATGAATAGATTTGAGGGTCTAGGGAGTTGGCTCAGCCAGTAGGAGGCCAGGTACATGAGCCTGAAGACCTGACTTTGGATCCTCATCATATGCTTAAAAGCTGAGTGAGGCAGCTCTGGGTCTGTAACTCCAGTTCTAGGAGGTGTGGGGATGGATTCAGTGGGGCCTTGGCCTGCTTGCTTAGCCAAATGGATGAGTTCCAGGTTCAGTGAAAGATCTAGTGTCAAAAAATAAGTATGGAGGCCAGGTGTGATGGTGCACGCCTTTAATCCCCGCACTCAGAAGGCAGAAGCAGGCAGATCTGTGAGATGGAGGCCAGCCTGGTTCCAAGCCAACTGGGGCTACAGGGAGACTCTGTCTCAAAAGATCAAATAATAACAGTAAGTTTGGGGCTAGGGATGGAGCTCAATTGGTAGAATGCTAGTCTAGTATGCACAAAGCCCTGGGTTAGATTCCCAGCACCACATAAACTCAGGGTGGTAGCACACACCTGTAATCCCAGCATAAGGAGGCAGAGGCAGAAGGATATAAGCTTTTAGTCATCCTCAGCTACACAGAGTTCTAGACAAGCCACAGCTACATGAGATCATGTCTCAAAAACAAAAAGTCAGAAAGAATGAAAAAATAAGTAAAGAATTAAGGAAGAGGACATGGCCTCCAAACACTCACACACATGCATCCACACACACATTTGCACACACATACACCACACACACACGAATAAGTTTGAGAAACAAAAATAATACAAGCTACAGATGTAGCTCAGTTGGTAGAATGCATCCTAGTGATTCCAACATTCAGCAGACAGAGGCAGGAAAACAGGGGTTCAAGGCTATCCTTAGCTACACAGGGAGTTCCAGGCCAGCCTGGATGCATGAAAACCTGTCTTCAATCACAAAGACCCACGTGGTGGAAGGAGAGATCTGACTCCTGCAAGTTGTCCTCTGACCTCTACACACGCATCTCGGTGCATGCATAACACACGTAGATGATGATGATAGATGATAGATAGATGATAGATGACATATGATGAAGATAGATGATAGGTAGATAGATAGATGATAGATAGATAGATAGATAGATAGATAGATAGATAGATAGATAGATATAGATGCTAGGTAGATAGATGGGTGGATGATGATAGGTAGATAGATGATGGATGACAGATAGATGACGGAGGATGGATGGATAGATAGATGATAGATAGATAGATAGATAGATAGATAGATAGATAGATAGATAGATATAGGGATGTAAAATAATGCTAATGGCTAGGATATGGTGAAAGACGGCGGGAAATGTTGGCATAAGCAAAATTGACTAGGAACTAATGCATTAGGCATAAATTAAACTGAGTTAGGCTCCAAGTCCCTCTGATCAGTGTTTCCAGAAATCCTACCGCCGCCAAAAATCCTACCGCCGCCAAAAATCCTACCGCCGCCAAGCCTGCAACGCGCGGGTAGCAGCTCGCACTCCCCACACCACCTGCCCAGAAGCCACAGAGAGTGCCAGGCCGCCGAGCGGTGGGAGGAGAGGGGACAGAGCCCGGAGGAGTGTGGCCAATCCGCCGCGGCCTGCGCCTGGGGGCGGGGCCTCCGAGGGGCGGGCCCTCACGGTAGAAGGCGGAAGTGGCTAACGAGTCATGTGACCCGAGTAACATGGCCGCCGCCCACTGAGCGTGGCCGGTGCCTAGCGGGTGCAGGTCTCGTGAGCGGCGGCGTGGCTGGGGTCGCGCGTGGGAGAGCGGGGTCCGGGCCCGGGTTCCGTGGGCGGCGTGGCCCATGAGCGGGCGCCGGGGTCCGCGCCGAGCCCACACTCCCCTGGCCCTGGCGCGGCCCGGGCTGCGGCGGGCTGAGGAGTCTCGAGGCTCCCGGGCGCACCCCGAGCTGCGACGATGAACCCCGAGAAGGACTTCGCGCCGCTCACGCCCAACATCGTGCGGGCCCTCAATGACAAACTCTACGAAAAACGGAAGGTGGCAGCGCTGGAAATCGAGAAGTAAGAGCGGCTGGGACCCCACCCGGGCTGGGCAACCCCACCCGGCTGCTCTGTTCCCCTGGGGGTGCTCCTCCTGGTCCCCCAAATAGCTGCAGTGAGAATGAAGTGACATAACGTTTTGTAGTACCCAGTACAGTGCCTGACACCTAGGGAGCCTTCAGTGTGGTCTCCATCAAAGCCAGCAGATCAGAAAGTGGCCTCTGTGAGATGTTGACCCGCCTGCCCTTTTCCACCTTCTGGAAAGACTATTAAGTGGTCAGGTGGAGAAATCAGCTCAAAACGTGTTCTTAATGCTCAGAGGATTGTCATGTTTTCTCTTCAGCCGTGTCACCCTTCCCTGAAAGGTGAAATTAGGAATAATTCACCTTTCTTTTGCAGTGTTATACCTGTGTGTTACGATGTCCTGACGTTTCACTTTGTTTCCCAGTGTTCAAAATAGGGGATGGTTAAGTGGATTGTCTAGTTGATTGTATGTGGGAATGAAGGTTTTGGTTTTTTTTTCCCCCAGCCCAGTCTTAGTGACAAAGTCAAGTGGCTGGGTGGTTTCAGAATAGGGGAAAGAAGCAGTCTGTGAAACTAGAACATTAGACTCTGGAAATTAGAATGCCCTACATGGTAACCACTGATCATCTGTATTTACATTTGAATTAGCCAGAGTGGTGGCACAGGCGTCAAGCACTTGGGAGACTGAGGCAGGAATATTGCAAGTTTGAGGATAGTCTGGGCCACCTAACTAGACCCTGTCTCAACTACCCCGTATTCCAGGTGTTTAGTAACCAACCACACATGGTTGTTGACTGCACAGTGCAGACTAGAAAGTGCTTCTGCTGTTGCGCAATGCTCTGTTGGACAGCCCTAAACTGTTCCCTGGAATGGTGCTCATTCTTTGACCTGGGATAGATTCTGTAACCCAGGGTTTCTTAACCTGAGCGCTGCTGACATTTGGGGATGCATATTTTTGGCTGTAGTGGACAGTTCTGTGCCTTGTAGGATTTTTAGCAGCACCTCTGCCCTCTACCCACTAGATGCCAGCAGCACTCCATCAGTTGTGACAGCCCAAACTGTCTTTAGACATTGCCAAATGTTCCTTGAAGGTACAAAATTGCCCCAGTCGGGAACAACTGTCTTTCTGCTAAACTAAAGACTTTAGACTGATAAGAAGACCCCCTGTTCAGCTGTAATATTCAGCTGTTTCTCTCCTGATCCACCACTTTCTTGTCCAGTCTCTTTTTGTACAGCTTTCTATTTATATCCTTGCTTTCTGGTGCTAGCAAGTCCTAAGAGAGTTGCGTGCTGGATAGAGACCCAAAGGTGATGTATGCGCAGGGTTGCATGTCAGTGGGTTCTGTTGGCTTGTGAAGGTGCACTGTATATTCATCAGCTTTACATTACAGTATTTTAATTGAAAAAACTTCTAAAGGGAGAAAATTCATTTTGCATTACAGTTTGGAGGTTTGAGTCTGTGGTTAGTGGGTCCTGTTGCTGTGGGGCCTGTGGTGAAGCAGTAGCACCTTGTGGTAGGGTGCATGTGGTGGAGCATGGTCAACTCACCTTGTATCAACATCTAGAAAGAGGAAGAAGGGCTAGGGTCCTACTGTCCCCTTTAGGGCATACCCCCAATGGCTGAAGAGCTACCAATAGGTTCACCTCTTAAAGTCTATTAGCTCCCAGTACTGCCAGACTGGGGTCCATGCTTTGAACACACCAGCCATTGAGAAACAATTAAGAGCCAGACAATTCCACACTGGCACCAGCTTTGTCCACCCACTCACCTTCATAGAAGCATCTGCTTTTATCCTGACTTGAACAGAGGTGTTGAGCTCAATGTTGCTGCTTCCAGCACAGCCTAAGTGCGTGCCCTCCGCAGGTGGTTCTGTGAGGGCTTTGTCCTTAATGGGGTTCTTTTGTATTAGACATAGCCCTTGTAAAATTCTGTGAAACTCACTAGGGCCTTAACTGGACTGTGAACTCCTTAAAAGACACTTTTGTCTATGCTCTGCACTTTACAATACCTGGTGGCACTTGATACAATGAATGAATAGCCATACCCTTTTAGTAGGAAAGTAACATTGTAGCCTAAGGACCTTCCTGCTCAAAAGTGGCCTGCAGACAGCCACTGGAAATGCTCCAGCTTCACCCTATAGAATTACAGTCCGCACTTGAACAAGGTCCCTGCATTATTATTGCATGTATTTAAAGTGTGACAACACTGACTTCGAAGATCATCTGTTCTGCATATCGAATATCTATCTTTGTATATATTCCTCATGTGACCTGGTCAAACTGTCCTCAACCAAACAACCTACTAATGAGTCCCTGCAGACACCCCGTAAAAGAAAAGTCAGAGCATTGGCAGTCGCCTGCAGCGCATAGACAGGTCAGCTCACATGCTTCAGAAATAAATGTGCTTACCCTGTTCTTATGTGAGTGGCCCCTCTAAGGCACCCTGTTTCTTTTTTTTTTTTTTTTTTTGCCACCCTGTTTCTTAAGAGGCCACATGGCATAGTGGTTAAGAGCATTAGAGCCCCAGTCACTGGGATTCAAACTCCTATTCACTTGTTGAGTGAGCCTGAGCAATCTAATTAATCTCCATGGCTTCAGCTGGAAAATAATAATAGTATTTGTAGAGGTATTTGATTATGAAGCTAATGTTGTAAAAGTGCTTGATGTAGGGGCTGGAGAGATGGCTCAGCACTTAAGAACACTGGTTGTTCTTGCAGACCTGGGTTCGAATCCCAGCACCCACATGACAACTAACAACTGTCTGTAACTCCAGTCCCAGAGGATCCGACAGCCTCTTCTGACCTCTGAGGGCATTGCACAACATGAGTGCACTTACCTACAGGCAGGCAATACACGCATACACATAAAAAATAAAAATAATAATTTTTTTTGTTTTTTTTTTTAATGCTTAGTGTAGTACTGGACACACTATAACTGTGACATAATAAACAGAACTGTTACATAATTGCTTGTAACTGTTTTATATCAGTACTGCACTTTTTGGTTGTCAGGCGAATGGCCTCCTAAAAAATATATTAATCCCTAGAGTCTGTGAATGTGTGATTTAAGGTGGAGGGTATCAGCTGAGGAGATGGCTCGGTGGGTAAAGCGCTTGCTGTACAAGCATGAGGACCTGAGTTTGGATACCTAACACCTATGTAAAAACTGGACTTGGCAGCATGTGCCTATAACTCCAGCACCTGGGCTTACTGGCCAGCCAGTCTAACCAGAACAGTGAGTTCTAGGTTCAATTAAAGACCCAAGTTCTTGGGAGCTAGAGAGATGGCTTAATGTTTAAGAGCAGGCATTGCTCTTCAAGATGACTCAAGTTTGGCTTCTAGCATATCAGGTGACTTACGACTGCCTGTAACTCTAGCTCCAGGGGATCTAAAACCTCTGACTTCTGTGCCTGCACATGTCCACACACAAATACATATAATTTAAAATAAAATAAATCTTTTAATATTAGTGATTAAAATAATATGATAGAGGTAGATACACCCAGTGTTCGCCTCTGACCTCCACATGCACACATGGGTGAGCACACCTGCACAGACACTTTGGGGGGCAGGGGGAGATAACATGCAAACCAAAGTTGCTAATCAGATGACCCTAAAATAGGGAGAGTGTCCTAGGTTTCCCAGACCTTGTAGCCCCAAGCATCCTTCAGTGTAGAAGACAGACAGAAGCAAGAAGAATGTCAGAGTGGTGCAAGAGGTTCAAGCAGCCCCCACTAGCTTTGAAGATCTAAGGGACAACTAGCCAGAGAATGTGGACAGCCTCTAGAAGCTGGCAAGAAAGTGGGTTCTTCTCTAAAGCCCTCAGAGTATAAAGCAACCTTGCCCACGCCTTGATTGGCTCAGCAAAACCCATAATAAGTTTGTGTCCTGGCCATTAACTTTGTAGTAATGTGTAACCATAGCCAGTGGGAAATGGTATAACTCTGGGAGATGCCTGTGAGCTACATCAGTACTTATCTAGAAAACTGGTTCAGCTCGATTATCATTGCTCTACATCTGTCACCCTTTGGCAAGCTCGGGACCCCTCCCTCACATCATGCCACTTCTTGGTTAGAAGCTGAAGGCCTAACTGCCCACCGGGTTTGCCCCTGGCTTTCCCAGGCCAAGTAGGAAGCTCACAGCCTCATGGACAGCCTGAGCCCAGCGGTCATGTTGAAGTGTAATTAGGGATCCCTTTAAGGTACAGCTGCAGAGACTAAAATTGAACTCACAGAGGCAGAACAGGAGACTGGTTTGTGGTTTACAAGGAGGCAGAGGTCTCAGCCTTCCTTGGTACACACTTTGGACAGAACTCCCCTCTTGGGTAGAGCATCAAATGAAGGCAAATAATATAAGCTAAGAGGTGTTAAGTGTGCCTTGAACTTTCCTCAAAAGCCCCTGCTAAGTGCACAGATGTGGTTATATTAATGTGCCCCTGCTATAACAGAATACCGCATGCTGGGGGCTTCAGCAATAGCAGTTTATTTCTCACAGTTCTAGAGGCTGGGAAATCCAAGATCAAGGTCCTGGCAAGTTTCATTCTGATGCATTTCACCTCATGCCTGCTATGTCATATGTGTACTCAACTACTTCCTCCTCCTGTTCCTCCTTCTCGTCCAGTGTGAGGAGGAAGGCTTGCTCTGAACACTAATCCTGGGGATCAGAAGCTGCACTCTTAGGAACTCATTCACCCTTGATTGCTTCTTTTTAGGCCTTCTCTCCAGTTATAGTCACTTTGGGGGTTAAAATCTCAGCATGTGAAGTTGGGGGGTAAAGAGACAGTTGAGTTGCTGTGGTCATCAATGCTCAGAGTAAAACCTGGGATCACATATGTGTGAAGTGTGTCTGCCCTACTTGGGATAGAAGGGAGGAACAGAGGGTCATAGAGTGTCCCTCTTCTCTGTTTGGCCATTGTACACCCCCCATCACTTACTATGAACTAGGTCGTGCTACCCCATTTCACATAAGAAAAAACAGAGGTTCCTTGTTAAATTATCTTTCCAAGGTTTCTCAGCTAGAGCCTGGTTGAAAAATCCAGGTTCGTCTGTCTCAGAAGGTTTTCCCCACAAGCCAGGCATGATAGTGAGACTCTCTGCAAACACATAACCTCAGTACTGTGAGCGGTTCCCCACCCAAAGGGAGATGTGTATCATTTCAGGCTTGGACATTCTCTGGTGGCTTTAGCTGCTCCTTTCAGTTCTCCAGAGCCTGTTTGCTCAGATGTTCCTGAGAGAAGTTAAGATGTTTTATAGTCATGGCAGTTGCCTTGGATGCCTCAAGTACAAGGAATGGTATGCTTGGGCTCTACTGTGCTAGTGTGTTGTGACCAGCGTCTTGATGGCAAATGTTGGGAGCCTTTGGAGCTCAAATCTAAACTCCCTCCACTACCTTAGCCAACCTGACACCACAAAGCCAAAAGACTAAAGCATTCATGTTACGATTTTGAAATGGCAATTTTGGGCTTTTGTTGTTTGGGGTTTGTTTGTTTCAGGGGCTGTGAGACAGATTTGCAGCCCAGGCTGGCCTTGTGCTCTGTGGGGTAGCTAAGGATGACTTTGAACTTCTGTCTTTCCCTCCTAAGTGCTGGTGTTACAGGCATGTATCACCATGCCTGATTTATGCAGTGCTGGGAATAGAACCCAGGGCTTTCTTTATTCATGCTAGGCAAGCACTCTACCAGCTGATATACATCCCCATCCCCTGTTTGTTTTTGTTGTTGTTGTTGTTTTTAAATATTTTATTTATTATTTTTATTTTATGTGTATGTATGCATCGCCTGCCTGTGTAAGTGCACCCATGTCATGCAGTGCCCGCGGAGGTCGGAAGAGGCTCTCGGATCCCCTGGGACTGGAGCTACGGACAGTTGTTAGCTGCCATGTGGGTGCTGGGATTCAAACCCGGGTCTTCTGCAAGAACAACCAGTGTTCTTAACCACTGAGTCATCTCTCCAGCCCCATCGCCTGTTTGTTTTTTAAGACAGGGTCTCCTGGATTGCAAGTTTGCCTCAAATTTGCTTTGTAACTGAGGATGACCTTGAACTCCTGCCTCCATCTCTAGAATTCCGAGATTACAGGCTTATGCCACTACAACTGGTTTTATGTGTTGTTGAGGATCCAAACCAGGGCCTCATACATGCTAAGCAAGCACTCTGTTAATTACACTATATCCCCAGACCAGTTTGGGTTTTGTGACCTCTGGATTTCAGAGGACACAGTGATTGATAAGTATTAATGAAAAGATTGGTAAGGCCCTCATCTCCTCTCTCAGAGAGCCACATGTGGGCGAGAGATGTCAGTAGGCACTGTGGTTAGGAAGTGGGCATGCCAGGCTCTGTGGAGGTGGGGCCCACTCTGTCTTGCTCCTGGCTAGGAGGTACCTTCTTCATGACTGGGTCTCCAATGTTCCTGAACTTTGAGTTTCACCTCCAGCCATACAACTCTTAACACACACAATCTTATCTGCACTTTAAATTCCCAAAACCAATAAATGTAGGTGCTCTTTGAGAGCCCCAGGGAGGTTGGGGATCTGAACTCTCAAATGCTGCCTCCATTGTTGATGGGGTTAGAAGGGGTGGTCCCTAAGTTGCTTGAGGCAATTTGTGGAGTTTGTGCTAGAGCTTAGCCAGTTCTGCTGGTTATCACCAGCAAATTGCTAATCCAGGGTCAAGGGCTGGCAGTCTGGGCTGTGTCCTCCCTGCAGACTGTTTGGTTTGGCCTGGATCACAGAGCATTTTCAACTGTGAAATTTGGGCTTCTGTGGCGCTGTGGCTGGTGGTGCCACACTCCTGTTCAGCAGGTGCCAGGTCCTCACCCTTCCACTGGCAAGCTCACCAAGGCTTGTCATACCTTCCTGTCCATCCCCTGCGAAGATTGTATTTGTGATTTCTGGTTGAATGTGTTTGTGCCTCCCAAGAAATAGACCTTGCTTTTTTTTCTTAATGCACCTTGAAAACATTATGCTGAATGAAAGAACACCAGTCACAAAAGGCCCCACGGCCTATGATTCCATTTATTTGCAATGCCCAGAAGTGGATCTACAGAGAGCAGATTGTGATGCCAGGCATTGAGAGGAAAGGGCTTTTGGGAGAGGGACTGAGCTAAGGGGTCCAGAGTTTCTTTGGGACTGGTAAAAATGCGCTTAAAGTGACTATGGTACTTTTAAGCTGCACAGTTCTACATATACTGAAAACCACAGACTGTATAAAGGAGTGAATTTGTAGTTTCTGAATTGTATCTCTGGTTTTTAAAGTAAGGGTGCCATTGGTGTAGTGTGTCAGTTGAGGGGAGCATTTACCAAATGGCCACAGTTGCTGTCCCCTGAAATCAAAACCCTCATTTCTCCCTTGTCCATATCTGGTGAATGCTCAGTGTGTGTTTTTCATATATTTTTATTAACTTCTGAGAATTTTATACATGGGTTTAATGTATTTTGATCATACTAACTGCCCATTCCTCCCTTAACTCAGAATGTGTTTGTTAAGTCTCAGGCTTTGCCAGAAGGTCTTTGGCCTGTCCTTGGAGGCACATGTGCATGTCCATTCAGTTGTCTGGAGACATGTAAGCAAATGTAAACCAAATTACTCCAGTACTCAGTAAAACAGACAGAGGAGTTGTTTACCCAGATTCTCTTTGGGAACTTGCTGCATGGAAATGCCACCTGAATACATATGCCACAAAGAAAAGAAAGTATGTCACACAGAGAACCAGGACAGATTATTGGACTTTTGAGGGGAAAAAATAAAAGCCCCAAATCTCTGCTGAAAGTTTCATAACAAAGGAATAAATGTCAACTCTGGGGTTGTCTTTCTAGCCTCCTTGGAGCCTGAAGAGTGGGTGATGGGTCAGAACTTGTTGAATGAGCATAGTCTTATTGGGGGTATATAGATCACAGTTGGTCTCCCTGGTTCCCACTTGACTCTGGTACTTGAATATGTGCAGAGAAGAGCGTGTGATACACACAGTCCAATTTAACTCTCTAAAATTTAAAGTAAAGTCCTTGTGGTTAATGTAAATCTTGCCAAGCTGTGTGGCCAAGTATGTGTTCCTCAGCCTCAGTTTTCCCAACTGTAAACTGGATCTTATAGTACCCAGCTTGATGGCTGAGTTTTAAATTTAAATTAGATCATGTGTATATAGAAGCTAGTACATCACCTCATGGTAGAAGGCAGCTCTCTAGCTCTATTCCAGAGTATCTGGAGTGTGTGCCTTGTCGGTACTTGCTGTGTGTTTGAAGGAGTGCTTCGGGACTTTCTAAACACTGAGTAGTAGAAATGTATGGAGAAAGTCACATGTCACCTAAAGGCCTGAGTCTGCATGAGGGAATTGTCTCTGAGTGTGTTCACTTTGTAGCAGCAGTGAATTCAGAAGAGAGGAGGAAGAAACTGGCACAGTTGAAATAGACTTTGTTGATGTCGCAACCCTCTGTGACCCTGAGAAAGGAACTTGATTTCCCTGGGGTTGTTTAGATCTGGAAGATGAGCATACAAGCTACAGTAACTGGCCTCTGAAATCCCTAGTGTAGAGTTAGTGCTTCAGAAGGGGCCAACTTACCAATCTTCATGAATCTGACTGTCGCCATACTGTTACAGAGGCCAGGGGTTCCAGTGCAAGGCTATGGCTCTGTAGCACAGAGTGTGGCCCCAGGTTCTCTGTTGGCTGATGACAATTCAAATACATCCTACCATGCCTGTGACTCCTATCAGGGAGGGAGTAATTGGTATAGCAATCTCTTTAATGCCATGAGTTGAACCTGGTGCTGGCCCAGCTTGGGGCTTGTGGATGTTGAGGGACAGTATCTCTGCCATCCTGCCACACCTCCCACCGGTTGCAAATGGAGGCTCTGAGCAACCACTAGAGTCCACCTCACCGCTAGGGAACTGGCTCATTGAACCGGGTTTTCAGCACCATGGGGAAGCCAGGCAGCAGCAGTCTTCGCACAGAACAGTAAAGCCTGAGGCCTTTGTATCACTAAAGGACCCCAGGGATCCTGATCCGTGGAATTTCTGGGCCAGATATTAACTTCAAAATGAGTTTGGTCTCAGAACACCCCCATTGCCCCCGCCCTGCTCCCTCGCTGTAGATGAAAGCAGAAGCAACATGGTCTTTGAAGAGAGACTAGGCCCAGAGCTGGCTGCTGCTGCTGAACCTCACTTCCTCTGCTGCCATCGTAGCTGCTTTTCTTCTCTTGCTCTGTGAAGTGGGGAGACCAGGCCACTGACTGGCTGTGCGCACAGTGCCCCTCAGCGGGAGCACTTCAGGTCACATCCCAGTGTGTGTGTGTGTGTGCGCGCGTGTGTGTGTGTGTGTGTGTGTGTGTGTGTCAGCTATAGCTGTGGTGAGCTAGGCCATTCTCAGTGTGTGTTTAGGGATCACAGGAATGATGCCCTTTGCCCCTGCCAACTTGTGATAAGACTAGGGCCTCAGCACCATCAGGCTGGAGAGATCACCTGGCTCATTTACACTGCTTTGTATGTCAGCTAAAGGTGGGTTTGACTCATGGGGCAGGATTGGCCCCCAGGACAGCGCCAATGCTCTCTGGGCTGGTAGCATTCGTGGGAACATGCCAAAGGGAGCCATTGTTTATTTCACCAATGCTTGCTTACCTGAAGATAAAAGAAGATCCCACCTTTATTGTAAGGATGCCTGTGGCTGAGGGACTTGAACAGGCTCTGTAGAGGCCTAGGGTACCAGAACTGAGCCCTGATAGGCCTCCCAGCTGGAGTCCAGCAAAGGGAGAGATACTGCTGGGCTTGCAGAGGATGATGAACTATCCCCACTGCCCATCTTCTCCCTCAGAACAATGTTGCTCTTGAAAGCTGTCACTCTGACACCAGGGCCATGTTCCTTCTCTGCCAGTCAGTCTGGGAGCCTGTGCTGTCTTCAGAGCTCGCTTAGTGCCTTTCAGATACATAGTGCCAGCATGTAGGTTGCTCCTAAGATGTCATCCATCCTATGTTGGCCACTTTCCACAGTCCCTCATAGCCACCAGAGGGAGATGCCAGTTGCTTTGCCAAGCATTCAGGGTGTCATACTGCTGACTGGCAGCTATTTTTACAAACCTGTGACTTCTCCACTTTGGCCTTACTTCTGCCAAGCCACATGCCTGCCCCTCCTGCCTGTGAGCCAGAACAAATGAACATCTCCTCATGCCTCAGAACCCTCTCTGATGCTAACCCGTAAAAGGCCACATTCCTTCAGATGCCAAGGTCAGTGATTGCATCCATGTGAGACTCCCCAGCTGTTCTGTGAATGGCCCGGAGTCATCAGGAGCAGGAGAGGAGATAACCTGTGGTAGAGGCTAGCTTTCCTCATAGGACCTGGCTGGAGCCTGGAGGATATCCCCACACCCCACTGTTTCCTCACATTCCAGTTGCTGCTGTGACTTGTACCAGGCAGAAGCAGAGCCTGGCTTCCCCAGGGAGGGGGTCTGTCTGGGCAAGAATGTGGCTGTGGTATACCCCCACTTCCCTGGGTTCTGAATCTGGAATTTAGGAAACTGTTTTCCATTAAAGGCATTTAAAAATCAAGCTAGAAACAAGTCATTTGCAATTTTCTGAACCTATTTACAAATTGATTAGGCAGTATGAAGTTTCAGCTTTAGTCTCTTAGGTTTAAAAGGTTTGCTACTGCATTGGCCGGGAATCGAACCCGGGCCTCCCGCGTGGCAGGCAAGAATTCTACCACTGAACCACCAATGCCCCAGCTGTCAGCAGCTGTGTGGCACCTCCCTTTAACCCCATTCTTGGACCTCCTCATATATATGTTGAATCACAGACTGCATTTCTGATGCTGCCACATCAGCACAGCCCCTAGAAGAGAAAAAGAGAAAACCAGCTTGAGCAGGAGGGAATGAGTGTGTCTGTGTGTGTCTGTGAAATAGATTTGCCTTCAGGCAATGTATGAGACAGAGCTCAATTTCCTCAGTAAATAGCAGAAGTACAGGGAGACTGTGGGCGAGTCTCCCCTCTGCTGTGTGAGCTCTTCCAGTCTAACCCCAGTCTCCCCTCTGCTGCATGGCTCCTCCCACTTGGTGTTGAACTGTTCTGCTCTCAATTTTCACACTGCTTCCTGCTGGCACCTGGCCCAGGCTGAGGGCAGTATAGCGAGTCCCCTTTCAGGTGGAGGCTCCCGCAGCCAGTCATGATTTTTTGAAGACCCTGGTCACTCTCCATGGACTCTCTGAGTGGGAACAATATGGTCCCAGAGTCACAGATACCTTGGGCCTCTGTGATTGAGGAGTCTGGCTCCTCTGGCAGGATCTCAGTGTGAGGAAACTAGCCAAGAGTTAGCAAAAACAGAGCTTTGCATTGGCCGGGAATCGAACCCGGGCCTCCCGCGTGGCAGGCGAGAATTCTACCACTGAACCACCAATGCTTCAGCTGTCATCTGTGGTATCTGCAGGGCTCTTCCCACAGGGCTGTCTCTGAAACTCAGGAGCTCTGGTGAAGCACTGGTTCTCACTGGGCTGGTTTGTCCTGATGAAGACCAAACAGGTTTCTGTGCTTCTGTTCTTGCCACACCTTCTGGAGAGCTGCTACTTCTGGAGGTAGGGCCTAGGAACCAGCAACAGCTTCCGCCTGAAGGCTCTTGACTCATTCCTAGTCCGTAGACCTTGTAATCATGTCCTTTCCTTTTATACATGCTCCTGCCATTGCCTCAAGGTGATTCAGCCAAAGACAACCCTGAGCTCATGCAGGCACCATGTCCTCGAACCCTCTTAACTGTGAGCTAAATGAACCTCTTTTCTTCATGTGAACCTGCTTCTGGTATTTTGAAATTGACTAATACACTTGGCTTCCTTTACCTGGGAAGTGTCATGTTTATAAGATACTGATTCAGGTGGGACCGCGCTGTCAAGCTCTCCTGGACGTGCACAGACAGCCGATGGCATGTTCTGCTTCTGTGGTAGCACATACTCCACTTTGCTGCAACTTTTTGTTTGTACTTGGATTTTACCACTGGACTGGGGCCCAGTACAGCTAGCTGTGTGTCCCCATCTCAGATGCAGAGAACACCTCGGATGTATGATGCAAAGCTGAGCCAGTGTTCACTAAAGACGGTTGATGACGAAGAAGCATTGCACTTTTGATGGCTGATGATGCATGAATTTGCCTTCTCTCAGATTCCTAAGCATGAGATAGCCCCATTGTGCCTCGCTGCATTATTCACAAAGGGAAACTGAGATCCCAAGTAGGAAGACAACCGTGACCCACCCTGCATCTCCCAGCCAGCAACAGAACTGAGAGGGCCTGTCCTCTGAGGCTGACCCCCAGTTCCTCTTTCTGAACAGCTCATCGTTCATCCATGCCTGGAACCAGTACTAAGGAGAGGTAGCCTGGTTCCACCTATCTCACAGCTGCTCTCTCCTCTCTCTCCAGGCTGGTGCGGGACTTCGTGGCCCAGAACAACACCATGCAAATCAAGCATGTGATCCAGACCCTGTCTCAGGAGTTTGCCTTGTCCCAGCACCCCCACAGCCGGAAAGGGGGTCTCATCGGCCTGGCTGCCTGTTCCATCGCCCTGGGCAAGGTGGGCCTTCTCCTTAGGGACAGCACACCAGGTCTTGTCTGTCCAGATACCTTCCCACTTGGGCCCTAGCAGAGACTTGCAGACCTATATTGTATCTCCACCTTGCACACTTAAGACTAGCAAGCCTGGCTTTCTGGCCTTGCAGCCATGTCCCCAAGTATGGGCCATTCTGGGAGGCTGACTTGGGGTGTCACACAGATGCCTGAACATCTCTGAGGCACCAAGGCTGTGAGCTGCCACTGCAGGCTACAGAGCTAGGGCCCGGCCTGTTCTGAGCTGTGTCCCCTGCCCCTCACAGGACTCAGGGCTGTACCTGAAGGAGCTGATCGAGCCAGTGCTGACCTGCTTCAATGATGCAGACAGCAGGCTGCGCTACTACGCCTGCGAAGCCCTCTACAACATCGTCAAGGTGGCCCGGGGTGCTGTATTGCCACACTTCAACGTACTCTTTGATGGCCTGAGTAAGGTACTTCTTTCTCAGTGAGCTAAGTACAGCCCACCCACCTAACTTGACCTTCTAGGACCCTGGGTGCTTGAGGCACTCTTCCCAGATGCAAGCAGGGCAGATATGCTTGTGACTGCAAGGGGCACCAGTCTGAACCTAATTTTTAATAGGTTTTTATCTGTATATTTTTTATTTCTCTATCCATTTTATTGCATTTTATGAAACTATCAGCCTACTGTACACATTGGAAGGAAGAGCTGATAGTTTGAGACGTCCTAACCTCCCAGGCAAAGGTGATAATGGCTCCAGAGTACAGGCTGTACCCCTGTGAGGAGAGTGGTGATGACTCTCACAGTTGCTCTAAAGAAAGCTCCAGGATAGGCCTTTAGACTCCCCAGTGTTCTCCTTGGGGCCTCAGCATGATGAGTTGCCCTTCTCTCATCCTGAGGGAGTGGCTTGGTGGACTTGCAATCTCTTCAGCCTCGGGGGTTTGATTCTCTCACCCTAATGGGCTTGCTCTCACTCTCATCCTGGGGGAGTTGCCCTCCCCAGTTGCACAGAGTGAGCCAGGAAATCTGCTGCCCCTGCAGAGTGAATATCATGGGCATTTCTAAATACCAACCTCACAGCTCCCCCTCCCGCCCCTCCATGAGCCCAGGGCCTCTTAAAGATGGAAAAGCCCCCGGAATAGCTGCTGGAAACAATTGCTTGACCTAGTCACAGCAAGGTCTGGGAACCCCTGCAGGGTTGGGGGGTGATATCCCTGAATAGAATGGAAATTCCAGTGGTTCCAAGTCACACTGGGAAAGGCACCCCTTAGTGTTCTCAGCTGTACCCTGGCCTTGGCTGTGGGTTTGCAATGGGTATGTTTCTGACCATTGCCTCTCTTTCTCTCCTGTTTCTGTGCCTCATAGTTGGCTGCTGACCCAGACCCCAATGTGAAAAGTGGATCTGAGCTCCTAGACCGCCTTTTAAAGGTATTTCTACTTTGTCTCCTCTTTTATTTTTAGAATCTAGTCCTTTTGTCTGTGTAGAGTAGAAAGTCTGGCATTGAAGATGTTTTTCCTCATTTAAAATGTTCATATGTGTATATATATGTATACATACTATATATATATATATATATATATATATATATATATATGGTAACACCTACTACTTAGTGTA
>NW_008340065.1:3440736-3466319 GCF_000622305.1 Nannospalax galili
TATGGAGTTGTGTCACTACCATAGTCACAGAACAGTGCCATCCCCCTGAATGAGAATCTTCTGTCTTAACACCCCCACTCGGAGCAAAGAAGTTCACCCATACACACACACATAGCCTTCCCCATGACAGGGTGATGACCTCCATCTAGGCCTCAGAATAGGATTTTACCATCTGATTGGCTCTTCTGACTTTGCTCTGCCTTCAGTCCACTATTTTGCTTGATTTTGGGCCTGTGACAGAACCAATTCTCCAGGGACCTCTCTAGCCTGACTTGGGCTGGAACATGTCCCTCAATGGTTGCCTGACCCAGGCTAGCCCAGGGCCAGCAGTGCAACAGGTCAGGCTCTGGCCCTCTACAGCCACGTTCCTTTGATCCATAGGACATTGTGACCGAAAGCAACAAGTTTGATTTGGTGGGCTTCATCCCCCTGTTGCGGGAGAGGATTTATTCCAACAACCAGTATGCCCGGCAGTTCATCATTTCCTGGGTAAGGTCCAGTCCCTAATAGGATTCTTCCAGCCACCAGGAGCCTCTGGTAGCATCACATTGGCTCTCTGATGCACCTTTGACAGTTCCTTTGGCTAGGAGAAGCCTTATTACCCTTGTAATAGCCAGCAACACCTGATCATTGAAATGCTTTGTCCAGAGTTGCCCCCACAGCCCATCCTATTTTCCCATGAAGAGATGATTCTTTCTTTGTCCCAGAAAATGCCCAGGTTTCTCTGAGGCCATAGTACTGCCTCCAGCAGTTCTACATCTGCCAGCCTCCTGGCTTGATCCCACCTTCCCCATCCATCCCCCTCTCCCTGGGCATCAGAATCACCTGGGAGTCCAACTCCCATTTCCTTATACATTGAGCAGAAAAGCAATCTCCCCCAGCACCCTCCACCATGGCCACCTGCGGTGCCATGACACGTGCCTCCATCTGGTCCCTTTCACTGCTGGGAGTAGTGTATGGGACTGGGCTTTTCACATAGGCCAACACTTCCCTACTGTTGCTTCCCCTGGTTCAGATCCTGGTTCTGGTGTCAGTGCCAGACATTAACCTGCTGGATTACCTGCCGGAGATCCTGGATGGCCTCTTCCAGATCCTGGGCGACAATGGCAAAGAAATTCGGAAAATGTGAGTAGGCGGGAGGAGCAGGCAGCTGCTCTCACTAGGACCCCTGAGCATGCCCATGGTCACAACTCCACGGCCTGGTAATCAGGAAAAGCCCTTTCCTTCTGCCCTTCCTTCCTCCTGGAGCAGTGGAACACTCATCCTCCCAGCCTCTGCAGTGGCCACCTGACAGGGTGACCCAGAGCAGAAATGGGCCACTGTGCTAGTTCATGCCTCTTTTTCTCATTGGTAGGTGTGAGGTGGTTCTTGGAGAATTCTTAAAAGAAATTAAGAAGAATCCCTCCAGTGTAAAGTTTGCTGAGATGGCCAACATTCTGGTGATCCACTGCCAGACCACGGGTGAGTGTGGAAGCACCACAGCCACTGTTGCCTCCATGGGAGCCCCTGTGTCTCACATCCAGGCACAGGAGGGAACCGTGGTAGAGACACTGCATGTGACACTGGACCCAAACGCAGTGGCATGGTGGGTCCTGATGAGGGAGAGGTCCAGGTTCTCTTGACACAAACACCCACCCTTTCACCTGCTCTGGAAATCTTCTTGCAGGCAAACTTTATCTTAGCATTGCAAGGTCGAAGCCTTGACAGTCAGGGTTGTGTTTCTGTTAGCTTCTGTTGGTTATCAAACCACAGGAAAACATAATTACTTAACAGCAATAGCCACTTGTAAACGGCCACAAATCTATAGGTCAGCAGGATGTTTTTGCTCCCCTAAGTCATGCACCTGAAGCCAGTTGAAGGGTCCCAGCTGAGTGGTCTGGGATATCTCACAAGTCTGGCCTGACTGTCAGCAGAGTCAGTGGGGTAAGGGGGGCTAGCAGCTTTACTATCCAGAAGGCTGGATGTCCTCAGTGGGATTCCAAGAGAGACAGTAGACAGGTCTCCTCAGACCTGAGCTTGAACCAGGCACACTGTCACCACCACTTCATGCTGTTGGCTAGAGTAGCCAGATCATTCCTGGTCAAGGATAGGGAAGTGAACTCCATTTAGAGATGAGACACGAGTCACGATACAGAGGGTCATGGATCCAAGGAGGGTAGAATATCATGGCTACTTTCACAGTCCGGCACAGGATTGTTGCTCCCACCTAGCCTGCTATCCCAGCAGACCTTCAGAAGGCAACATACGTGGGGACATAACAGTATCTGCACAGCTAGAAGCAGACAAGCCTGTGTTTGATCAGCCTGCTGGCGTAGTCTAAGTGCTTGGTGGGAGGGAGCTCTCCAAGTGTGCTAGCCCCTCTAGAAGCCACTAATTCCCCTTCCAGATGACCTGATCCAGCTGACGGCCATGTGCTGGATGCGGGAGTTCATCCAGCTGGCTGGTCGAGTAATGCTACCCTACTCCTCTGGGATCCTGACTGCTGTCCTGCCCTGCCTGGCCTATGATGACCGTAAGAAAAGTATCCTTCACTCCAGAGAGAAGAAACTAGACCAGTCCTACAAGAGGCTGTGAAATGGAGGGGACCCTGAGTGGGGACAGGCTCCCTTAGGATCCTTCATACCTCCAAATAGTCCCCTGGTGTCTAGGGAGCAAGAGGTAGAGCTGAATGTGGATTAGGGATGCAGGGCTAATGCTGGCTGTCCCCCAGTCCTCACCTGCCTGCTTCCAGATCTGAAGCAGTAGCCTCAGGCGCCAAGGTTCCACCACCACCCCAAGCTCTCCCTGCTAAATCCTCAGTCTGAGATCACAGTAGTGGAGAGACCACCACATTGAGATTCTGTAAGGAGCAGGAGGAGTATCTCACAGGGTTGCATGTGGTAAGTTGGGGCACAGGTCAGGCTGCCTACTTGCTCACTAACAACCTCTGAGGAGGACTGAGCCCCTGACTGGGAAAACCAGTGGCCTCCAGTTTCGGGAGGACTCTGCATGAGACTGCTCCTTACATCAGGGGACAGGCATCAAGGAGGTGGCCAATGTGTGCAACCAGAGCCTGATGAAGCTGGTCACAACTGAGGATGATGAGCCAGATGATCCAAAGTCAACAGCACAGAGGCAGACAGAACCCACCCCTGAGGACTCCCTGCCAAAACAGGAGGGGACAGCCAGTGGTGAGTACACTGTGTCATAGTCTGTGCTACTACAGAGGTCATGGCACTTGACTTGGAATCTCATATGTTAACATCTGTTTACACATGTTAACTCAGTTCTGGTACCTTCCCATGAAGCAGGCACTGTTGTTAGCCCGTCTGCATGCTCTGGCTGCTGGTTAGTCATCAGTCAGCTGCCCCCAGAGCCCATGCTCTTCACCCTTGCTGCCTCAAAGATCGTTGCAGGTTGCCCTCAGTCATCTTCTGGATCCATAAGTCATTGTTAGGAGCACCAGGCTGCACAGTTCATTTGATTCTCAGCCTGTTGGGCCCCAGCCCCCACCCTAAAGTCATTCTCATGGAGGGAGGGTGGGAAAAACTGTAGTTTATTAAGTACTTGTGATTCTGCTGCCCAAGCCAGTGCCTTTTAAAAGTAAGTTGTTCTCCTCTCCTTTCAAACCCCTTTAACATCGTTTTGTTGTTGTTGTTTTTGCTGTTTATCTGTAACTTAAAACCATTTTTATGCTGTCTGGGGATGGGATTTGACTGTGAATGTTCTCTAAAGCCCTGCTGGTTTCTGCCAGACCCCTGTCCTCAGTGAGCATCTCTGACCATCTTTGAAGCAATATCTTCCTTTGCATTCAGTCACAGAGTAAATTAATATACACCCTCTGTAGGTGTTTAAAGATAACACAGCAAGATCTAGAACCTTCTACAGGGTCAAAAGAACTGCCACAGCTCATCTCCCTGGGCTTCTCTTTGGGACATCAGAGACAACTTCAGACGGGCACCTCAGCCACCTCCTGTGGGTTTGACTGGTAGCATTGAGCAACTTTTCTTGCTGGACCTGTATTGGGTGTCAGGTTACCTCTGTGCCATCACTACTGTAAGTCAGAACAGTCAAACAGCTTGCAGACAGAGCAGGACACAGCTGGAGCATCCGTGGTTCAGTGGTAGAATTCTTGCCTGCCATGCAGGAGGCCAGGGTTCAATTCCTAGGCAATGCAGCAACCAAAGTTGGTTTGTTTTGTTTTTTGTTTTGTTTCGTTTTGTGGACTTATTTATTTATTTATTATTTATTTTTTATTTTTTGGCAGCACCTGGAAAAAGAAAATTGGGTGAGAGATGTTAGTGGAGGCCTTGTAAGGGAAAAACTTTCTTCTTGGAATAGACAGTTTGTTAACTCACAGCGATGTTTAATTTGGGTGTTATCTTTGTTTTGTAATTCTCATTTTAGAAAATTTGCAAAGTAGGGGAAAAGCACAAAGCAGCAAGACTGCCAGAAAATCTGCCCCCAGCTGGGGTGTGGTGTAAGTTTTTAACATACACACAACTAAACTGATGTATCAAAGAATTACATATCTTGCTTTTTGTGTTTGATGGTTTCCTTGTTTTTGTTTTGCTTTGCTTCATTTTGGTTTTGGCTTGCCATAGAAGTTAGTGTCTCTTAGTCCCAGTCAGCAAATAGAATTGTGGTTGCCTGAGCTGAGGGAAAAAACCATGATGGAACTGACTGGGAACAGAGCCTGGTTTCTTTGGGGGATGATGGGAGTGTTCTGGAATTAAATAGGGTGATGCTGCATACCTTTGTGATGGTATTAAGGACCACTCAGTTATATACTTTAAAATGGCAAAGCTGTGCTAAGCAAAATTTGGGGATGTAAATTGTCTCAGTTTAACAAAATAAAGTGAAGTTGGCAGCCCTGCCCCTCCCTTTCCACTTACATGGCAGTGAGTTTCTGGTGAGGAGCTGCTCCACCCTGTGGGTCATGGCAGCAGTTGAAACCCTCCCCGTAGGCTGGAGCATTGGTGGTTCAGTGGTAGAATTCTCGCCTGCCATGTGGTAGGCCTGAGTTCGATTCCCAGCCAATGCAGCTTCTTTTGTAGCTGGTCCTTCAAAGCCTTCTTCAAGCAGCTGCCTGCTCAGGAGAGCATTAGCCTAACAGGGTATGTCCCAGCAGCTTGGCCCCCAATTTTACCACCTCATAAACAGCATTGCAGGCTTTATAGTAGTTTCTAGACATGGGAGCAGCTCATTTCACAACTTTACCTCCACTCTCGGCCTTGCTCTCTCCCAGGAGAGAGTCCCAGCAAGCCACTAGACAGATGTTCCAGCCAGTCAGTGGGCAAGCTCATCCCAGCCTCCCTCATTCACTCTGCCCCTGTTCCACTCTGGACCACGTGGCTGCCACCTCTGACTGGCCTTCTCCTTTCTGTATTTCTCTTCTAAGCTCAGCCGTAATATCACATTCCTCACAGCACGGCTTGTCATGTCCCTCTGTGTGTGCACACCACCCCCCAATCCCCCAGAGCCGCTCCTTCCTCCTGAACTGCAGGGCCTCCAGGCAGGGCAGCCCCTCTGCATGCCTTCCACCCGGCCCCTGTGCACTTGCTGCATTTCCCCATTGGCCTGCCACTTGTAAGCCATGCAACACAGAGTCCTTTCCCTGATTGTGAGTACTTGCCGCACTTAGCCTGACCCTGTTCCCTAAATCCCCTGCTTGTCTTGGGTGTCACCACACAGATTCTGGCTTTTGAACAACCTGCCTCCAAGTCCTAGCTGAACTCACTTCACATGTGTTGCTCTTGACCTATAGTCCAGACTGAACTTGAACTTGAAATCCTCCTGCCTCAGCCTCCTTAGCCTCCACCTTGGCTGTGCTGCTTAGCCTTTCTAAGCTTACTAAGTAGTAACCTTTGTCGTCTAAACTGTACGTACGGTGGCTGTGAGGTTCAAAAATGATTTCTGCTATGTGGCATTTGGTAAACGTTCTCCACAACAGTGCTGTCATGCTGTCTTAACACTGGTGCTTCTCAACTTACAGTGGGGTTGTGGCTCACTAAACGGATTAGTTGAAGATATTGTGAGTTGGAAATGCATTTAGCCAGGCGTGGTGGCACAAGCCTTTAATTTCAGCACTCTGGAGGCACAGGCAGGTGGATCTCTGAGTTCGAGACCAGCCTGGTCTACATAGCGAGTTCCAAGCCAGCTGGGGCTACAGGGAGATCCTGTCTCAAAAAGACCCCTCACCCCCGAAATGCATTTAATACACATAGCCTGACAAACAGCATCAGCCTAGCCTACCTTAAACACATTTAGACTTACTAGAGGCCTACAGCTGGCCAAAGCTGCTCATCACAGAGCCTGTTTCCTAACATAGTGTGTCTCATGTAGTTTGGTGAACTCTTTCCTGAAAATGAGAAGAGAGTGGTTGTGGGCACACACCTTTGCATCATCAGGAAGTTGAAGTTACAGGTCAGCCAGAAGCATCAGCTGGTTTATTTAGTTCCTAAGGCAAAACCCGTGACAGAGACTCTGTTTAGTTCCTAAGGCAAAACCCATGACAGAGACTCTCGCTGTCTTGTTTCTCATCATTGGGTTCTAAATGAGGGAGGGTCAGGAATGAAGGAGCAAGCATGGAGGAAGGCTGACAGAGGATCTCCAATGGAGAGCTGCGACCTCTCTAATGAAATCCGTCCCTTTGCAAAGCTGACACTGACTAGGTTTTCAGCACCATCTACGGGCAGGTCCATCATTCACAGATCTGCTTGCAAGGAGCTCAGGGACAGCCACAGAGCATGAATTACAGTGATGCTAAGTACAGTTGTAGAGGGCTGTGCCAGGACCCTGAGGAGGGAACACAGACAATGGAGCAGGCCCAGCTTCCTAGACTCTGTTAACAGCAGTGTTCCCTTCTTAGTTTCTTACGCACCCTCATTTCTAAAATCCTGGTTAGAAAGGAAAGAACATGTTCCCTGAAGAGATCTTAGAAGGAACAAAGAGCATGAAGGTAGAGCCCACTGTGACGTCACCCAGAAATCATGACTGCTAACTGTGGGTGACGCATCTCGTAGGTTTTAAAGTGTGCAACTTGGTATTCACCAAGTAGTACAACCATCAGAATGATCTAATTTGAAAACATTCAAACATTTCCACTGTCTCCAAAAAGAAACTATGCAGTGAGCAAAACCTCAGTCCCCTCCCCCAGCCCTATACTGCTCTCTGGCCCCGTGGACTTACCTGTTCTGAATATTCTGTATACACAGACCATGAAGGAACACTGCTCACTGGCTTGCTCTCCTGGCCTGTGCTCAGCCTGCTTTCTTATATAATACAGGACCACCTGTGCAGGGGTGGCACCACTCACAGTGGGCCCTGGGCCCTCCCACATTATTCAACAATCAAGAAAATACCCTACAGACATGGCCACAGGTCAGTCCCATAAAGGCAATTCCCCAGCTGAGGCCCCCTCTACTTAGGTGTGTCAAGTTGCCGTTAAAGCTATCCAACACAATGGAATTGTTTGGCGCATGCCCGTTTGAATTTGGCCTCTTCCACTTAGCATGCCATTTTCAAGGTTCCCCCATGTTAGCATATATCAGTATTTCACTCCTTTTTATAGCTGAGTAATAACCCGTTGTGTAGGTAGATATCTGGGCTGTTTCTACTACAATTTTTTTTTTTCACTCACAAGCGATATATACTTTCTCTTTTAGCCAGCACTATATAATTAAGGATATTAATGACATTAGTCTCTAGATAGGCATTTCAAATGTCTTTCTTCCTTATTTGTTAAGGCTTGCTTCCCTATTAATTATAAATACTTATTTGTATCATTATGTTAGATACATAATGCCGTAATCTATTTAACCAACTTATTATAAGTCACTTAGCTGCTTCTAATTTTATCTTAATCTTATAATTCCTATTAAAAAGAACTTTCATACTGAAAAATCTTACAAACACCTATAATTATTTTCTAAGGATAAATTGATAAACTTAAGGCTTTCCATACCAAATTTGCTACCAGATGCCTTCCAGCTTGCTTACATCAGTTTCTGACCCCATCAGTGTGAAGTAGGCCTCCAAAAATAATTAGGGGTTCCCGTAGAAGAAAAACAAGGTCACAAGAAGGCCTTTGTCCCCAGTCAAGGAGTTCACGTGGGAAGTTTTAAGGCTAAGAGTGATGATAGGGCTGGCAACGTGGGTAGAGATGCACCAGATACGTGGCCTTCTCGGGAAGCAGTAACCAAGTAGCCTGCCAGATCTGTTTGACAACATATAGCATGCACTGTCAATGTCTAATAATTCATCCTTAGGAACTAGCAGATCTGTTGGTAAGGTTTTTCTCTAGGAAATGCTGCAGAAAACTTCACAGAAAGGAAGTTTTCAGTGTCCTGGAGCGAAGTGTGATTTTAATCAGGATCTTCAGAGAAGGCCTTGGTGACTGTGTGACACTTGAGCAAAACCACAGGAAGGAAGGAGGGAGGGAGCTCCCAGCAGCAGGGCTGGAGTGAGGAGTACCAGAGCCTGAACCAGAAAGAACCTTCCTCCCTCAGTTTGCTTCTGTGGAGTACTGTGTCACAGTGTTAGAAAAGCAGCAATGCACTGGGCAAGAATACAGAGGTGTTGAGAGGGGAGAGGGGACCCCGTGGGCCTAGGACACCGTTGTGTAGAATGGGATGAAGTGAAGGAGCCAGCCAAGGGGACCAGAGGCAGCAAGCGAACCACAGGAGTGGCCAGCTGTGGAGGATAAGGAAGACTGAAGTGTGGAGCTTCACAGTGTGGGGCAACGTAGGAAAAAAGGGGAGAGCAGGGTCCTAAGAGGGAGGGAGGAAGTTGGTGCAGTAAGGATCAAAATTTGGGGGGGATTTATCTGAAAACGGGGAGCAGAGAAATGGGGTGAGAGCTGACAGGAGTCAAGGACAAGGCAGGTTTTCCTTTGCTTCATTGTTAAGATTGTTGTTGAGTTTAATTTTGGTTTTGAGATCATTTCTTGCTACTTCACACAGAGTGGCCTGGAACCCCTGGGCTCACAAGGTTCTGCCTCAGTCTCTTGCTTGTCTGGGCCTGTGGCACTGTACCTGACTCTGTTGTATAAGAGGGGAAAGGAGATCAATTCTGCTGTCTCCTGCTGCCATTAACAAGCCACCACAGACTCACCTGGTCTCTGTGTCCTGGAGGCCTGTGTTCCTTCAAGATCCTCTCAGCAAGGATCCATTTCCCTGCCCTTTCCCATTTCTAAACCCCATGGCCCTAGGGCTGGAGGATGGCTCAGCAGTTAAGAACACTGGTTGTTCTTGCAGAAGACCCAGGTTTGAATCCCAGCACCCACATGACAGCTAACAACTGTCCATAACTCCAGTTCCAGGGGATCCGACAGTCTCTTCTGACCTCCGTGGGCAATGTACGACACAGGTGCACTTACCTACATATAGGCAATACACGCATACACATAAAATAAAAATAATAAAATTTTTGGAAAAACTAAAAAGCTGTGGCCAGTGGTATGAGTGTAAAGTCTGGGGATCTACTGCCTGTGGCTCAGCCCCTTACCTGCTGTGTGACTTGGACCTCTGTGCCTCAGTTCCCATTTGTAAAGTGATGATGAGACTAAAACCTAGTATATAAGGTGATTAAGAGAATTAAAGGAATTTATAAAGAGCCTGGGGAAATACCATAAGTGAAAGAACTGGGGTAGCGGAAGACGCCCCCAGGTCACCACATGCTCTGACTTGTCTTATAACTCTCTTTTCCCATCCACACCCTCCTGGATGGATTTGAGATGTCTCATGCCATCTGTAAATGTGTTTCTTAAAGATAAAAGCTCCTCTTATGGAAGTTGTCCCAATACCATCATTATACCTCAGGAAAAAAATTTATGTCCTCCTTATGATCCAGTGTCCATTCAGGCTCATATTTCCTGTGGTTTCGAGGTTTGGGTTTTGTTTTACATTTGAATTTAGAACAGACAGACTATATACATTGCAGCTGACTATGAAATTTTCTCTTTCCTTCCTTGAACTACATGATTTAAAGCCGGGCATGGTGGTGCACGCCTTTAATCCCAGCACTCAGGAGGCGGAGGCAGAGGCAGGCGGATCTCTGTGAGTTCAAGGCCAGCCTGGTCTACATAGCGAGTTCCAGGCCAGCTGGGGCTACAAGGAAGACCCTTTCTCAAAAAAACCAAAAACAAACAAAAACTGGGTCAGGGACTTGGGAGATGGCAGCAGATAAAATGCTCACCATGCAAGAGTGAAGACAAAAGTTCAAATCCCTAGCAACCACATAAAAGCTGGTAGGCATGGCATCCCATGTCATCCTACCTGTATCCTAGCACTAAGGGAGTAGAAACAAGATCCCCAGAATAAACTGGCTAATTAGGATGTCAGCCGGCTTCTTCTACACACACGCATACACACAAGCATGTACACCTGCGCATACATATAAGTATGCCCACGTGCATGTACACGCACATATACATCACACACGTACACCAGGTATCTTGGGAAAGGTAACTTGAGATTAGACAGAAGTCCTGTTTCTCCCTCCAACAGCTTCCTGCCCATTTACTGGTAGCATCCATTGGTGGAGCTTGCCTCCGACAAAGGTTACTGTGGAGTTTGCCTAATAGTGAGCCTCTATTTCCTTCCTTCCTTCTATCCCTTTGATGTTAGCCTTTCTGAGGCAGGATCTATGTCACCCAAGCTGGTTCTCAACCCTCAATCTTCTCGAGTGCTAGGGTCACAGGGGCACCTCCACTACCACCAGATAATGATGTAGGGTGTCTGTGTGTATGTGTGTGTGTGTGTGTACACATGTTGCTAGGGTTCAAAACCAGGCTTCTGCACACACTATCACCAAAACCATACACCTGACCCATCCTCCTGCTTTTAGCTGGAATTCTGTAAGGAAAACTATCACTTCTGTGCTGCTCATTTAGTTAAGTCTGTCATTACAGATCCATGGATGTTTATTCTATGAGGGTTTTTTATTTTTATTTTTTACTTTTATGAGACAGGGTCTCATGTACTCTAGGCTGGCCTTAAATTCTCTGTGAGGAAAGGATCACCTTGAACTCGTGATCCTTCTGCCTCATAGATGCTGAGATTACAGATGCAGCAACACGCGCAGTTGCTCTAATTTGTTTTACACCTCTAATAAATAATAACTATCATTACTTATATTGTTGTTCATATGTTACCAGTCTCGGCTTCTTAAAACTTTTAAATTACTAGGGGCTGGAGAGATGGCTTCCTTTGACCTCCAAGGGCACTGCACGAATGAGTGCACTAACACACATGCAGACAATACACTTGTACACATAAAATAAAAAATAATAAAGTTGTAAGCTTTTAAATTATACAAATAAACCATTTGCTAGGGACTGGAGAGATGGCTCAGCAGTTAGGAGCACTGACTGCTCTTGCACAGAGCCTGGGTTCAGTTCCCAGAACCCACATGGTAACTAGTAACAGTCCTTGACTCCAGTTCCCAGGGGCTCTAATGCCCTCTTCTGACCTCCACAGACATTGTACAACATAAGTGTACTTATATACATGCAGACAAAACACTCATATACATAAAATAAACCAAAAATAAAATAAAAATAAACTTTTCTAAAAATTTCAGACCAAGTCTTTGGTCCATTCCAGAACTGGACCAAGTCCTCCTTCCTCCCTCATAAAGGGGACCTTTATTTCTGTGTTGAACAGAAGAGGCCCACACTGCCACTGTCCCCTGTAAGTCTCGGCACAGGTGGAGTGGGCTGGGAGGGCAGGCACTGTGGCAGCAGCTCGGATCTGTTGAGATATTTGTCCTTCCAGTGCCGTGGTGTCTGTCTGTCAGAGCAAGGGATGGAGACAGGTGAGGAGGAGTATAGTGAGTGGTGGGCAAGACAGATGGCCCAGCAGCCAGGGTCCATGCTTCTGGAGGCCATCTCCTCCTTACCTTATAGGAGCATACACGTTCACAGATGAAATGTCAGGGAACCAAGTGTGTATCAAACTTACTTGGCAGACTCCTGTATTTCCACTTCTGCCATCTCATCCTGTGTTCTCTGCTCCAGGGTCTCCTGTAGAATAGGACTGCCAGGGCAGGGTCAGACATCTTCCATGTGAACACATTGCTGAGCTGCCCTTTAGGGAGGGCCAACTGCTGCAGATGGATGTCTGCACAGAGGAGCCTCATCCCTCCAGGGCCTCACACTGGGATATTAAGTCTCTTAAATGTTGACCAGCTTGGTGAGTGGAGAGGAAACATTGCTTTCCTCTGCAGTCCTCCAGTTCTTGCCACATGGAGCATCTTTTGCTTGTGTGATTCTGTATTAATTCCCTCCTCACAGCAATGCACAATGACATAGTGTTTATGGGGTGGTGACCAAGCCCTCTGGCCTGAGTTTAGATCCTGGCTCTACACAAATCACCTGACCTTGCGTCCCTCTCTTCACCCTTATGATAAGGGTGATGTCAGTCCCTGCACCCTGGGTTTGTCACAACAGTGAATGGGCTAACATCTGTTAGGTGTTTAAAGTGGTTCCTCACGCATCCCAACAGCTATGTAAGCATTTGTAGACTGCTTTGCCAGGGACTTACACGGCTCTCTCCCATTTTTTTTCTCTTTTGCATTCTTTTTATTTACTTTTATTTGTGGGTGTGTGGGGTGTGGGTGTGTTATGTGTGTACATATACATGTGTACATGTGAATGTCAGAGACAAAACTCAGGGCCTCCCTCATGTTAGGCAAGTGCTTTACCACTGAGCTACATCCCTGCCTAGCTTTTCTCTTGTGAGAGACTATTTCTTCTGTCAGATACTAGTTCTGACTGTGAAATGCATTGTGGGTTTCTTGTCTCCCAGTCTGGGACTTTTTTAAAAATCTTTTTTTTTTTTTTCCAGTTTCAATTAGCCTGTCAGTCTTTTTCTTTATCATTTTTCCTCTGGGTCTAGCTGAGAAATTCTTACCATGTATTCTTGTCAAGAAATTCTAAACTTGAGCCCGATTGAAAAACACTAACGATTTATCGGGAATACAGGCGACAGAAGACTGTGACAAGGACTACAGGCAAAAGTGTGACAAACATTGTCTCAGTCTCACCCCTCCTCCTTTCTGTGTATGTAGCACTCTAGAAGAACTCCAGACTTCAATACTGTCTAAGCTCTCTTCGTGTCCTTCCCCAAGCTGCCCCCAAAGTTAGCATCTGTTCCTACAATTGAATTGTCAGGCAGGAGAGGAACATTGGTAGGGTACTGCTCCCACACTGTACACCTAATCTAGATGTCTCTCATTTCCCCTTCTGTTCTTTTGATTCTAGAACTCCACACTGCCTTTAGTTGCTGTCCCTGTCTCCTTCAATCTCTGGCACTTTAGACGCTCTGGTCAGTCACTGTGTAGAGCATCTCTCCATGTGGGTCCGTCTCATGTTTTCTCCTAAGTGAACCGAAGTCCCATGTCCATGGTGCATCCTGTTGGGGCCATGTTGACTCAGCACCTGCTGCCTCCCTCTTCCTTCCTTGGTTTTCTGAGCCGTGGCCAACACCTGGCCAGGACTGGAATTGGGAGAGAGTCCTACTGGTAGCCTTCCAGATCCACAATGTCTTGGCTTTTTAGGAAATCTAATTAGGTGCCAAAAGAAAAAAGTTGGGATTCTAAGGCCATTTCCTAAGTGGGAAAAATACAGGTCTGTCGAGCTCAGTCCTCTTCTAGCCTGGATCATGCAGCAGTAAGTGAGGTGCTGAGATGATCACGTGGTGAGGGACTTGTGCAGAGTACAAGGGCACAGTTCTTTCCCAGAGTCACTTTTAACCCCTTTATTGAGATGCATTCTATACTACACACCCAGCTGAAAGTGTACAGTTCAATGATTTACATATTCACAAAGTTGTGTAATCAACATAATTTTAAAACATTTTCAATAAGAGAATAAAAAGAAATCTTCAGCTGTCATGTTTCACTCCCCCCCAAATCCTCCAGCCCTGTGCAACCTCTAATCTATTTTCTGTCTCTAGACCTGCCTATTCTGGACATTTCTTGAAATAGAATCTTAATGTGTAGTCTTCGGGAATTGGTTCCTTTGACTCAGCACAAGATCTTTTAAAGTCTGTCCATACTGTAACACCATCCTTTTTATTGCTGGGTAATATTTCATTTTGTTTATTCAGGAGTAGACATCTGAGCTTGTCTTGTCCATGCTTTGTTGATAGGTAACTGCAGTTGCATAAAATGCAGCTTTCATGGGGAACAGGTTCACATTTCTCTTGGTATAGGCATAGGAGCAGAATGGCTGCGTCATGTGGTAACTGTTAACATCTGAGGATCTGCCAGGGTGTTTCACAATACCATTTTACATTCAGGCTATCAGTGTATACAGAGCTCTATCTGCATATCCTTACCAACACTTACCATTTTCTTTCCTTTTCACTTTAGCCATCCTAGTGGGTATGAACTGGTGTCTCATTGTGGTCCTGATTTGCATTTCCTGGTGACTAAGGATATTAAATAACCCAGGCAGCCCTTGACCTTGGGCCAGTAGGCCCTTCTGAAATCACCCAGCTGTGTTCAGCATGGTGTCCCCTCTTATAAGTGCCTTGTCCTGGGCACATTATCCCAGAAGCTCTGAGGAGTACTAAGCACTGGGTCCTCGGGTTCCTTTTCCAGAGCATGTATCAAGGTGTGAAGGCTGGAGAGGATAGGCTTGGGTGTTCCATAACCAGGATCTTGTTTATTCAAATGACCGAACAGGATTCTATGTCACCTTGTTTCTCTTCCTCTTCCAGGAGGTCCAGATGGATCCTGTGACTCCAGCTTTGGGAGTGGTATCAACGTCTTTGCTGCAGCCAGGTAAGTGGTTGAGGAAAGCCAGCAGCTGGGTTTTCGTGGATTCAAGAGATTGCAGCAAAGGTCAAACTGTTTGAGGGGACACCTGGTACACAAAGAAGGTGCTTGATCTGAAGGAAGGAGCCTAGTCTGCCGTGTTCCTATGACAGACAGCCCTGGGGAGGGGTGAGGAGCTGCTAGAGGGCAGGAAATGCACATTTTAAGTGCCTGGCCCATATGTGATGATGGCATGATGCTACGGGTGCCACAGGTTGATTTCACCCAGCACCTTTTGCTTATGGGACAAGACTGACTAGGTGGGAAGGTGCGGAGGTCCAGACAGGCTTAGCAGTCAGAATTGAAGACTGGTAGATCCAGGTCCGGCATCAAGAGCTTTCCTTCCTGTCTCCCAGGATGGCTGTCATAGCTCAGCCTTCCACAGGGGGGCAGTGAAGGCCAGGGAACAAAGTCATCCCCTGCCTTGCCAGCCCCCTCCAAACTCTCCCAAGGTGATGGGCTCTCCTAGGGAGAGAACTGTCCCTGTTCTGTCCTGGGCTGCGTTTCTGGACCTGCTCCCTATTGCTGTATCGTTGGAGGATCAGCACCTGTGTGACTGAAGTGGATGGCAGTTCTCTTGCAGTGGATTTCTTCCTCTGTCCTTGACACTGAACCTGAGCCTAGGGAGCCAACTAGTCACTCATGAAGAGAAAATGTACACTCAGCCCCAGAAGGCTCTTTTTCCCAGACCCTTGAGGGTTTTTCCCTTTGTATCGTTTTTGATACAGTCCTATCCCTAAGGAACCAAGAATCTTTTCCAAGCCCACAAATACAGATTTCAGTAATGTGCACCCCGGGGCGCCTTCCCTGGTAAATTGCAGGTGGGCAGTTGCCTGTCAGCCACTCACTTTGACTCTCTTGTTGAACATTTCCAGAGCATCTGCCTGGGCTCATCCCTGCAGGTTCCAAGGTAAAGAGTCAGCCTATAATGTGACCCTGATTTTGACATACTTTAATGGGAGACAAAGAAATAGCAAATTTCTGGAAAGGGGAGGTGTGATGTTGTAGGGGCAGTACTTAGCTGTCACACTACAGGGGATAAGCCACAGTGGTGCCCGAGTTGAGGCACTGAGTGCAATGACTGAGAACACGGTTCATGACAGTGAACTGAGAATGTGCTCCTGAGACCCAGGCCATGCTGCATCCTGTGTCAGATCATTTAGATTTTGCTTAACTTTGATCCCAGGGTCTACAGCACCATTCTATCTATTATAGAGATGAGGAAGGGTGGGTTCACTGGTACAGAAGGGGGCTGCTCTGTACAGAATGGACTTAGAGGGGACTGAGTGGGCACAGGTGGGCTGAGGAGCCACCCTGGTGAGATGGGGCGTGGCTCAAACTGAGGAGGTGGCAGCATAGGGATGCCGAAAGGTGGCCTGAAGGCTTTGCTCATGGATGGGATGGAGCAGAGAAGAGAGAAATGGGAAGGGAAGCTCTAGAGGTTTAGCTTGAGCCAAATCTGGGTATCCTGATGCATTTCTAAGCCAGGCTGAAAGAGCAGATATGACTGGGAAAGTCCAGAACTGGGCTCCAGAAGGCTCTAGGCACCCTGGGCAAGGAAGAAGCTGGTGTGAATTCTGGGTGGTAGAACTCAAGGCTAGAGTTCTTGGCAGAGATGTAGGAAGTACGTGAATCCTCTAGAGGGCTCAGCCTGGAGGCTGTGGAAGCCAGTATTGTAAGTAGAAGTGCCAGGATCAGTTAGGAGACTCGGGAGCTCCTGCTCTAGCCAAAAAGACTGCTGTAGACTTGGCACTATAATCTGGGCTGTGGAGACTGTCACGCTTCAGGGGAGTAACAGTGGGATGAAGGAGGACACAGAGACAGGGCGTGACTAATGGCCTGCAGAGGTGGCATGACCTTGGTACTGTGTGTAGCTACCCCACTTGTCGCTTAGAAGTCTGTGTTCTGCTGGGCAGGTCTGCAGAGACTTCACTTCCTGTGCTCAGGGCACAAACCATCTAGCTGGAACCAGGTTTAGTTTCTACCTGTCACTCAGGAGCCGATGCTGAAGCCTACCCTTTGAAAATACAAAACACAAAAAGATTATCCAGCACTGTTCACCGGTACAGAAGAGTCGTTCTTGGGGCAGTCACATAGGTTATGAGACTAGAGCCAGGGGCCCACAACCTACAGCCCACTTTATCCAGTGATACAGAGTTCCCCCATCCAACAGATGGCATCATCTAGGGTGACACAAAACAGCCCACCCTGCCATCTTCCAGAAGGTTTGCTTACCAGACACTACCAGAATGACCAGCCAAGAGAAGTGGCTAGAAGGAGGAGTCCAGGGTGGAAGGTGTCCTGCCTGACAGAAAACTGTAGCACCAGCCCTTTGGCGAGTTGGATAAAAGTCAGCCATGCCAGGCATGGTGGCGCACGCCTTTAATCCCAGCACTCGGGAGGCAGAGGCAGGTGGATCTCTGTGAGTTCAAGGGCAGCTGGGGCTACAGAGAGACACTGTCTCAAAAAGACCAAAAAAAAAAAAGTCAGCCATGAACCCCTTTTCTAGAAAAATATACATCCACACAAGATTCTGAATCTGTTACCAGGAGATCAGGAATCATTTCAAACAGCAATCATTGTACCCCAGACTGGAAAAATATTCATCACTTGGACCAAAACACTGGAAGACCACAGATGCCTTCCTCTCCCTATGTCCCCTCTGGAGCCCAGGCTCAGCCACCAGGAGAGCCGCTGAGGAAGCAGGCTGACAGCTCACTGATGGCTGGATGGACAGTCACAGTAGCACCAGTTAGAGGAGTCCATGTTCCTCCATCTGCCAGTGCAGGAGGTTTGTGGAAACTTAAAAACTGGCTTTGGGGAGAGGTGAGAAGCCAAGACACCAGAATAGAAGAAGCATGTTGAAAGCTGAGGCAAGAGCATGTCTGCACAGAAGCTCACCTTCCTCTGGAGAGTGCTCAGTGGTGGAGACAAGGACCCAGTTAACATCCTTCCTGCCATGTGTGCAAACTGGGGGTGATAACGGTACCAACCCCATAGAGAAATGGGATGTAAATGAGTTCAAGTGTGTGAAGAGCCTGGAACAGTGCCTGGTATACAGAAGCACTTTGTCACACTTAGCTACACTGATTATCACAAGAACTTCCTCCTTATCCCCTTCATCAAATGAGGGGACAGGACAGAGAGGTTAAGTTCTTGCTGAAAACTACCCAGCTAATTAGTGACAAAGTAAAAATCCAAGCTAAGTCTATCTGGCTCCAGATCACCAGTGCTTAGTTTTATGAGTGGTTAGAGAGTTCCAGAAGAGTTACCCGTTGGCCTCTCTGACTCATTTTGGCAGATTCTCAGACAGGTGTCACTGTACAAACAGACTTCCCTCTGGCACCCAGGGCCTTGCCAAGGGCCATCTGTCATCAGGGACATTCAAGACTATTCCCTGGGGTAGCTGACCACCCTGTACCAAAACCAGCAGAAAGATCTCTTTCAGCATCTGCTGATTGAAAAGAGTATCTAATGACCTGGCGTCTCTAAAAAGGGAACGTTGAATTCATATGCTATTTTTAGATTTACCTTTCCTCCAGTTTGATTGGAACTGCAATGTGAGTACCATAAGGTGGCGCATACCTTAGGCCAGCCTGGCCTACATAGTGGATTCCAGGACAGCTGAGGCTACAGGGAGACCCTGTCTCAAAAAGACCAAAAAAAAAAAAAAAAAAAAAGAGTTAAACATTACAGAAATAAAGTGCTGTCTCTCAGAGAGAAACACTAGAACAGATTATTATTTTTTTCTCGGCATCAGAAGCATTATTGGGCAAGTCTATATTTTAATAGTCACAGCACATACGTGTAAGACACTGGTTATGAGATGCTTTATAAGAAAATGCTTCATGAAATGGGGTTTTGCAGGCACCTTGAAATACCTCAGAAACCCCAGGAGTGACTCGTCTAGACTTTTTGGAAGCAATCTAGAAACGTATTTTAAGCCGTGTGAGCGCTGTTCTGTTCATGATGGGTTAGCCGGGGCAGGGCAGAGAGTGCTGCATCTCAGATGTGGCCTGGTAGAAAGGAACTGAATACTTTGTGTAGCACACCCCTTCTGGGAAATGCCCAGGGTCCCAGAGCCCCAGCTTCGCCCAAGCATGGGCAGGTCTGCAGCACCCACCCAGCAGAGAGCTGCCTGCTCAAAGGCAGGTGGAATCCTGACCTTCCTTTCCCAGGCACTAAGATAATCATGTGGCTCTTCCCTTCATCTTCAGCTAGCCAAGGGAAGAGGACCCAGGAGGCTCTCTAGCTAAGAAAATGAGCTCCCAGCACCTGGCCTCATGGCCTACTGGGTCTTACACTGCCTCTGGACCTGGGTTTGCCCCTCTGTGGATTAGGCACGTGAACCATGGGGTCCCTTCCTTGAAGTCCTTGGTCCAGTGAGGCTGACCCTTGCTGCCAGCAGCCCCACATCTGAGAGATTTGGCTGCAGTCCACTTTGCTGTGGGGGAAATTGGAAAACATGAGCATACACAATGCTGCCAGTTCACACAGCGCCATCTGAAGGAGATGCCGCCATGGCTGGCCAGAAGCATCTCAGCACTGCAGTGAGTGAGAGCTCAGACTTTAGAGGGACCGTCCAACCTGGGTCCCATTTGGACTCAGCAAATGCCCCCCACAAATCTGCATCAGGCCTGTTTCTCCTGTGCAGCAGCTTCCAACAAGATAATATACGGCAAAAGTTATACAATAACCCTCTTTCCCCAACATCTGGGGCTGCCCTGTCTGCCAGAGAGGGCCTGGTACACACAGGGACCAGGAGAGCTGCTGCGGACTCTCCAGAGCCTCCAACCCTGCTAGGAAGCAGCACCCCACTGGAATCAAGCTGCTTGGATTTAAACTGCCACCTCCTGGCTGTGTAAACCTGGCCTGATCACTTAATATCTGTGTGCTTCAGTTCCCTCAGGTCCACAGTGGAAGTAACGTGATTTAGATCATAGGCTGCAGGAGGAAGGAAGTGAGGCTGAATGGTAAAGCCCTCCAGAGAGTCTTGGTCATTGTCCTATTCAGTGTAGCCATCATCCTGTCATCAGAGCAGTTACTCTTACTCCACTGGGCCTGCACTGGGGAGTGCAGACCTGGCCTTGGCACTGACCTCCTCTTCAGCAGCTCCAGGGCAGGGCTGTCACTATGTCAGTGTAATTGTGACTTCCCCAGGAAGTAAAAACAAGGCTTTCTCCCTCCAGGGGGTGGATCAGCTGAGGTATAGCAGTGGTCCGCCAAGCAATGGGTCCTCATGCCACCCTAGGCCACACCAGCTTAAGCACCCTGTGGCTTCTACTGGCCAAGGTCTCACTGAAGACGTGAGGGCACAGGGCCAGGAAAGAACATGTGTGATGAGGCAGCTGCCGTTCAGTATCCACCTGCATTGTGTAAGGCCCTGAGCTGTGGCAGGCATCTCCTCCACTGCTGAGACAGCTGCTCTAGTCATGAGATCTATAGCCAAGCCACAGGGATCACTCTGGAAGGAGCTCTGCAGGAGGCCAGCCAGGACGGAAAAAAACAAGACCTGGAGATGAGACAGGAAGTACTGGCCATCAGTGGAGGGAGATCGAGCACCTAGAAAATTGCAAGAAAAAAATGCAATAAGAAAACACTGAGGAAGCCCCAGCCAGGACTGCTGTGCTGACTACAGCAGCTCACCATAGCTGCTGAGCCCCTGGGCTGGGCCGTGCTGCTGACAGAAAAATGGGTGCTGGGTTTCAAAGAGAGAACATCCCATTAGTAACCTTTCTATTCACCTCATTGATGCATGTTGAAATGCTAATGTCTTGGATATATTGAATCAGTTCAAACTTAGGAAAGCTAGCCTTGACTGTTTTTCCTTTTCAATTGAAACATAGTGAACTGAGAATCCTATCTGCAGCTCACTGTGTGTTTCTGTTGGGTAGAGCAGGAGAGACTTAACAGGACACTGTCTCTGTCACCCTGGACCTGTCTGTCCTTTGCTGCCAAAGCATTGGGATGATTTAAAATGCGCAGAAGACACCAGGAACTCCTAGCCACATGACTCCTGGGAAATCATGGCGGCTGCCCTCCTCCCTTCAAAGGCTCTGTTCTGGGTTCTGTCACTGTGTCATGTGCCCAGATTTGCTGGTCCCCTGACGATGGACGTGCCCACTGTCAACCTAAAACAGGCACCAGGGGATCATCAAAGTGTATTAAACAGCAATTCTGCCTAACATTTACAGAGCTCAGAGTCGTGTCCGTTAGAAGGCGCAGAACATGAGCTTTAGAGAGGCTGCAGGAGAAGAGAGCACAGCCATCAAGTTCCTGGTACAGATGAATAATTGAGCAGCTTGGAAAGGCCATGAAAGACCATTTTGTACAGGTGGGCAGCAGAGCTGCCTGGCCGCAGTCCTCAGGGAACTGCTCTGACAAACACAGTCAGTATAATACGATGGCAGGAAGGAGCCCCCTGAACTCCTAAGGTTTCCTGCCCATGCTGTCCCCACCTTGAAAACCCAGCCTTTGCCAGAGCGCCAAGCTTTGGGCAGAGAGCTAGCTCAGTCTCTGACAACACTTGGCCTCCCCCAGGTTGCTTTAGCATGCCTTTTCTCATGAGTGGAGACCAGCAAAGCCTTTAGTCCACAGGAGCTCCAGACCTGACGAGCAAAAGCACATTCTGAACCATCTCAGATTCTCTCAGGCAGAGGCTGTGCCATCTCACCTCCAGTGCCAAAGAGCATTTCCATTTCAGAGGCAGCCCTCCTGCTCCTCTCAGGGCAAATCCTGTGCCAGGTGCCAAGGCAACAAGATGACAAGCCTGTTCTCACTTAGGTAGTGCCCTTCACTTGCCCGGCGCAGGGCCTTTAGGTACCAAGGGGTGTTTCCAGGCCTTCCCCTGTGCTATCTTGACATGGTAATTTGGCTTCAGCAAAGGGTTGGACTTGGTGCCCTGAGGATGCTAGACACCCAGGATGTTCAGCTCAGAGGTCTGTGGTGGGCCAGCTCCACCTGTGAGAGACCAATGCTGGGTACAGGAAGGTGGAGTAATTGGGAGTCCAGCCTGCTGACCCTGCATCCCCACGGGGGATGGCATAGCTATGCCCCAGATTCCTTTAGAGAGAGCTGAAGGAAGCAAAGGGAGAGAAGCAAGCCCTCCTTGTAGGCACCAGCCTGGGCTTAGCCAAGTGACCATCCTCTGCTTGGCCACCCACCATGCCCAGGTCAGTGAGATAGGAGCATGTGATTCTGAGTGTGCAGGCTCGGGGTGTTATGGCTCATGAGGAGAGAGCAATTCAAGTCTTCACTTCAATCTTGCCCACAGCACTGACAGGGCCCCAGTGACCCTACATCTGGATGGGATCGTGCAGGTCCTGAACTGCCACCTCAGTGACACAGCCATCGGGATGATGACCAGGATTGCTGTTCTCAAGTGGCTCTACCACCTCTACATCAAGACTCCCCGCAAGGTGAACTGGGCCCAGCCCCCCAGGAGGCCTTGCTTTGCCAGTGGTCATCTACCAGGGCCACTTTGTGTTTCCAAGGCCTGCCCACACTCTGGAGGGTTTGGGGTATAAGAAGCCGGGCATGGTGGCGCACACCTTTAATCCCAGCACTCAGGAGGCAGAGGCAGGCGGATCTCTGTGAGTTCAAGGCCAACCTGGTCTACATAGTGAGTTCCAGGACAGCTGGGGCTACAGGGAGACCCTGTCTCAAAAAGACCAAAAAATAAATAAATAACAGGCTGAAGAAACGCTAGCCAGCAGAGGAGAGGAATGGCAGATGCTGTGAAAAGCCTTGGAGTCAAGGGATGGGAAAGGTCATCTGTGTGGACCAGCAGGATGCTGTCTGTACCGAGCCCAATCCTAGTGCCAAGGAGCTCACAGGTACCCTCTTCTTTCCATTCTCTCCAGATGTTCCGGCACACAGACAGCCTCTTCCCTATCCTACTTCAGACGTTATCAGATGAGTCCGATGAGGTAGGTCCCCAACACCACCCTTCTTTATGAAACATCTGCTGTGTAACCTCCCTTTTTAGTGAGCTGGGGGCAGGGGTGGAGGGGCAGTGTCTTGCAGCTGAGATGTGCTTGTCAGGTTGATACTGTGACCTTAAACCAATGCTACAATTAGTGTTCTGGGTAAGGGTGCTTCAGTAGATCCTTCTGGAGCTCCTGGGATGGGACATGAGTTTACAGCTCTGCCTGACTTTTGTTTCCCTAGAAAGCAATTGGGAATGTGGCTTTGGGATCAGGCTTCCTGAGGACAAGGTCTGCTCCTGCCTTGCTGCCCGAACTGTGCGCCTCGGTTTCCTTCTTGGTCTGATGGGGACAGCAGCAGTAGCTGGTGTTTCGGAATTAAGTGACGCCTGTAAAATGGCTGTGCTCAGTTAACATTGGTTTTATTAACTTGTTTCAACTGCACTCCACTTTGGACACTGGCTTGCGTTGGTCCCAAAGCCTTGCCTTATTTATGTCATGGAGAGCTGCTGATGTGCAAGAGAGAGGCTGGCCTGGGTAGGGGCAGGGCGCCCTAGCTCATCATTTGCTGACCTCTGTGCTTGTCATCATCTGCCCCAAAGTCAGGGCAGGTGGTTCTTTGCAGGGCTCCTCTGCCTCCCATCCCTCCTCCACTCAAATCAGCTCTTCCAGCTCCATGTCAGACGCTGATGGACTGAACAATGACGTCAATGACGTCCCTCTTCTGGGCTCTTAAGTCACTGTGGACCATGGGTAGAGCTCCATGTAGCAGTGGGCACATGAATCAGCAGATCTGCCCACAGTGCCCATTAGGAACTTAGGCTTGGGTTAAGGACATTGCTCACATCTTCCTTGGAATGAGCAAAGTCGGTCTCCCCTGGGCTGGTTCCAGGCTAACTTGTGGCCCTGGGCAACTGCCCTGTGACTTGAATTTGCTTTCTTGAACCTGGGTTGATGAGAGAAGCCAGCAAGTGTCAGCCTCCTAGTCCTCTGAGGTTCTCTGCATTTCCAGAAAAACCCCGAACAGGTAGTCTATGTGTACCCTTGACCCCTCCTGCCCACATGTACCCTCTCATCTCTCCCTGTCTCCACTGTCTCACCTCACCCTCCCTCCCACCTCTGTGGTCCAAGACCCAGGTGGATTCATGGCCCAGTTCTGCCTAGAAGCTTGGAGTGACTCACCACAGAGCCAGGCACACAGTTCAGAACAAAAGAAAAGGGAGAACTCTGCTGATTGGCTCTTTCCCTGGGACTTCACTGGAAGCAGCTGAGTTTTCAGTCCTTTAAATTGAGTTTAATCCCATCCAGCTTTCTTTGCTTGAAATTGGCTTTTGTGTGCGCATGTATTTAGTGGGAGCGGAGGAGATGCAGTCCATTAAACTGCTCTGTTCAGGTTGCATCTGTGGAAACTCAATTTGCTGAAGTGCCAAATGTTGTCAGGGCTTTGGGGCACATCTCATGGGCCTCGTGAGGAGAGGATTAAAACCATTCTTGGGGACAGTTGGGGGGGTGCTATGAGAGAAGAGTCCTTCTTTCCCATCTCTAGAGGGATCTGGGGGACTTGATAATCACTGGTGAGTCATGATTATGCTCAGTCCTCATTGTTCACCAGAATTCCATTCCCAAGTGGCCTCTGCCCTGTTTGTTTGCCCTTGAGGACACACTGTGGACCTGGCAATGGGAGTCCAGCCATGAACAAGTCTCTTCTCCTGGAATGTCCTTTGTAGGGTCTCTAGAAAGTGCTCTCTGATGGGTTTTTCAACGGTTTCTGGGCACAGCTCTCATCTAACTGGAGCTCCCTGGGGTTTAAGAACCATGTAAGACTCTGGTTGTAGCACTAGAGAATCCTCGCAGCAGTTCTGGGTTGGGAGGAGCTGTGTTCTTCCATTTTGCAACTCAAAAACAAAAAAAAAAAAACTAAGGTTTACCCAGCTTGCACAACTAGGAGGTGCTGGAGCCCACACTCAGAGCCAGATCTATTTGAAGCTAAACCCTTAACTGCTTGATCACCATGTCTGTGTCATTAAGTGAGGAACCAGCTGGGGATGTAAGCACTTGGGTTTAGTGGTATCATCATCCCCATTTTCTCCTGATTCCTCCAGGACAGAGGTTGCTGGCCTCTCCCTTGTTGAATAAGTTCTTGAGAGAGATTCTCAATTTGGTAGAGAAATATATACTTTTTAAAAGTCCCCCCCACTTTCAGTCCTCAAACCCTTTGTCCACTTTTCTTACTGATTTATAGAAGCTCTTTGTATATTTGGGACATCAGTTTGTCATCTGCTACAAATGTCTCTCTCTCCTAGTACTACTGAGATAAACCCACATACTCCTCACTCTGGCTTAGAGCCACTGGCCCCAGGGGACAGAGTATTCCTAGGTGTTGATGACGCAAGAGCCAGGCATGGGGACTGCAGAACTCAGACCTAGCTCTTCCTCATCACTGTGTTCTACAGTCCCATTGGCACATGGCCTTGCCCTGATGTCTTGTCTGCCATTGTTTTTCAGTGACAGCTTGGTAGGCCACACCCTTCTGGCATTTTCCCTTGTCTGTTCTTCCTTTATTCAAGATAAGTGGCTGTTTCCTCCCTACTGCCGACTCCTTGTAGACGTGTTCTAAATCCTTTTTGTCACAAAGAATTTGCAGGTGTCAAATTAATATCCTTGACACTAGAATAGAAATCCTTCTATTAACTACAGATCCAATTACTAATTTTTTATCATTTTTTTTAATTTTTAATAACTACATGATTAGAAGAAGCATTTCAGTACAGCTTTAACATATTCAGTGACACACTCCAGAGCAAGAGTACATCTCTTTCACAAGTGGATGCAATTTTCTAAGTTCACAGTTGAATT
>NW_008340065.1:3467321-3469287 GCF_000622305.1 Nannospalax galili
AGATGCTCATAGTCCCTTGGAATGAGTCGACCTAGGAGGGCAAGGAGCAAAAAGTGTTCTTTATGTCCCTCTGACCAAATAGGCCTCAAAGTATGTCTGTTAAACATCCAAGAATGTTAGTTCCACCAGTATGGCACTTTTAATTACTGTGTGTTATATAGATAAATCTTGGGCAAAGACCAATTGTTCTCAGATAAACCTTACCTAGACATATATTTCTTGATCTGCTTTGTATAATTTGTCAGTAGGTTGTAGTAGTAATATGGTTCCCTCTGGTTTTAAAACTAGCTAGGCATTGTTTATCTCTTGCATTGTCTCACCCCTCCATCATGGCTTCACCAATTAAGGTGCCCCCATTTCCCCCTTTCTCCCTTAATAATACCCTTCTCCTATGGTCCTACCTCTCTTGGGCTCCTTCTTTCCCTTTATCCCCTAGGTTCCTTGTATAACCTTCCCTCTACTCCCTTGTACTAAACTCAAATTTTTATCCATATCTCCCCTATTAAGGCCTGTTTCCAACTGTTCTTCTCTTTCAGGTTCTTTCTTTTCCTTTACCACCCTGGTTCCTTTTCATTATCCTGGTTCCTGTAGTTATGTCTGAATACACACTCACTTATAAGGATTTGGTTCTAGGATCCACATATGAGGGAGAACATACATCGGTTTTTGTGTGTGTGTGTGTGTGTGCATGTGCTGCATGTGGTGTATGTGTGTGCACGTATGTGAACCCATGTGCACCTGTGCAGAGACCAGAAGAGAACATCAAGTATCTTCTTCTATTGCTCTCCATCATATATTCTTGATACAAAGTCTCTAACTGAACTTGGAGCTCATTGTTTTCTGGCTAGGCTGGCTGGGCAGCAAGTCTCATTGAGCCTCCTGTCTCCACCCCCTACCCCAGCACTGGAGTTACAGGTGCTCAAGATCACCCTCAGCTTTTCTAGCTACTGCTTGGGGAACCAGACTCACATCTTCATGTTTGCACAGCAAGCACTCTTACCCACTGAGCCATTTCCTCAGCCGGATGAGTGTTCCCCTTTGCCCGCATCCTCTCCAACATTTGGTATCATTTGTTCTCTTGATCTTAGTCAGTCTGACTGGGGTAAGATGAAATCTTAAAGTGGTTTTAATTTTATTTCCCTAATTATTAGTGATGTTGAACATCTTTTAAGATGTTTCATAGCCATCTTTACTTCTTCTTTTGAGAACTCTCTGTTCACTTCCTTCACCCATCTTTTAATTGGGTTACTAAGAACCCAATTAATTCTTGATTCTCTGTTTTTTGAGTATAGTCTTGATATTAAACCTCTGTCGGATGTGTCGCTGGTAAAGATTTTCTCCCATTCTTTGGGTTTTCTGATGGCTTCCCTGGTTGCCTCCTTTGATGTACAGAAGCTTTTTAGTTTAATGAGGTCCCATTTGTTAATTCTTGCCCTTGTTTCCTGAGCAATTGATGTCTGGTTTAGAAAATCCTTTCCTACACCTGTATCTTTTAGGTTTTTCCCAATATTTTCTTTTAACAGTTTCAGAGTTTCAGGCTTACATTGAGGTCTTTGATCCACTTGGAACTGACTTTTGTGCAGGGTGAAAGATAGGGGTTTAGTTTCATTCTTCTACAAGTGGAGATCCAGTTTTGCCAGCACCATTTGCTGAACATACTTTCTTTCCTCCAATGAATATTTTTGGCCCCTTTGTCAAATATCAGGTGGCTGAAATCGTATTTACTCATATTTGGGTCTTCAATTTTGTTCCATTGATCTATAGGTCTATTTTTGTGCCAGTGTCATGTTATCTTTACAACTATAGCTTTGTAATACAGCTTAAAATCTGGTATAGTAATCCCCCCAGCATTGCTCTTAGTGCTCAGAGTTGCTTTGGCTATCCAAGATCTTTTGTGCTTCCATATGAATCTTAGGATGTTTTTTTTCCAATTCTGTGAAAAATGTCATGGGAATTTTGATTGGCA
>NW_008340065.1:3470120-3470975 GCF_000622305.1 Nannospalax galili
TTCTTGTCTTTGAGCCCATTTATATGATTTATGGCATTTATTGACACGTATATTGAACCATCCCTGCATCTCTGGGATAAAGCCGACTTGATCGCGGTGGACGATCTTTTTGATGTGTGTCTGTGTGCGGTTTGCAAGTATCTTGTTGAGAATTTTTGTATCTATGCTCATTAAGGATATGGTCTATAGTTTTCTTCTTTGGTTGTATCTTTACCTGCCTTTGGTATGAGAGTGATGCTGGCTTCATAGAAGGAATTTGGAAGTTCTCCCTCCATTTCTATCTTTTTGAATAAATTAAGTAGTATTGGATGTAGATCTTCTTTAAATGTCTGAGAGAATTCTCCTGTAAATCCATCTGGTCCTGGACTTTTTTTAGTCGGGAGATTTTGTATTACTGTTTGAATTTCTTTTTGTGTTATGGGTCTGTTTAAGCTGTTAATCTCTTCTTGGTTTAGTTTTGGTGGTTCCCACACCTTTAGATATCCGTCCATTTCTTTTAGGTTTTCAAATTTAGTAGCATATAGGTTTTTAAAGTATTCCCTTATAATGTTCTGTATCTTTCTGGTGTCTGTTGTGATGTTTCCCCTTTCATCTCTGATTTTGTTGATTTGGAAGTGCTCTTTCTTTCTTTTGGTTAACTGGCCTAGTGGTCTGTCAATCTTGTTTACCTTTCAAAGAACCAACTCTTGGGTTTGATTCTTTGTATTGTATTCTTTGTTTCGATTTCATTAATTTCTGCCCAGATTATTGTTATTTCTTCTTGTCTGCTGGGTTTGGGTTTCCTTTGCTGTTGCTTTTCATGTGTCTTGAGTTGCAACGTTAAGTCATTTATTTGTGTTCTTTCTGAGTTTTTCA
>NW_008340065.1:3471438-3541493 GCF_000622305.1 Nannospalax galili
GTTTCTGATTCTTGTGTGAGACTCAAGCCTTCAAGTTTAGGTCTGCTTCTTTTTGTGAATTTTTTGTGTCTTTGTAATTTACTTTTTGGGCATGAAAAGCTGGTTCCTCTAAGCTTCCAGTTCTCTCTTTTGATTTTATATTGGAGTGGCCAGATTGCTTTTGTCTTCAGGAGTTCCCACAGAGGCCCAAGTCAGATGAGGATCAGATGCTCTCAGGCTTTCTCCCAAGGTCTGGATCCTCCAGGAAAGATTTTGGCCTCAGGAATTTGGGAGTTGGACTGGCCTAGGAGCCAGGCCCAGGAAAGATACTGGTCTAGGGCAGCTGTTGGCCATGCCACCCAGAGATGCAAAGGAAGATGGGTGTGGGAAGCAGCCCCAAGGGCTCCTGGGGACTATACTGAGGAGCTGGATTGGTCTGGATGCAAAGGATCAGGAAGCAGTGGTGGTTCCCCAGGTGTCTGGGGCTCCAAGACAAGGAATGGGACAGGACCCAGGCTAGGAGGAGAGATGGGCGGGGGAGATGGGAGGGTGAATGAGGCTGGGGGAGTCAAGGCGAGGAGGGCGCAGTTGACTTACTGCCGGAGAGAGAGGCCTGCGGGTTGGAGGGAAGCCTGCGGGTCGGAGAGAGCCTGATTACTTATGGACCTCAGGTGATCCTTCACTCTCAAGGATAACTTCCTGCCAACCTGCATTTAGAATTCCCAGGGGAGAATTAGTCTCCGAAGAGACCTGGAAGACTATCTGTCCCTGATGAGTGTGGACATCCTGGACAGTTGGCCACCAGTCCCAGGGCTGAACCCTACTTCTGGGCCTTCTTTGGCAGCAATCTTGAATAAGGAGTTTAATGTCTGAGCCCATGGAGTAAGGCTAATGATGTCCACACCTGCCTTCTAGACTGCTATTGGGGGTTAGGGGGCACTCACCAGACCATGCCTACTGTGTCCACCTTCCTGTCCCTGAAGTTCACCTCTTAGAAAACAGCCTTTTCCAGGTGTTGAACTCCCCTGCCTGGGGTTAAGACTTATCCCCAGTAAGTCATCTTGTCCTGCAGTAACAGCCCAGGATCTTGTGTGGATATTCTGTTCATTCACAGTGAGGGTAACAACATTTTAGATTCTATAATGATATAGAATGGCATCCTTTCCTAAAAATGTTCTCTTCCCGGATGCCAGTGCAGCCTGGCAGCCAAGGGCACAGGTCTGGCAGTCCAATTCTGGCTCTGCCACCTAATGGTAGATCTGGAGCAAGTGGCCTAGGCTGCTTCCATAAAGGAAAAGTAACAAAGGAGCCTCTTTCTTGGGTTTATCAGAAGGTTTAAATGAGATCATGAGCCTCAAGGGCTCAGCACAGGATCCAGGGTGTGGGAACCTGTGGTAGAGGGACCCCCTCAGATGCGGGGGATCATTTCTATAGAAAAGCTCAGAGATACACTGTGATCAGCAAAATGGGCCCCAGGTCTGTCCAAAGCCCTCCTGCCTCAGCTTCAGCAGCCAGTGTCTAAACAGAGACTGCTCCCTATTTCTGTTTCCTACCTGTCTTGATGGGCCCACAGAGCACAGAGGGTTTTGCCGACTTGTTTTCTATCATAGAGAGCCAAGCAGGGGATAGTGGGGAAGCAGACTAGTACCTAGTACCCCTTCGTGTCCTTCTTGTCCTCCCTCAGCCTCTCTAGAAGCCCTGGGTTGGAGCTGCTCAGAGCTGGAGTAAGGCAGCATTTGGTGCCAGCCACACTCCTCAGAGTTCTGTTATCAGCATGGTCCACAGTGTCTTTAAACATCACTCTTCCTACCTGCCAGGGAAGGACTCTTAACTGATTGCCCCAGGTGCAAGGAGAGGGAAAAAAAGGACATCATTGGCAGAGACATGCCAGGGCCTCAGCAGCCATGACCTTTCTCTCTCTCTCTCTCAAGCAGATTTGAGACCAGGAAGTCAACCTTGCTGGGCCCTGCATAACTGTGAATCTGTTCTCTGCAATGGGGTCTGTTTGGTATCTCCCTCAGCATGTGAGGACTGGGGAGGCAGGAAGCCTAATGCATCAGAGAAGAGATCCCCAATCCAGGATAAGCTCTTGCTTTTCCTCTTTCTCTTAATTTCCAAGCGACTATCAGGAGAAGTTGCTGATAGGGGCTATAGGCTAACGTGAGTGGTGCAGACACAGCAAAAAGAACAAAACCACCTTTCTAGAAATTTGTCAGGTAACATTCTGGGGCATTATTGACCACTGTGGTGGAGCCTCTAGCTCAGGAACCCACCAGCTATGAAGTATATGGGCAGTTGATGCTCCCAGGGTCACACAGGAGAAAAGGGACAGTGGAGAAGATCTAAGGACTGGTTTAGGGGCATCTGAAAATGACTTTTTTATAAAGTTGCTCAAAGTCCCTACAAATATATTGATGGACCCCGATCCTATCCATCAGCTGCCTTTCCTGTCCTCAGCTCAATGGGATATCTCAGGAGAACTCTGCCTGTGAGCCTCTCCACCTAGGCTGAGTTCTCAGGGAAGCAGAACTGGGCACGTAGTGAGCCATTGGCTGTCCTCTTCGGTGCACATCTCTGCCTGTCTAGCCAGTCACCATCTCTGGGCCTCTTCCTTGCCAGTAGAACGGAACCCCAGAGACAACTCTGCTGTGACCTCTTTTGCCCTGGAGTAGGGATTGAAAGGTATCTGTTTTCATGGTGCAAGTCTCAGAAGAGCGTGAACACAAAAACAGAGGAGATTCTTGGCTCTCCAGGGAGAGAGCTTACCCGGCCAGGTCAAACTGCCAGGAAGAGCCCTTTGAAGGCTCATTTGCAGCTGAAGGAGCAGCTCAGCTGTGCTGGAGCAGCACTGCTTCTGTGACCTCTCCATGCAGGTACCTGACCCTGCGACCCTCAGCAGATCACACAGAGACTTCAATTTTTGTTTTTATATCTGTTATTTAGTGTGCTTGTGTGTGTGCATGCACATACATGCATGTCACAGCACATGTGGATGCACAGCACAACTTGCAGGAGTCAGTTTTTTCCCCTGTTGGGTCCAGGGATCAAATTCAGCTCATCAAACTTGGCAGGAAGCACTTTTACTCACTGAGCCATCTCCCTAACCCAAGACTACCTTAGGCTTCCCCCATCTCAAGGCAGAGTAGCCCTGTTGTTCCATTAAATCCCTTTTCTTCTCAGTCCACCTCATTCCACTCAGTCCCCTAGAGGCTACTTTGACTTCCCTTTTCAAGGAGTCCTTGTCACTTTGGTCTGGTGGGTTGGCCACTTGGGCTTAGGGCTCAGGTTCCTGCTTTACTTAGTGACAACACAGACCCTGGCATGAAGTCTCCCCCAAAGGGAAGTCCCAAACCCAAGAGCTTGCTATGAGAAATGGTAGAAGAAGGCTGTGATCTTTATAGATTCCAAGGTGACTAGGGTTCTTCTGTCCTCAGAGGGAAGTACCTTCAGTTGAAGATTAGCCATCTCTTAGGATCTGCCTCCAGATGAGGCCTTCCCTTTTAACTCGAGGCCCTCCCGTTAAGGACAGCTTGGGAGTTGATGATGGCCCCTCTGTTAGTCCCACTGCCAGCCTTCTTCAGGAACCGCACTGCAGTGTGCCTGTGAGAGGACAGGGAGCAAACAGGCTCACTGTTCCACTGCATCTGTCTTAGCTTTCCTGTTGTTGGGATGGAATCCTCTGACAAAAGTAACTTAAGGGGGCTGGGAACATAACCCAGCAGTTAATAGTACTTGCTGCTCTTGCAGAAGACCCAGGTTCAGTTACCAGCACCCATATAGTGACTCACAACCATTATTGCGGGTTAATACTCATACACATAAAATAAAAATAAATAAGTCTTTTTTTAAGGCAACGTAAGGAAGGAAAGGTTTATTTTGACTCTCAGTTCCAGGGCACACTCCATCATAGTGGGAAAGTCAAGGCAGTAACGTTGAAGCAACTGGTCACATCACAGCCATAGTCAAGAAGCAGAGTGAGATAAGTAAATGTGTGCTGCTACTCAGTTCCTTTCTCTTTATACAGTCCAAGATCCCCTGCCCAGGGAATGACACCCACAATGGGCTGGTCTTTCCACCTCAATTAATACAGTCAGAATAGTCTCCACAGTAAATAAGAGGCCCATATCCCAGGTGATTCTAGATTTCATCAAGTGGACAGTTGCATTAACCATCACATCTTTGTCTTAACAAATCTGCCAAGTGATCCTAGAATAGTTTCAGCTCTCTCAGTTTGACTTATAAGAAAGTTCAGGCATAGGGAAGATCATTTTCCCAGGGTCACACTGCCAAGAACAAGAATTGGGAGCTAGGTCAATCTGATTCCAAAGGATCTAAAACCCTATACAGGGTCTCTGCAGATTGGAGTACAGCTTCATGTAGGCTCAGCCCCATACTGCCCTCGTGGTATTTTGTCCTTGACTGACCTTTGGTTGTGGATGTGCCTTTCCCTCTGAGCATTTGACTTTGACTTTGCTTTCCAGGTCTTATGGGGTGCCTGGTCTACTCAGCTGATGGACGGCAGGGGTTGAGGCAGGTGGCAGCCTTCTCACCCCAGGCTTAGACCAGAATCCTTCTCCATACTTATCTGCTTCTCCTAAAGAGTTGAGGCCAGTGGCTAAGATCACTGAGGGATCTCAGAGTTCAGGAGGCCTCTGGTCCCATGCTGCTCAGCTTTCTATAGGACCAGTTTTCTTTCCTAAGATGCTTGGGTTGGACTAGATTGTCTTTGGTCCTTTCAGCTCTCAATTTGTGTGGTCCTGACTCCACTCCCTAGAATGCTAATGCTGCATGCTCAAAAGCGGACAGTCTTCCCTGAGAATGAGACTTGGTTTTCTTTCTCCGCTCCTTGCCTCAGTTTTTATTTCACTCATTGTCATTCCATCTACTCTCCAAAACAAACAAAAACAACCCCTCCACTCCTGCCTCAGTTCCATGGGCTTCTTTAAAATTGGATCTCTACCCACAGCACTAAGATAACATGTCTGTAACCCAGAGCTTACTTCTTCCAGCAGGAGCCTATGCCACATGGGAAGATAAGCAGAGAGCCCAGAGTCCTCTCCTGCTGAGCACTGGGGTGCTGCCTGCAGCATTAAGTACTGTGGGTCCTCAGCTCTCCCACAGCTGACCCTGCAGCTCCCTACCATGGCTTAGGAGAGAAAGAGCAAGGAAAAGGAGAAACAGGAGCATCCAGCTAGCAGAGGGAAGAAACGGGTCCCCAGTCTCAGTCCCTATACCTTCCTTCTGGAGACAGCAAGATTCCCTGGTCCAGCCTCTCAGCAGCTACATCCCACAGCCCACCAGAGGTACCTGCGGCTACTGCTAGGAAGCTGGAGAGGGCTTAGCCTTTCTGAAATGAGTCCTTGTTAGTCATAGCTGAGGGGAAGAGCAAGAATTGTGCCTACCAAGAGGGCTTCTCCTTCTCATTCTTCTAGGTCTCACACTTTCCTTACAGTCTCTCCATTAGCCACCCCAGAGTAAAGGGGAGAGCCACAATAACCACAGGAGGTCACCATCCCACTCCATAAAGCCAGTTTTGTGTTCCAGGGAGGTTTGTATGTTTATGTCTCTCTAGACCCTTCTGTGGGACAGAGGGGCAAACAGAACCCAAAGCTTAAGACAGTAAGTACTGTGGGTGGGGTGGGTGCTGCAGTCTAATGCCTAGCCCCTGATGGAAGTGGAGGATGGGCTGAGAAAGGCATCAGAAAAGCAGACTTGCTTTCTTCCCAGAGGTTGGGCCTGTCAGCAACAGGACATATACAAAGGGGATCCATTGGGGTCAGCTTTCTCCTGGGATAGGGAACTGAGTTGCTTACAGGGCTGAGCATACTACCTGATCCTGCCCTGGAGCCCCCAAAATCCAACCATTTGGATACAAAGCCCACAGCTCTGTCCAGACCAGGCTACCTTCCTCTGGCTCTCTGAGATTTCCAAGGCCTTGCCCCAGACCTCCTCGGCTATACCCTCAAGCTGGACCATCTCCTGGATGCTGGCATTTTTCACAAAGTCCCAAGATACTTTGGTGCACATCTCTGGTTGAGTCATACAGCTGTGGACCAGCACACAATCTATTACAAATCTAGGGCCCCCAGCTGTTGTCCCCCATATCCATATAACCTGGACTTGGTGGCCAAGCCAAGGCGCCCTGTACTCACCCCACACCCCACACCCCACACAGTGCTCCTTTAGAAGTCAAGTTTTCTTCCAGTCTGTGTATTGGTTTCTTCTCTGGAAAGCTGAGTTTCAGTGGCATTTTCCTATTAGGTCATAGACACTCAAGCCAGAAGAGGATCAGTCTCCACAGGTGACAGAGAGAGTTCCCTTCACACTCACTGGCTTTATCCCACACCCTATACCCAGAACCCTAAGAGTACAGACTTTATCCTCCCATCAGCCTCTGAGAGGGCTCTGTGGAGTATGAGTGTGCCCCGCCCCCCCTCAGATGCACCGAGTTCCCTGCTCAGCTCAGTAGAGAATGTACACATTTCACCTGAGGAAAGTGAGACCTAGAAAAGTTAAGGAACTTGGTCAGGATCTCTACTTAGATGCTTCATGAAGTGCTCCAAAACTCATGCATGCTCCCTCCCCCATCTCTTCTCCTCTGCTTACTCCCCTCTTCCATCCCTCCCCCCTTTCCCCTCTTTTCTCTCTTTCCTCTCCCTTCTCTTCCTTCCTTCCATCCCTCTCTATACTTCTTTCTGTCCCACACGCACCTCTTTCTGCAAATCAAGGCTAGGCCAGGACCCTTCTGTCTGTACACCCATCCCATCTTAGCCTTTATGACTCTATAGTAGCCAGTTAGCCATGGGCTGTAAGAGAAAAGTCTGTCCAACCCATGGTTGATGCTCAGAAATACTTTATAAAAAGGTAAGAAACCAGGTTGGCTTAAAGTGAGCTGATCCCATTCAGTCCTGTCCCCATCTCTTGGACTTTGCCTTGGCAGAGTGCATAGGCAGCAAAGCCTTAAGAAGAGCCTGCCTCCCCAGGCCAGGGGTTGTGCAAAACTTGCCAGTAAGCTGGGATTCAGCAAAACCCTAGAGATAGGAACCCTCCCCTCTCCTGGTTACCGCAGCCCAGGGGCTCATCACCTGGTAACAGAGCTCTAAGGGGTATGAGTGTGCCCCACTCTTTAGCTGCACTGAGTTCCCTGCCCAGCTCAGTAGAAAATTTACAACCCTGAGATCCAGGGGCCCAGGATGGTGCAAAGGAGAATGTTGGGGTCAGCAAGAAGGAAAACTTGTGGGCTAAGTAAGAAAGGGGTCAGCGATCTGGTCTCTAATTCTTCGTACCCCAGGCTGAACTCTCTTTTCTCCTGTACTCCCAAGAGGGGCAGCCACCAGAACCCACAGTGTGCTCCACTGCCAATCAGTGGGACTGACAATAGTGATAAGTGCTGGCCTTTGCATAGTTGCTCAAGACTAGGCACTAGTTCCCTTGAGAAGAAGAACTGCCCAGGTTGCCAAGGGTATGTGCTCAGAGTCAGCCAATACTAACTGTGAGCTCAGTGTGTGTACAGCTATAAATTACTTTGCTTTAACAAGATGCCAGAGCGTTGTAAACTGACTGGTTTTCACTTTTTTTTTTGAGACAGGGTCTCCCTGTAGCCCAAGCTGACCTGGAACTCACTATGTAGACCAGGCTGGCCTTGAACTCACAGAGATCCACCTGCCTCTGCCTCCCAAGTGCTGGGATTAAAGGTATGCACCATCACGCCTGGCAACTGAGTGGTTTTCTAAGTGGAAAGTGAAATGGGTCCAAGCTTGGACAGAAGTTGCCTACCCCAAATCTAGAATTTTCTTCTTTGGGGTGGTGTTTGTCTTGTTGCAGAAAGTGGGGTTCCTATGGTTCTGCCAGACTGACCGCTGCTTTCTTTAGTCCCTATTTACCTTGTGTTCAGGGCAGAGGCCTTCATCCCCAGTGCCAGCTGGTGTGGGTGCATTTCCCACTGCTCTTGGCCTTCAGCCTGGCTCCTTAGGGTGAATTCTCTGGCTTATTTCCCAGGCCCAAAGGCAATGGGAGCCATATTATATGTGGTGAAGGATGGTGGAGACCTGGGCCCTGAGCTAACAGAAGGAACTAGGCTCTATGTAGACAGAAGCAGAAGGCCCAAGGCTCCTCTGAAAGCCAGGCTTTGGTGCCTCTGCTTTTCGTGTCAGCTCTGCCTCACAGCATGAGGAGCAAGCAGCCTGATCTGACCCAGATTCCGCCCCACCTCTCGAGACCCTGCCACCAGCTGCTCTGGACACAGATATCAGATCGCCCTTGGCCTTGGCCTGCACTGACCAGAGTGCAGCTTCCAGCACCTGGAGTTGAATCCACCCCTCCCACCAGTACCATGTGTATGTCTTAGGAACATTCTCACACCTTCTTCCCAGCTGGCAGGAGAAGATGTTGTTTGGGGATTTCCTATCAGCGTAAGGTATCCCCTCAGCAGGATCTGGGTAGCTGAGCGTGTTAACATCTACAGCCTCAGCCAACACTTGCCCATACAAACCTAGAGCTTCCTAAGTGTTTCCTAAAGCTCAGTGGGTGCCTTAAAGTGGGATGCTTGTCCATTCGTCCCTTTAGTAGAAGCCATTCCGAATCATCCATCTTCCATTTCCTTCCCATATGCTACAGGTCAGTATCTGCTAAGTTGCTTGTCTGGAACTTCGGGTTTAGGAGTCTTAGCAGGAAGTAAGAACAGGCTTCCCAGCCTGAGGACTTGGACTTGAAGACTGTAACCATGCCCAAGATGCCAAAGGAGCAGCCACAGCACCCATAACAGAGAGAAAAGGGCAGAGGGCCCTCCAAACCCAACTGCTTTCCCAGGCTGGGCTCTGGACAGGTGTTGGGATGGTAGTTGCTAGTTGGACCGGTGCAAGACAGGAGAAAAAAAGCACCATCCAGGAGAGCTCCCTTGGCTGGTAGAATAAGAGAGAGTAACAGGTGACAGTATCTGGCCCTACCCAGATGCTTCCATATAGCCAGTACGAAAAATGCCCTTTGCAGAGCCAGAGAGATGGCTCAGAGGCTAAGAGCACTGATTGCTCTTACAAAGGACCCAGGTTCAATTCCCAGCACCCACATGGCAGCTAACAACAACTGTCTATAACTCTAGTTCCAGGGGATCTGATGCTTTCTTCTGACTGTGGTGGGCATTGCACAACATGGGTGCACTTACATACATGCAGGCAATACACCCATACACATTTTTTAAATGCCCTTTGCTACAGTATAATTGCCTCCAAGCAGAGGGTCCTTCTCAGGAACTCCCTGGCTTGCTCCTCTTGGCTATCTACCCCTTTGGGGAATAGGAAGCCTCTTCCCCCAAACTCCTGAGACTCCCCTCAGAGCCACTTTGTCAGGGGTGCTCTATACTCAGTTGTCCCCAACTTTGACCCTTGCACTCCAGCGAGGAGTCAGGCAGCCCATTGCACTCCAGAACCAGGGACCAGCCAGTGGGCCCGCCCTACCCCCACCCACTGCCATGGTAACAGCAGGCACTCCTGCTCCTGCAGAATATTGCTTTCCTGTAACTCCCTCCCGCTCTTCCCCACTTCTTTCTTTCACACAAAAAGAAAGCACAAGTGTTTTATATTCATTTTGCAAAAATGCTGTGTAGCGCATACTAATTGATGTGGCTTCCTCCTGCTTGCTTTGAGCCATTCCCCATCCTCAGAGCCAAGACTCCAGGCCAGCATCGGGCATGGGCCCAGTCAGCCTGCTCACTGGCAGAAGAACTGGATCTGTGTTTCTGGAGGCAGAGCAAGACTGGCCTCATAGCTGTAGCTCTGGGGGCTTTTCCTCCGGCTTTGTGGGATCCTTAAGCAGGAATTCTTGTCCCAGATCTTCCTCCACATTCCAGGAATCTCCAGGGGCTACAGGGATGGAACACTGGAGCCCTGGCCTGGGCACAGAAACTCAAAGCCAGGTCTAACAGGGGCACTCTCTGCTGTCCCTGTTGGCCTTTCTCAGCACCTCTATTGACAAGACCTTCCTCTTAATAGCTCTCCTCCCTCCCTGGGCTAGGTCTTCATTTTTATTGTTATTGCAAAGCCCCAAGGTCCAAGATGGGAGTATGGGTCAGTTGGGAAAGAGCCAGCAACTGGATCTGAACACCAGAGCTGATGTCAGAGCCACCATGTACCCCAGAATAGTTCCCAGTACCAACCCTTAGCTGTTCCTTGCCCTCCATTCAAGCAGCTCCTTCCCTTCCTCATGTCTTTTCTGGCTCCAGCTTTATTTTAGGGACAGGAAGAGTTTATTGTGTGTGCACCTGTGCACGCGTGATGCCCCCAGCATGGCTGTGGGCTTTTTGCCAGCCCCTGGGACCAGAGACAAATCGTTTGCTATGTAAGCACAAGAGGAGTGGCTGGGGTTACCAAAGGAGACTGTAGACAGCATTTCCGGCTTTAATTGTGCAATTGAAGTGTAATTTGCATTCATTTGCCATTTGGTGTTAAACTTCCTAAAATAAGAGTATTTCTAATACAAAATTGGCAGCTTCGCTGGCTATGTGCTCTCCAGTGGGCAGGAGGCGGTGGTAGAAAACTAGACGGGGCACATTGTCTTGGGAAGCCCTCAGTGTGGATACTGCTGTCCTTCCCCATCACCAAGCCAGGGCTATTAACAGCTTGGCAGTAAGACCAAAAGTCTTGTAACAGAAGTGGTAGGCCAGACTTTGTGCACGCATTCTGTGCTTTGCACGTGGCTACGGTCATTCCTTAGTGCCCATAAGGGTTTGGTTCCAGGACCCTCTGGATACTAGAATCTGAAAATGCTCAAATCAGTATTTGCATTTAATCTGCATGCATTGTTCCATACACTTTAAATGTCTCTGAATGACTTAAAATAATACCCAATACAATGTAAATGCTATGTAAATGGTTATTATACTGCATTTTTTAGGAAAAGTGATAAGAAAAAAGTCTATACATGTCTTCTATAGACACTTCCTCCATAATATTTTCAGACCCTAGTTGGTTGTGTTCTTAGACTCAGAGAGCCAGCTGATCTCACAGGCTTCAGGGCACCCTTGCATGGTCAAGCCTCCATTTGCACATATGGGAAAACTGAGATGCCACCACCTGCAAAATGAAATCCAGACTCCTTGGTATGGATCATAAGCAGTCTTCCCTAGCCTACTCCTGGAGCCTGATTTCTGGCCACACGCCCCCTCTAGCTCCGTATCCTACTCTAGAGCTCAACCATCACAAGCTTAGTTTCCAGGAATGTGCCAAGTTGTTCTCTGCATCCATAAGCAGCTTATGCTATTTAAGAGAATACTTCAGATGTCCCCCTCATCCCCCGCCACACACACTTACACACCCCTTTGGCAAACTCATGCTCAGTACTTCCATAGGCTCCCCTCAGGCCAATTTGCTGGGTCCTAAGGCTCAGAGGCTCTGGTATCAGTAAATACTTAGTTGTGTATATCCCTACAGCCTGTGACTCATCAAAGGCAGAGCCTGTCCTGGCCAGCCCTGCATTTCCTACAGCCAGAGCAAAATCATGGTAGCTGCTTGGTAGATGTTAGGAAGAGGAAAGCAGTGTTGGATGACATCAGCTGATCCAGGGTGGGAGTTAGAAGTCAAGAATGTCTAGCCACAAAGCTCTGAGTAGTGTTATTAAGAGGCTTGGGCTTAGGGACCAGAGCTGGATCATGTAGCGTACAAGGTGATGCCGACGGAGATTGAGGGTGTCCATTCTGGCCAGAAACAAGTACAGCTTGCTCCTCCAACCTCCTTGTTCCTTGTAGCCTGATTCTTGAGTCACTTTGAGTAGACAGCATCTTGCACAGGACAGGCCTCTTGCATGCTATTGGTTCTTCCCAGGCATCCTTGCAGTTGGAATTAAGAACCAGCTGGATACCTAGTGGGTCGGTGTGCCTGTCCTAGTATTGGAGATCTTGCCAGCACCAGCCTCCTGTATTCTGTACCAGGCCCTTGCCAGCCTTGTTTGCTCATCCTTTTCTCATTTGGTACATTTCACCTCTGGGGTGAGACCATGAGCCTCTGTCCACCTGTACAGACAGACCTAAGAAGAGTGACAGGGCTCACAAAAGCAAAGTGTAAGAAAGACTGGGTGACCTCCTCGATCTGCTGTCTCTACTCTGAGTCTGAGTCAGCTATCAGGTCATATGGCATCAGAAAAACTCAACACCTTGGGTGGAGGCTGCAGCAAGAGAGCATTCTCTGCATGTACCATTGAACTGAGAATTCAGGTACTGATTTGAGGATTTGGCTTAATTATTTTTTCTTCCACATAGTTATGTACCAAAACTCAGCAGTTTCTAAAATATTTTCACAAAGTTGTACAATCGTCACTGTCTAATTCCAGAACATTTTATCTTCACCCACCCACAAAAAGGGAGGGGGGACATGGTGGCACACACCCTTAGTCCCCACACTCAGGAGGCAGAGGCAAGGCAGACCTCTCTGAGATCGAGGCCAGGCGGGCCTACATAGTGAGTGCCAGGCCAGCTGGGGCTATAGGGAGACCCTGTCTCAAAAAAAAGACACACACACACACACACACACACACACACACACACACACACACACACACCGCAAAAAAGGAACTATACATGAGCAGTCTCTTCCCTAGCTACTTGCAACCACAAATGTACTTCCATCTTTTTAGACTTGCCTTGTGTGAATGGAATCATCAGTTTGTGGCCTTTTGTGTCTGGCTCTTTCATTTAGCAAGTGTTTATGAAATTCCTCCTGTAGCACAGGCCAATATCCCATTTCTTCTTTTTTAAATTTGTGTGATATGTGTGGTGTGAGTGAGCACATGCCGTGGTGCACATGTGGGATCAGAGGACAACTTTCAAGGATCAGTTCTCACTTTCCACCTTGTTTTGAGCCAGGGTCTCTTGTTTCTGCCCATGTGACACATATGGCCTATGAGCTTCCAGGCTGTTTTCCTGTCTCTGTTTCCCATCTCACCATAGGAGTGCTGGGATTACAAGGGAATCCTACCACATCTGGCTTTCTACACGTATTCTGGGAGCCAGACTCAAATGATCAGGTTTACGCAGCAAGGTTTTATTATGCACTGAGCCATCTCCCTGTGCCCCTATTTCTTTTTATGGCCAGGTCATGTTCCTTAGGATGGATTACCACATTCTGTTTATCAGAAAAGGAACTTTTCTCTTCAGCTGTTGGGCTGTTCACATAGAAGTGTCTGTGTGGACATATATTTGCCATTCTCTTGGTAACACCTAGGAGTTGGGGTATACCTATGGTAACTCTTTAAATTTTTTATGGAACTCTTGGCTTGATTCTTACTTCACTGTTTAATTTTGGGTGAATCACCCCACCCTGTTCCCCACCCCAAGTCGCTAATCTAGTTTCCCCTCCTTGGCCTTTGGAAAGTGGCTTGCTTGGGAAATGGAGTACCTGGATGAGTTGGATGCTGGGGTCTACTCATCCTTCAGGGCTCTTTGTCACTACTGTGCCATCTGCTTCCCCACCACACCCTCCTTCCTCTGTCTCTTCCATTTCTGGAGCAAAGAGCCTGCTAGAGACTCCTCCTTCTGTGGAAACAGAGACCTAGGCCCTCTGCCCAAGCCCACCTAGGGGCCTCAGGTTCTCAGACTGATGCAGAGCTCCTGCCACCTTGACAGGGCTGTGTAGCAACTATGTTTTTCAACCACTGCAGATCCATTTCTCCCAAACCAACAAATAAAACTATTCCAGGAGCAAGTAAAACCCAAAATTCCAGTGCATGGAAGGAAAGGCGAGTGCTGGGCTCTTTGCAAGGAGTACTTGTGCCCACAAACCGTAGACAAGGTGACTCTGACTCATTCCTACAGCCCAGTACCTAGTGTAGCTCTGATACAGAGCAGGGACTCAGACAGGGTCTGTCGATGTGGGGCAGTGGGAGGTGGCATGTGTGTGAGTGATGCCATGGCCAGCGTGGAGGTGGCCACAGTGCAGTTGTTAAGATCACATGCTGAACACATGATACAACTTGGAGAAGACCAAGGGGTCAGAAAGGGCCAGCAACAAAGGGAGCTTCAACATGGGTACAGCAAAGCTGGCCAAGAGGACACTTGGAATAGTGGGAACTGAGCAGTGTAGGGTGAGGCAGTGGCTTGTTACCAACACTGATGGAGCCACTTTTGACACTTCGGAAATGGGTAGGCCATGTCTTTCATGTGTGTGTATGTTTTAAGATAAAAATAGCCCTTTAAAGACACATAGAATTCCCTGGCTTTAGTATACATATAGTCTCTACTCATAGTGGTCCAGCTTGGGTTTTTTTTTTTTCTTACAGTGGTACGAAAGTGATACTCATCCAGGAGAAAGCATACTTTGAATTTTGATTTTTACGTAGCCCAAAGTGGCTCTGTGTGTGTGTGCGTGCGCACATGTGTGCACACGCGCATGCACACACACATATACCATGACATGTATGTGGAGGTCAGAGGACAATTTGCAGAAATTGGTTCTCTCTTTCTACCATATAGGTTCCATAGATCAAACTTGTGTCATCAGACTCAGCAGCCAAGTACCTTTAACCTGCTATGCCTTATCCATCCTTTTTTTTTTTTTTTTTTTTTTTTTTTTTTTTTTTTTTTAAAAAAATGTCTTTTTTGAGATACTATCTCCCTGTAGCCCTAGCTGGCCTTGAACTCACAGAGATCCCCTTGCTGCCTCTGCTGGGATTAAAGGTGTGCACCTCCACACCCTACTCCGTCTTATTTTTTAAAACAGGGTCTCTCTGAACCTGAAGTTCACCATTTCAGCTAGACTGCCTGGCCAGTGAGCCTCCAGGATCTGCCTGTCTCTACCACTCTATCACTGAAGTCACAGACCCATTGAGAGCTGATGAGCAGGGAGCAGAAAGCTGCCAGTATCTGCAGTGGGAGGGCATGGGGAGCACCGGTCTTAGGACAGGCAGTTCAGTAGCCACTGGGGCAAATGACATTTATACAAAAGCGTATGCCAGCATCTATGGTGATGCCTTCCCAACCCTTCATATCCCTGGCCTCTCCCCACTACCTACTGTAGGAAAGCCATAATGGGATAGGCTTTGCCATCCTGAAGCACCAGTGCCAGGTGAAAGTGGTACATCTTCCAGAGCTACAGGGATGTCCAGCAGCATAACTTGTACTCCTATTCTGGCCTGACCCCATGCTCCTTAGAAGAGCTCAGCAGGCCAGTAGTGAGCTGAAGAGACCTCACCCCATCTGAGGCTAAGTAGGACACCTGGGAGTCACCTGTCTGGACACTAGGGAGCCCTTAGCCCTGGAGGTCAGGGTTATACCCCAACTATGGAGGGCCCTTTGGATTCTGGGGAGCCCAGTGTCATGTCTACAGTAACATGTTGTGTGGACAAGGATGGAAAAGCTCCAAGGCCTCACACAGCACAAGGACCATAAGATACAGCCTGTGTATTATGTACTTTTGGTTCCAAGACCTGCATCTCATGTGTATCATGCTTATCCCTGCTTAGGACAGAGAGGAAGGTTATGGGAAAGGGATTCACCAGCCTGATTCTAGCTTCCTTCCTCCAGAGCCCCCAGACACCACCATCAGTGGTCTCCTAATCCATAGCATCATCACACTCTCCCAAGCACTTTCACAGCCAACAGTCTACAGGCCTCTCCCTGCCCTGCAGGCTGCCCCTCAACTCTGACCTCACCTCTGCCAGGTCAGCTCAGCATGCAGTAGGGAGCTTATCACTCATCCTCCGCTTGTCTCCCCAGGTTGTCTTGAAGGATCTGGAGGTGTTGGCAGAAATTGCTTCCTCCCCTGCAGGCCAGACGGATGACCCAGGCGCACCTGATGGCCCTGACCTCCGAGTCAGTCACTCAGAGCTTCAGGTGCCTACCTCCAGCAGAACCAACCTGTTGAACCCTCCCAGTAAGTCTTCCCTTGAGGGAAAGGGACTGAGAAACACTAGTGCTGAGTCTTGTCCTGAAGGGGGTCCTTCAGGCTGTTGTTCATGAGCCCCTTGTCCTGCCATGTGTGAGGGTCCATGGATTTCCTGCCATGATCTTCAACCACAAAGAGGCCCCCAAAGAGACCCTCACAAGCTTTTCCCTCATCTTTGGTACTTCTGATGCTTTTCAACCATGACTAAGCACAAAACCTTCTGGGCCAGCATCTCCACTGACAGGCAGCCAGGGCCTTTGGTCTTGGGTCTCACAGGTGGAAGAAGGCTCAGCAGCCATTTCCTTCTCACTGAACTCAGAATAGCTCTCTGTGTGGCAGGCAACCCAGGCAAGAGACAGCATAATTCAAACGGGCTGTTTCCAGGCCATCCTTGAAGGTGGAGGTAGCCAAGGCATTCCTAGTATTTGCCCCTCAGGTCCCTTCCAGAAGGCAGGGGATTCGTCTCCCTGGCCACACACTGCCCAGCTCCTCCACTCCCAGGCAGACAACACCTCCCTCAGCCATGTGATCTTTAAAAGGGCTCAGGGACATGGGTTGGTAGGAAAGTGCCCTTGAGTTGAGTGTCTGCTGGATCTTTGTCCATTGAACTCCTCATGATGTCTAGGCACCAGGACCTCATTATCTTTACCTAGACCTAGGGCCTTTCAGTGAGTTCCCTCCTACAGCTCTGTAGTATATTGGTCCCTGGTTGCAGACCCATAGAACACCTACCCTGCCCCAGTAGCAACCCCTCAGCTCTTTAACCAGACACCAGGCCCAGGGTCTGAGAACTTGAGTGTTATCAGAGTTCCACAGGCTTCGGTGTACCCTAGAACATGCCAGGTTATATCACAGAAGTCTGTGGACTGAGGACACCTGCCCATGACAGGAGACCTACCCAGCCCTGCAGTAGGAGGCACATGGGAACCCTGCTTCAGGCTTCCCTGCTGCCTGCTCTGCCAAACACAGGAGAGCAGTGATGGGCTCTGGCTGACAGCCTGGCTTCGTCTCTCCCATTTCCCCAGGATGCCATCACTTCCTTGCTCAGGAGACCAGTTTCCCCTGGGCAGTCAGTAGCTGTGGTCAGGGAAACAGCTCCCATATCCTGTTGCCAGGCCCCTGCTATAGCTCTGTCTCCTTTCCCTCAGCTCAGGAGTTCATTCTCCAAATCTGTCTCCAAGTCAGTACATTGGGGCCAGCCTAAAGTTGTGGGGGCAGATGGCAGAGATGCCAGAGATCAAGTGTAGGGTACAGATCAGGAAGTGGGAACGGGGCTGAGGCAGGGAGAGAAAAGGAAGGCTTATCTTAGAAGGGGAGGGAGGAGCCTAGGCAAAGAGTCCTCAGTCCTCCCTCCCCAGAAGATAAGCATCCTTAAGGTGTAGCAACAGAAGGCTATGTGAGGCAGCCCAACCTTGGCTGGGGTGGGATACCTGTGATCTTTCCCTTCGTCTGTTTTCTCTTCCTCCTGTGCACAAAGAAGTGATAACTAAGACATAGGTTCCTGCCACTGCGGGCACGGGCCAGGAAACTACTGTGGTCACCAGACAGGAGTTAGGGTCCTACAGGTCCCTGAGAGTCTTTTGATAACAAATGTCCATAGCCTAGGGACAAGAGATGAAGGGACTTACGTGGCGCAGAGCTCTGAATCTCAACTCCTCACCACCTCACACCAGGATAGGCAGGCCACCTATCAGATGAGACTGAGGTGATAGAAACTCTTAACCTGACCAGCCATGGCTGTCACACTGCCTCCCATCAGCCAGGGACACTCGGAATTCATAGAAAAACGACAGAGTATACCAGATGGGAAGAAAGTCCACCCTGGGAAGAATCCCAGGGAAGTGTCTGCAGCCAGTCATGCCTCTTCCTTCACCAACACAGAACACCGAGAGCCACAAGGTTAGCCTATATGGGGCTCAAGGCTGTGAGAACCTCCAGGCAGATGTATATGCATTCAGATGTACACACCCACAGCTGGCATCAGAGTTTATAGGCAGGTCCGTGATTTTGAAAGGTCAGGAGCAAACCAGTAATGAAAGAATGCAGGAAGCTAGTTTGCCCTTTGCCCTCTCCTGGCCCAGCTGTCTTGGGAGACCCCCGGCAGATGCCAAGGATGTGAAGGGTGGTGTTGAGGTCAGAAAGCATGCAGGAAATGTACTCATTCCTCTGCTGGCTTCCCTCCTCCAGAGCACTTCCCGGGCACACACAGTTCTACGAGTGTCCATGCAACTTTGCATGTGGACAGAGGATACAGGGCCAGCCTGTCTTCCTGTCTGGGTTCTGCTTTCCTTTGCCTCTCCAGGACATATCTCTGAGAACCTGCAGAGTGCAGTGCTGTGTCTCATAAGGGGAGATCACCCCAGCCTCAGTGAAGGAACTTTCTGGAGGCAAGGGGAGAAAATCTAACAAAGATGAAGTCAGAGCATCAGCAAGGAAGCAAGTGCACATTTGGTCTGTAAACTCCATTGCTGCAGATCACATTCCTGGGTGAGTGCTGTGTCGGCCTAAATGCGCCGCAGCAGTGGTCCCCAGGGCTCTGGAGGCAGAGTTGCCCACATGGGATTTTTTCCTTTGCCTGACCCAGTGTAAACATCTCTTCCCTCCAGGACAGAGACCCAGGCTTGAGTTTCCTCACCCCACTTCCTTTGTTCCTGACCAGCAAGGAATCACCTCCCAGACAACGGGAGAGGAGCTGCCTAGGCAAGGGCCTCTGGGACAAACCAGCAGAGAGATACATCTCCCTGTCTCCCTTCCTTGGTCTCCTGGGGCTCAGCTCCTTATATATCATCTCTGCCCAACTCTGCTGAGGAAGAGTCTGCAGAGGCACTGCCAGGCTGTAGGAAGAAGGGGCAATGACCAGGTCTCTGTGGGCCCACCTGGCCCTGAACATACACAGAGAGCTTAGCAGGACCCAAGAGCTCCTAGGATCCACCCTTTGTTCTCCCAAGACCTGAATAGCTCTGCTATTGAGGAGACCCAGACATCCTCAGATCGTCAGCAATGTACAGGCTGGGCAGAAGGTCCATGCAGGAAATCTCTGTCTAACATCACACACACTTGCCATAGGTCATTCTTTTTTATTTCTCTTTTTGGGGCAGGGTCTTATTTATCCAGGCTGATCTTAAACTCACTGTGGAGCCAAAAGGGTAACCTTTGCTTTTGGGATCCTCCTGTCTCTACCTCCCAAGAGCTGGGATTATATATATTCGCCACTGCTCCTGGTTTACATGGTACTTGGAAGGGAGCACAGGGCTTTGTGTATGCTAGACAAGCACTCTGTTCCCAGCTCCCTTGATAGGCTAAAACTGTTCATGGCAGCATTACCCTGCAGGGCTCGCTTGTCTGCAGTGTCTCCACCTCTGGCTCTAGAAAGGGCAAAAGTGAAATGCTTCGATTCCATTTCATCCCCTGCAGCCCAGACCAGAGTGACCAGATGTCAGCAGCATCTTCTGTCACCAGACAATCCTGGAAGAAACCCAGGAGGCTTCTGGGAACTAGGCCATTTCTCCCTGTAGTAACAGTGGTAATGATGCCTGCCAGCATTGGTGCTTCTCTTCCTGGGACCCAGCGCTGTGAAGTGCTTCACATGGTGCTTCACCTGGATGAGCCCACCTCCTTCCAGCAGATCTGAGAGGAGAGAACTCTTGCTCTTCCCTTGATTATAATAGGCATTAGTACTGGCCCAGGAGCCTGGCCACCCAACCCCACTCAGAGGAACATGGAACCCCCTCCCACTTTTACAGCCCTGGCAGCTTCATTCACCTGAGGGTAGCAGCAGTAAGAGCTGAATCAGTGGTCCAAGGCTGGTCTGGGTGCCCCGTGCCCAGCTGTAGCTCCAAACTGCCGGTTCCTGGAGAACTAACTCTATTTTCACAGTGATTCCAGGAAACCCCATTTGACCTCAGGTCACATACAGCCTCATTTCCTGTCCTACGGCCCCTCCACTTGCTACAGTCACAGCAGACCGTGTTCCAGCTCCCCCAAGAGCCTTGCCCATTGCTCTTTGAACCTCAAAGGCCTTTGCCCTTTCAGCTCCTGGGAGGCTGCAGGAGTGAGGGCACAGGGTCAGAAAGATCTGCCACCTGTGCCCTATAATGGGTATCCTGCTTCAGACATCGCCTCCCACCCCTCGAAACTGAGATGGGATGCTTGGGGACTCTGGAAGCTCCTACATAGGCGGGGCTGAGGTCAGCACTGTGCTATGAGAGACTGCCTTGGCATCTGCCTCAGTATTATGGGACCTCCCAAGTGTTCAGGCCAGCTCTGAGCCCATCGTCTGCAAGACCACCTTCTCTCTGACTCCTCATGCTTGTCCAGGTGGTTGGCAGAGTTGATCTGTGACCTCTTAGACCCCTGCCACCATCAAGGTTCAGGTTGCAACACCTTAGTAGCTCAGAAGCATCAGAAATGTAAACACTTAGGTTACCCCAGCTTCTCGGACTCACCATTTTTATTAGTATCACCAAATGACTTATGTGCCTTAGATGTGCATCTCAGGCCATGGGAGCTGTTTTTCCATGTATGAATCCCCCCCCCCATCAGGTGCCCAGCAAGGGTGAGTACCCTTTTTTAGAATCACTGAAATGAAAGATGGCTGGGTATAGGTCACCAAGGATGAGCTGAGGTTCCCCAGCCCTACTGTCCAAGAGGTGTCCCCCAGGTCACTTCTTGGTAGATCTAGGCAGTTCGAGCTACCCCCCTCCAGCACTGACCTTGGCCCCAGCCCTTGCTGTAGCAGTGGTCTCTTCCTAGTGGAAGGTGACTTTGTGGCCCCACCACCGCCCTGTCAGCTAGGAATCCCTCCCAAATCCCACTGTGACCCATTAGCTTGCCTTGTGCTCTGAACTGAGCAGCTGAAACACCTGGATAGGGGAGAAGCCCCAGCTCCTGTCCTTGGTCACCTCTTGGGTCGTCGAGTCACCAGGGTGCTTTTGCTGCTGCATCCTTTTGTCCACACAGCCATGGAGTGGGTGCTCCCTCCAGTTCAAAACCCAGCTTGGCCTACCTTCCTCCCAGCCACTTAATTCTGTGAGAGAGTTACCCCTTCTTCATTTGTCCCCTTCAGTCCCATACCAGCTCCTAGACACGCTGCCACTTCATGGAACACTTCCTGTGCTGGGCACAGACTGTACTCCTGTCCCCTGTGATGGTTCACAAAAGAGAAGCCAGCCTGGGGATGGCACATTGTTTCCACAGCCGGGCTAAGTCAGCAAGGTCCAGGGCTCATCTGGTCCCTTGACCTCCTGGGTGCTCTGAGCAGCCACTGGCTCTTCTGCCTTCTCAAGGCAATAAATCCTAATGGCTACAGTGGGGCTGTCCAGGTCCATGGCCCCATCCTCAGCAGGGAAGGAGGTAGAGAATGGAACAGGGACGTTGCAAGCAGAGTCTGAGCTGGGCGACTGATGTTTTCGCATCTGGTTCTGTTGCACTGTAACTCGCATTGTGTATTGAGGCCAGAGCTATTTTTATCCTGACATGTGAGGCTCTTTAACGTCATAGCCACAAAACTCAATCCAAAACATCCCAGAGAAGGTTGTTTGTGAGACGTTCTACAGATTCTCATGTCACCACATCAGGTTTCACTTAGCAACATCTGCAGGGCGGGCTCCCCAGCCACCACCCCACCAGCATGGCTTTGTATACAGAGGGCTCCCCGCAGCATCTGTCTGCCCCAGAGCAGCCAGCCGGTCACGTGAGCCTCCAGCCAGAGCCCCACAGGCTTTTTGCCCAAACCAGAAATGCAAAGTAAATCTGTTTGTCTGAGGGACTGCACTCTTCCTCACACCCCTGTCCTCTACAGGTCAAGAAATGGAGAGCCTGCTCTCCTAGACCCTTCAGAGAGAGCCCTAAGACACAAAGCCCTCCTCTCCTCCCTGGCCTGGGAGGTTCCAAAACACCTCATCCGCCAGTTGAGTAGGCCTGCAAAATCTCACTGTCAGTAATGCCAAGAACAGAGTCCTAGCATACCTTTGTTCAAACACAGATTTGGGGGCATGCCCTGGATCAAGCTGCTGAACCTGTCCCAGCTCTACCCCTTCCTCAGGCATGTGCAGCAACAGCCCAGGCTTGTCTTGAGACCTAGAACCACGGCAGAACGTGCATTCAGATGAGCAAGAGCTGGAGGTGGGCGGAAGAGGCCAGCAGAGAGGCGCTTGAGCTGTCCCCAGGTAGAAGCAGACTGCATTTAGGCAGAAATCAGTGCAGTGGAGAGAGTCCTGCCAGCCCTGTACTCACACTCCTGGGGCGAGTTTGTTCTCTCCACTTCATCTCCTCCTGAGCCCCACAGCCCTGGCTGAAAATTGTTAGGTTTTGGATGGGCGGGTGGTTCAAGAGAACACTGAGATGGACAACCAGCACTAAGAAGTTTAATAGAAGACTTAGTAACGCCATGGATGGACAGATCAGGACAACAGCATGGTGGGGGCTCTGAGGAGAGTTCAGACCCCTGCACTAGAGACAGACAGCATGGTGGGGTCTCTGAAGAGAATCAGAGCCCATGTGGTAGAAGAGGGAGTCTCATACCGTGTTAGGGTGAGGGAGGACTCACAACCAGAACCTGCGGCCAGGCTCTGATTCCCAGGCAACAGGCAGGGAAGGGGGTAGGGAACAGGATGTGGCATCCTTTTGATGTAAACTCACTTTCCAGGTGAGATGTCATGGCATTGGCAAGTCTGCTAGTTCCAGATTCACATTTTCCCAGTGGGGTACCTGTCAGTACCTGTGAGGGGAGGCCTGGGCAGAGACTGGATTCTAACATTACCTTCTTTTAAGAACCTCTTCGGTTCTCTCTCAAGCCAACAATGCCTGAAGGCTGCTGAGGTCAGAGGAAGGCTGGACAAAGGGGTAAACCAAGCTAGGGAAAGCCCTCACAGGCTCTGACCCTGTCACTAGGGACACTGACACAGCTCTCCCACCTTGTCCATCTCCCTGACGACCTTTCATGCTACAAAGGACTTCCAGCCCTACACAGGGGCAGTGGTCTTCTTACAGGTGGGGTTTTAAGGTCACAGGCCCTACTCTTGATGGTTGTACTCAGTGCAGGCCAATCTGAGGCTCTGAGTGGCTCCCCTAAATTCCTGCCACAGGTAGGCCTCCTATCAGCTGAGTCTTGGGGAAGACATATATGCCCAGCTGGGAAGTACTTGGCTTCTTGTTCTGTGTGATCTTTGAACAATAGAACATTTCAAGGACTGAGCTCACAAGGCCTTCCCAGCAGCTGCTGCTCATGAAATTGAGAAATACTTGGTGAAGCTTGTACCCGCGTGCTTTCTACTAAGGGCCACCACCCATTTGGCCCACAGTGTAGGAACTGTGACTAAGGAGAGCAGAGATGTGTCCAGGCCATCTCCTCTGCCATCTTTGGCTAGTCTGTCAGCTGGAAGGGTCACAGGTGACTCTTACTCTTCCCTAAAGCATCCCAGCAGAACTCCATGAATTTGTCCCAGATCTGAGGTCCTCACTCATGCATTTCCAGCCTATTCGGCAGGGAATGAAAGCAGTCTGCCCCACACAGTGCTCTGGGACAGGAGACATTTGCTAATAAAAGCAGTGTTCCCTTCCTCTCCCCACATTTACTGAGCACCGAGGATGTAACAGGTCTTGCCCCATTCATTGCATATGTTGTCTCATTTATCAAGGATTCATTGCCCCACCTCTAGATAAGGAAACAGAAGCTGAAACACTTCCCCTGCGTCTCTGAAACCGGAACCCCCATGGCCACTCGAAGCACTCAGCCCCCTGAGAGCTCCAGACAGCTGTGCAGGGAGGATTCCTTTGCAGTTATTCCCTGCATTAGTCCCTGTGTCCTTTAAAATACTTTGAAACCTTGTGACCTGAGGCCTGGAAATAGGGTAGCGGCTCAAGTACATGCAGAGAAGCAGGGAGAAGATAGGGCCCCAAATCATGCAGAGATGTACACCCAGGAGAAGCCTGCACTTAACCGGGTACCTGTCTATATGTCCCTGAGTGTGTGGGGCAGACAGCCAGGCCCTGCTGAATTTCTCGTGAGGGTGAGGGTAGCAGGGTGGGTGGAACAGCCTCAGCAGCTGTGTCCGCAGCCATCTCTTCTGAAAACAGTCCCCGCTGGGCCTGGGGTAACTTGATCTACAAGAATGTGACACTTGATTCTTCAAACAGCCCCTCTGGGCCCTAGGAGCTAAGACTGTTTGCCATTCCAGAGTTACTCAGGACCTGAGCAGCCAGGCTATCCTCAACTAGGACCCAGAACAATGCAGTCCAAAGAGCAGGATGTTGAATGAGGCCTGCCCTTGAGCTGAGCTTCGTATTCAGGACTCACCCCAACACAGCTCATGGGGATGGGCTGTCTAGAAGGGCCTCAGGATTGAGGGTGCTGTCTAGGAGAGTCTTGGGATTTAGGTTGGCAGGGTTTGGAAGTGTGGAGGGCTATTTAGGAGGACCTCTGGGTTTGGAGATGGCAGTTTTGGAGGTATAAAGGGAAAACAAACAACTACCTTCTCTAGTTCCCAGCCATTTCCCTATTTTAAAAAAGAAAAAGCAAAAGATCCCCAGGAACATTCCACTGGCCCCTGGTGCCATAGCCCCTCCAGGACTCTTGCTTGTGGGGCCAAGGCTGGCACTGTACATTCTTCTTCCATCCATTGGACTAATGCTTGTGGAAACTCAGGTGCACTTCCACGACCAGATTTGATCCCCAGAGACCCCACATCCTGCCTGTCTTGTTCCCGTGCCTGCCCGCCCGCCCCTTCACTTTTTTGGGGAGAGGGGTTTCCAAACTAGAGAAAGGCCAGCTCAAAAACTGGTGGCTTCAGTTGGCCACACTGCTTAGCCCACTGTCCCAAAAGCATGAGCAGCCAAAGAAAAATGACATTGAGCTTAACCAAATTTTAAAGTTTTATGGGGCTAGACATGTATCTCAGTGGTAGAGACTCCCCTAGCATGCATCTGTAAGGCTCTGTGGCACCACAAAAGTTGTTTTGTTTTGCAGTACTGAGAATTTAACCAGGGCCTTGGGCATATTTGGCAAACACTCTACCACTGGGCTATATCTCCAGCCCAGTTTTTTTTAATGTTAGGTTTCAGTGTTTCCATGTGACCCAACAGTTTGATTCCTACGTATACAGCCAAGAGAAAGGAAAACATGTCTGTACGGAAATTTGTTAATATGATCATTCACAGCAATATATTCCATCATAGCCACAAAGTAGAAACAGCTGAGAGCCAGCCCACCAGTTGATGAATGAACAAATAAAATATGGTATTATCTATACAATGAGGAGGAGCCTTGAAAATGCTCCATTAGTGCTTTGGGCAGACCTGAGTGGGGATTCCCACCATCCTTGGCACTCTTTTGAGCATCGTCGTAGTGGTCATCATGCATTAGACAGGAAGGGAGAGCCTGTGGGCTGCATAGCTACCCCACACCAGAAAAGCATCAGCCTCCCATCAGCCTTCCCCTTGTTCTCAGTGCTGCAAACCACACAGGGCACGGATGCAGGAACAGGCTGAAGGAAGGATGATGTGGAGCCCTGAGCATGTTTTCAGCTGAGGCACATGGAGAGCAGTGCTGTGTTCCACAGCCAGCTCAGGGCTTTGCAGGCTTTCTGAGTACCATCTTAGAAGAACATCTTTGCCTAAAGATGAATGTTTGATTTCCAAATGCAAGGTGAAGATCCAAACACATTGCCCTGTTTTGATGGTGTTGGCTGTCTTTAAACCTGGTTGGTGTGTGCATGAGTTTTTCTCAACACTAAGAGTTTGTCTTTTGCCCCTTGGCATTTTGCTGGTTTTGTTGACCATGATGAAGTTGTATTCTCTTTGACTGATCATTATCCTTAAACTGGGCAAAGCAGACACCACACATGTAGTTAATGTGTTGGAATATGGGTAGACGTTAGTTTGTTGGTTTGTTATCATAGCATATAATGGGGTCTTACACGTGAGGTATTCACTGAGTGCTATGAGTTTGGGTGGGGGAATGAACAGGTAAGTCAGTATTTTTGCATAAAGCAGAGTTATGTGTATGTATACACACTCATAGGGTCCTTACTTCCAATCTGTAACCCTTTACTGGAGATTTCCTCTCATCTTGTTACACACACATATACACCTCTGGCATTTACAACTGTATTCTGTACAAGTCTCATCACCCTGTGGACATACAAAGAGAATAAAGCCCGACTCGCTCCTTCTCTCTCTACAGGTACCAAAGGCTTAGAATGTTCTCCTTCCACTCCCACCATGAACTCCTACTTTTACAAGTTCATGATCAACCTTCTGCAGAGGTTCAGCAGTGAACGGAAGCTCCTGGAGGTCAGAGGCTCTTTCATCATCAGGTCAGCCCCATATGCCTTTAGCTCACTCAGCCACAGCTTTGAATAGCATAGGGTGGCAACGCAGCCACCTGCTCTCCTTTCTCTCTCCCCCTTTCCTGACCTTTGCATTGTTCTTAAAAGAGATGAAGGTTCCCCCTTTGCAGAGGGTTGAGGTGCTATGACATAAGGCAGGCAGCTATTGGCATTTAAAAAAAAAAAAAAACTGAATTCAGTGTTAATTTCTTGAAAGAGTGTCTTCCCTTCCAGTGTTTTCCCTTTGTGCCACTGTTGCTCTTTTGAAGAGGAAAGTAGGTAAGCCAGACAGAACATGAAACAGACATAGCCACCAGCACAGGATTTGGCCAGGGTTGGTGAATTGACTCAACTCAGCCCTGGAGAGATCTAACTGTCATCACCAGCACCATGCCTGGGATTCTTGTCTTGCACCTAGCTTCAAGCAGCAGTGTCCCCACAAAACCAAGCAGAAGAGACTTCCAGAATAATCCATATGTCCCCAAGTGCTCTACAGCAGTGACTCTCGCTCTGCTTGTTATAACTTGCCCAGGCCTCCCTCCTAACCAGAAATCAGCACCTCAGGTTGTGGGGTGTTAAAGTGGCCCAGGGGTGCTTGGAGAGCATACCATATTGGTATGGTCCCAAGGATCAAGGAACTGGGGAATCCTGGCAAAACCCAACATGCACAGAGAACTTCAAAGCAGCACTGCACATGGAGAGCTCCATCTTTCTGTGAACCTGAACACAAGGTAGAAAAGGGCCCAGTGAGCCATATCGAGGACTGAGGACCTTTCTCAGGTCAGCAAGAAGCTGCAAGTAGGGAGTGACGGTCAGATTTCTGATTTGAAAGATTGTTGTATTGTTGAGAGAATGGGTTACAGGAGGCAAGATGGATAGAAACCAGTTGGGAGGCTATGGTCCAGATGAGACTCTGGCCACTTATCAGGGAGAAGGGCAGCAGTGGGATACAGTGTTGATTCGAAACTGAGTGCAGGAGGGACACGGGGGAAGGGAGTCAGACGAGCGTATAGGTTCTGAACTCTGGGAGAACAGCGGTGAGGAGTCACGTGTTTGCTTTTGAATTGCTTTGAGGACATCAAAAGAAAAATGTTGAAGAAGCTATTTGATGCATCAGAAAGAGACCTAGTTCCAAGATACAAGTCTGGAAATGATGCCGTCAGTCAATCAGTCAACAGATAATTACTCAGCACAAGCCTGCAAAGTACCCCAATTCTGCCCTGTGGCGCTTTCAGTTTTAGTGAGAGGAACCTGAATGCCGGAAGGAATCTGAGGCCGAGCCTTCAGGAGCTTTGTATGTACTGGTTGGGCAAAGGGAGAAACCAGAAGAGGAAGCTAAGAAGGACCAGAGAGGTGGAAGAAGTTGGGAAGGGAAGCTGGAAGGAGGCAGAGGGAAGATAGAGCCTGAAGGTCTTCTGGAAGCTGGCACAAGAGCCTGCTCAGCTACAGAATAAGCTTAGGAGAAGGGACAGTATATGGAGTGGGGAGCAGAGGACTTGATAGGATTCTCCCCTGTTGGGAGAATACAACTACATTAGGGGCAGAGCATTAGAGTTGTGGACACCTTGGGAGCTAAGCCAAAGGATAGAGCCCTAAGGGGATAGAAAAAGAGCAGCAGGAAGAAGGAGCTTCTGATGGTCTGGAACCCCAGGGGTGTCCCTGTGATGTGGAAGAGGCTGTCTCCCTCATCCCACTTCTCCAGGCCCTTCCTATACCTGAGCACTGTGGCCATTTGAGCCAGATAGTTCTGTGTGGTAGGGTGTTGAAATCCACATCCCCGACCTCTACTCACTGGATGCCAGTAGTACCTGCTTTATTCCCCCCACTCCCAGTTTGGACAATCAAAAATGTCTCAGGGCTGGGCATGTAACTCAGCTGTATAACATTTGTCTAGTGAGCATGCTCTAGGCCCTGAGTTCAGTCCCCAGCACTGCCAAAAATACATTTTTTAATTTGTCCAAACAAAAACAAAGGATATCACTGTTTGAGAATAACTGGTAGAGCACAATCAGTTAATGTACAGTACCTACAAAAAATGGGTTCTTAACCTCATCAGCCAAAAGAGGAAGATAGCTACGGTTCTTACCGTGAAGTTGAACAGGTCTAGTTAGGAGATTGAAGTAGACACTATATTTGGTTCAAGGGACCCCACACATCAGGAAAACAGTGGAATGCCCTCACATGAGTGACAGTTAACTGTGTGTGGTTTTCCAGACTGTAGAGGTGTCAGCACTCTTGATAAGTAGCCCTCACCTGGTAGACTCAGGGAACCAGTGGAGAGAGAGGGCTTTGAAGAAGACAGAGGTAACCAGCTTCCTCTGTGTAAGACAAGGCTGTCCCTCATTGTCCACACCAGCTGGCTTCACATGCCCAACCTGAGGCCTTGGGAGGGAAGCTCAGGGTGGTACCCAGCATATCCTAGACCGCACAGAACAGAAATGCAGGTGACGTGGACATTGAGCCTGTTCCCTACCTGAGACTCTGAAGCTGGTGACCAGGCCACTGCCATGTTCCTGTTTACAGACTCCAGGGCAGTGAGATTTTGTTGGCTTCACGATATCCCTTGAGTGTCTGGGATTGATAAGAAACTTCATTTTGCTGAACAGACAATGAGAGGAAGCAGTGTGCCCATTGGGATTGCTTAGAGCTGGGCTGCAAACCCCTCACTCTGCTAATTCAGCAGCCAACACATTGTCTTTCTGGGGTAGATGACATAGCATGGAACCACAAGGGCTCCTGAACAGCTGAATGCCAGGGATCCTCAGGGCCCGGAATACATGGGCCCAGCTACCCAAAGGGTCCTATCTCCTCATCCTCTGGGATCGCAGTATACCCAGCATGACATTCCCTTACCATTCCAAAGCTCAATTTCCTTAAGAACTATTCGGATTCTGAGAAGTCCTTGAGCCCAGCCTCCAGGCCAGGCCTAGTTCCTACTAGCACAAAGAACCCAGTTGGCTGAAACAAATGGAAGCTTATGGTTGGGCTCTACAAAGCTTTGGGTCTTTCTTTGGCCTTTGCTCCAGATACCTAGCCTGACATCACCCAAAAGCAGCCACCGTCCTCTGATGACCTGCTGCCTGCCATGCCAGTATGCCCAACCACTGCTGACCAATCCCCTGATCATTCCTTGAACACCCCGTGTGGGCTTCCAGGGCACATAGCCCAACATCTAGCCTCACAAACACATAGCTGCCTCCATAGTTGCACAAGAAGCTAAGGCCTTCAATGAGGTATGAGGTGGGTGGTTGGCTGCCAGCCTACATCTTCATTTCATGTCATTCTCTCCTGTTGATAACTTTAAAGAGGGAGCATACTAGAACTGGATATTGTGGTTCATGCCTGTAATCCCAGCATTGGGGAAACTTAGGTAAGAGGGTTGCTGTGCATTCAAGGTCAGCCTGGGCTATACAGTGATCCAAGCAAGCCTGGGCTACACAGGCTTAGTCAGTTAAGTACCTGTTCCACAAGCACAGGGATCTGAATTCAGATCCCCAGAACCTACATAAAAGGCAGGGCATGGCAGTATGAGCCTGTAATCCCAGCCAGGGGTGGGAATGTGGAGATGGAGACAGTTGAATCCCTGAAGCTCATTGGCCAGCCAGCCTAGCTGAATTAATGACTCAGTGAGAGACCCTTTCCTATTAAAAAAAAAAAAAAAAAAAAACACACAAAAAGAAGGGTATGAAGGACATACTAATGCATACACACTGATGGAACCACAGGCACGATGAGGAGCACAATAGGTGGTGTTTCAACCCTCTCCTTCAGCCCGAGATTGAACACTGAGAAAGATAAGGCTTTGCTTCTGTGAACAAGTTAGAGGCCATTACTTGTGCAGTAGTGTATTTAGCAGAGAGCCCAGGGTGGGAAGACAGAAGCATCCAGAGCTCTTGAAAACAAACAGCTGTTGGGCCTGAGGAAGAGTGTGGTTTTGGAGCCAAGCTGAAGTCCAAATCCCAAGTCCTCCCATTTGTAACATTTGTGACCATATAACCTGCCTCCAAGTCCTTTCTGCTTTGCCCATAAAACAGAGATGCCCATGATGCCCATCTTGTCATTACACAGCAGGATTGAATAAGCTCCTAAGGGGTCCAGCCCAGGTGCTGGTGGTGTTTGATGAAGGGGAGCTGTTGTCCAGCTAGCACAGACTTGGCCTCCACCTCCTCTGGTGGTCTGTGGAGAACAGGAACAGGCCTCATGGGAAGTTTGGATAGTTGAACCTTGTATCCTAAAAGCTAGCTCTGCTGCCCCAGTGCCCAGGGCACCTACTAGCACCCAGCCTGTCCCCACTAAACCAACTCTGCCCAAAGTAGGTGTTGGTGTGCATTGCCCTCCTCCAGCCTCTTCCTACCCTCCATGCTAATGCTGGCTGAACAAGCCCAGGCCTTGTCTGCTTGTGAACCACCCACTTACACGCAGAAGAAAAGGAGAGAAGAGAGAAAAGCTAGCCTCTTTGATAAGCTGTGATATGAACTCCGGCGTAACCCAACAGCTGTGGTCTTTACAAGCCTGCTTCTGTGCTGGGAAGTAGCAAGTCTGAAGACACTCCACTCTGCCTGCCAACACGGCCTCTGGCCAGCGTCCTTTGGCTTCATCAACTGTGCTTTTCTCCTCCTCTTCCTCCCTGCTGCCGTACAAAGAGCACTTGCCAGAGAATGCTTTCATTTTTAACAAGCCACTGTGTGCTGTGAATACAAGGCCTGCAACCGGACCGCCCTTGATGGTAGATGAGTAAAGGGGCGCTCCTAGGATGAGGCAGGCATCTGGAGAGGATGAGCCAGGGCCCGAGTACGAAAGGAAAACACAGTTATGAGACTTCCTCCCAAGACCCCAGCCCAAGGCACCCAGCAAAGGCCTCCTGGTTCATTCTGGTCCTGCTCTCCCTACCTTGTATACACAGTCCCTAACACATACTTCTGCCAAGACTGCCTCCCCTAGCATCTAGGTTTGCATAAGAGCCCGTTGTCCCAAAGAGGGGGTAGGTGGACTGGGGAGTTGATTGGCCACTGAGGTGGGTGGTGAGGCCAGGCAGTGTCAAGAGAAGTGGTTCTTTGAGGCCATAATTGGCAAATCCCACTCAACTGCCCATGTGGGCTGGACCCCACACACTCCCATTTCCCAAACCCAGTTTCTCTCATACCCCCAGGATCCTCCAAGATCTTCCATTCTCTGGAGTCCCTTTACATGGGAACACCCACCCCTTCACTCCTCTTCTACATGTGAATCTTTATAGTTGCCACCTCACCTTCTGGGAACATGGGCCAGGCCCCCAAAAGCCCATCGTGCTGTGCTGATAAAGGCAAAGTGAAGTGTCAAGGCCCACAGCCCTGCTTAAATGGGCATCTCAGAAAAGCATGCTTGGTCCCCAGGCCCCCACTTGCAGGCGCCGTCTAAGAAGCCCAGTCAGTTCTCTTCCTATGTCCCCTTTAATGGATTGCCTTCATTTACTCAAAACAAAAATAAATTGCCACGATAAATACCCACCAACCTGAGTCTACCTGCAAAAGAAGGGTCTGATCCTCCTACCAGGACTTCAGGTGGGATTTTGATCCTTTATTAGTTTGCAGCCATACTGATTGGTTCCCTAGCTGGGGGAGAAGTCAGGACATTGAAATAGCTGGAGAAAATCTTGTAAGGTCTGTCATCCCTCTCAGAAGAAGCTTCTCTTCTTACCAACTTTAATTAAGTTCTGCCTAGCTCCTTGTGTGAATCTTCCAGAGCTTTCCCCAGTGTTGCCCCCCCGCCCCCTCCCCTGGGAACTAGAGGGGGTGCTTTTGTTTCGGCTCATAACAGCAAAGGGGAGGTGCAGCAGAAGCCGCTTTGCACAAGAAGCCCTTGACGTCTGATCTCATTGGAAATAGCAGGGGGCTCAGGAGCCGGACCTGACACAGAAAGGGTTTCTGGGAGAAAGGTAAAAGATGTCCTTGTGAGAGTAAAGTGACTAGCATCCCAGCCTAGACCTCAGGAGCTGGGGCCCTCCTGCTCCAGCCAGTCCCCATGCCGTCATTCCCACGGGCACTCCCTGTGAGAGGGTGTCTTTTCTTCTGGAAAATGCAAAACACATCTGATGGAACTTGTTAGGCCAGGCTGGGATTAATTAGGTCCTCTTGGGGCCTGTGGGGAGGAACAGCATATTGGCCAGAGGGAGCCCAAGAACTTCAAATAGCAACACCCCCATTTACTTTGTGTGTGGGGAGGTTAGAGACCACAGGTGCTCATGGCAGAGGGAAGCCATGTGCCCTTCAGGGTGACCCCTGTCACCACAGCCCAAGCTGCCAAACTCCTAAGCCAGCTGTGTACCAGTTTCTTCCCTGGGGGGGATGGGGAGTGGATTCCACAGGTTGGTGGGAAATTACTCAGCATGGAGCCCACTCCATAGGCATGCAGCATTTGGCTCCTCACCACAAGGATGTGGCACCTGCTTGGCCCCTGTCCAGCCTCCCACACAGAGTGCTTATTTTATAGTCCACACACCTGAGATCTCAGCTTCGGCCCCAGCCCATGGCGCAGGCAGCTGGCAGAGCTGGGAGTGATCATCAGGAATGGTTTTCAGGGGCTGAGAACTTGATAACGAATTTCAGTCTGAAGCTTGTGAGTTTCCAGATGGACTGCAGTACTCTGGTATGTCAGACTGCCAGGAAACTTAGAAAGTCTTGACTCTGGTAACTCGGACAGCTTGAATTAGCAAGTGGCTAAAGGTGTGTCATAATGTAGCATCTTTCTTTTCAAAAAACAGCAGGTTTGGAATTGGCTCCTCTTCCTGTCTTTCTTTGGGGCAGTCTACATCAGATCCAAGACAGACAAGTGGGATCCTTAGTTTCCAAGTGCTTGTAAACTCCTTCTGGAAAGATGGAGTTTATTTGGAGTGTATCCTGTCCATCCTTTGTACAGTGCATTCCTCGGGAAGCTGTTCCTTTTATCCTGGTATCAGTCAGGCACATGCTTCCTGGGGCTGCCCCTTGAGACAGGCCCCTGTGAGGCTCTCCCTTCTCTCCTGTCACGTGATTGCTCTTAGCAGATCATAGAGCCCCCCATACCCGGACCCCTGACTTCAGAAGGGTTTTCCCTCAAACACAAGTGTGAAAGGCCTCCAGACCAGCTGCCCCTTGGAGAGGAGAGGCCCCATCTTGGAGCATGGCTGATAACCCTTAGAGGGGCTTGGCCTCAGAGAACAGTGGTGCCAAACTCTGCCTCAGACCGTAACCATAGAAGGCAGTCCACAGGGAAGGTCAGGCCAAATGCCTTTTCATAATTCAGTCAGAGAAGGCCCACCGAAGAGGCTCTTGGGAATCTGAAGTGGACAGTGGAACTTTGTAAAGTTTATTGCTTCAGCTCTCAGGAGCTTGCAGACTTTGGGTCTGTTGTTGCAGCATCATCGTTTCAGCATTTTTTGAATGTCCCAGAACTGAGGTTTCTCCCCAGATGTGGGGTCTTGTGTTCAAGGAAGGGAGAGAGTGATGGCCAGGACAGTGGGACAAATGGTGGGAAATACTGGCCATGGGCACCAGCGAGGCTCAGAGACCCAATGCTGATTCAGTGCTGGTACCATGGGCTTCACCTAGCCTGCAGAGCCCAGAATGCACAGGAAGGACCCAGCAAGTTCCTGTTGTCCTTCCCAGAGAGGTGCCACACAGTAGGCAAGGCAGGCAGGCAGGACTGGGATGAGAGCCCATGTCTCCTGATCTGTACACCACCGTCAAACTCCAGATCTGCTAGACCAGCTCCCCGTTCCCCAGAGGAGACTTTGGCAGGCCTGACCTGGGGGGACTATGGTGCTGAACTCCACCAGGATTCTGAGAGGGTCTCAGCCCTCTGTACCCTCTGGCAGCCTTCCTCCTTGTGCCCCAGTGTGTCAGCCCATAGTGCAATCCACAGAGACCCTTCCTGACATAACCTCCTCCCGCCTCTTCCCTATCTTGCTTAGCTCTAATGGCTGTCATTCTCTCAGGCAGAAGTAAAAAGCTCAAGTCTATCTATATGTCTTTCCCTGTGTGCCTCCTAGGCCCCCAGGCCCTCCACACTAACCCAGCCCACTTCCCATCTGTGGTTAACCAGCCTAATCTCCTTGGACCTCCCTGGCATGTCTCTCTTGGTCAGTCTCCCTTTGACTGTTGCTCAAGAGGGTACATCTCACTCCAGCCTTCCTCCAGGTCATTTATTTTCTCCTGGCTTATCAGAGTCACTCATAACTCATGTCTTCCATGTCCTCCACATTGGCCCTTCATTTCGAAACCACACTGAGATGGAGTCAGGTAAACTCCAGTCAGCTCTTGTTTTTATTTGTTTCTAGGCCCCCATCTAGAGCCTGTGAGGTATGTTTTGAGCCTAGACTTTCACTCTTGACTTCAGGTGCTGCTTCCTCACGACTAAGGTTTTATTTATGTCTCTCTCCAAAGGGACAGTACAGGCCCTCAGCCAGCCACATGCCCCAGCTCTGGCCACATTTGTGACTCCATTTTACCTCATAGCCTAGACTTTCACTCTTGACTTCAGGTGCTGCTTCCTCACGAATAAGGTTTTATTTATGTCTCTCTCCAAAGGGACAGTACAGGCCCTCGGCCAGCCACATGCCCCAGCTCTGGCCACATTTGTGACTCCATTTTACCTCAGCCTTGTCATTCATAAACTCATGGCCTCATGCAGGTCTAGTCTGCTTTATGCCCAGCCAGTCCTGAGAACTCCCCGTCCTTCTCAGTGTTTCAGAGAATGTGCTTTGGAGACTTCGGTCTTTGCTGAGAAGTTACGACTTGATTTCAGCTTGATTTTACCATCTCTAGGAAAGCCACCTACCTTCCTTTTAACCACATCACACGTCCTGTCTTGGTCCTGTGGATCAGCCTTTCTTCTCTCTCTTGCCTACATAGCAGCCTTCCCTCCCCCTGTGCTGTGACACCTTTTGTGAGTGTAAATTTAAAGGACAATGTTCTGTTGAAACTGCAGCAGCCAGACATGGTGGTGCCCACCTATAATCTAACACTTGGGAGACTGGGACAGAGGATCTCAAGTTCAAGGCCAACCTAGACTACATAGACCACGTCTCAGACAGAAAAATGCATAAACCCTGAGTGAATTATGGTTCATCTAATTTTCACTAGTTCTCCCATACATGGGATGAGCACTCAGACAAAAAATGTATAACCAGATTAACACCATCTGCCTCCCTCCCTCCCCTCCCCCTAGTAGCCCCTTCCAACCTCCTAGAGGCTCTGAACTTCAAGTGCCGTTTGCATTTTTCTTACAAAGCCTAACTTCTTTTGCTCCACATCGGGACTGTGCAGTTCTGTGTTGGCTACAGCAGTCATTTCCCTTCCATGGAGGGCTCCACTGCATGAAGACAAGTGGCTTATTTATGTGTTCTGGTATTGAAGAGCTAGTGGGTTCTTTTCAGCTGACATGACCGAATAATGCTGCTATGTCTATGTATGTCTCTGTGCATGTCTTTTGGGGGCACTATGTATGCCTTTCTGTTAGGTGTACACCCGGGAATTGTGGACTGGCAAGTGGACATACATTCACAGTTCTGGGAGAGTCTCTGCAGAGTTGCTTGCACCAGCTTCCTCTCCCATCAGCAAGGTAGGAGAGTTCCAGTTGCTCCATATCCTCCTCAGCACTTGGTGTCATCAGTCTTTGGTTTTAGCCATTCTGATAAATTCATACTTCATATTTCTCTGAAGACTGATGAAGTTGAATAGCTTGTTCATCTTCCGGATGTTCTCTTGTGACAAGCCTGTTCAAGTCATTTTTCCATTGGCTTTTCGGTGGTTTTTTTTTTATAAGAAAAAAATACACGGTTCCTCATATGTTCTGGATTCAAGCCTTTCCCATCTGCATGAGCTATGATCGTCTCCTGTTCTGTGGCTGTCTTACCATTTTAACATAGTCCACATGGTGTGGTTTCCTTTATGATTGAATTTTTTGTTGGGGGGTAGGGGTGAAACAGGGTTTCCCTGTAGCCAGCCCCACCTGGCCTGGAACTCACTAGACCAGGCTGGCCTCAAACTCAGAGATTTTCCTGTCTCTGCCTTCCAAGTGCTGAGATTAAAGGCATGTGCCAACATGCCCAGCCAGGTTGACATTTTTAATTATTCTGGTGCTTTCTCAGGTCAGGAGGGAGCTCCTGGGACTGCCCCAGGGAGCTGCCCATTCCAAGTTGATGCTTATGAAGCAGTCTCAGTGAGCTGGATATAAAACTCAATCACAAAAAAAAAAAAAAAAAAAAACAAACCTCAATCACCTGAAACCCACAGGCTTTATTTCTTAGCTCAGCCAGGGTCCTGAAGACCACCTAATCCATCAACTTTGTTTTGGTCTCTTTCAAGTCAAAGGCATGGCCACCATGTCATGTAGTTATCACATCTCTGAAGGGAAAGCCTAGACAGCGTCATGTTCTCTAGTGGGGACAGTAGTGGTAGGGATAGGATGTGGGGTTCTGGAAGTATCAGACCAACCAAACCCTGTACAGAATGGAGAGCAGCAACTCTCTGAAGAAGCAGGACCGCTCTTACCAAGAGGTGCTAGGCAGTCCAGGGGCCTACCACATGGCTGCCTTCCTGAGCAGTGTTCTTTCTGTACAGTTTTAGCAGTGCTGGGGATTGAACCCAGGGCCTTACCCAGTCCGAATGTTATATGTGTATATGTGCTTATTCATGTGTATGCATGTGTCGGGGTGAACATGCATATTTGGTGGAAGCCAGGGGTCAGCATCACACTCCACTTTATTTTCTGAAACAAAGTCTCACAGAACTCGGACCTCACTGATAGGCTAGGCTGGCTGCCCAGGATGTCCCAAGGATCATCCTATCTCTGCCCCCCAATACACACTGGGGTTATAGGTGCATGCTACAACACTCAGCTTATATGTGTTTTGTTTGTTTGCTTGCTTGGTTTGGTTTGGGTTTTTAGAGGTAAGCTCATATAGACCAGGCTGTCATCAAACTTATTACATAGCCAAGGCTAGCCTTGAACTTCTGATCCCCCTGCCTCCATCTCCCAAGTGATAGGATTATAGGCATGCACCACCCTGCCTGACCTTAATATGGTTTTCTTAAATAAAAAGTAAAAGAAAGGACTGTCACTAACTCCTGCTACTTGTGAGGATTAAATGAGACATAACAAACAGGCAGGCATTATGACAGAGCAGTGTATGTCAGGAGCAGCCACCGTGCTCTTCCGAGATGTTAGCCACAGGAGGCTCAGGAGGTGGGTGGGTGACCACAGAGCTGGGTCGAACCTCCCTGCTGCCTCTGCTGCTCCCTTGGGCTCAGCTCCTAGAAAACAGGTCTTCTGAGTTTGACTTACTTTCTCTTGTTTTCTACAGAGGGATCAGAGAGAGCCACTGAGTCTTCATAAATAGAGCAGAAACCCAGCATCCTCCCTGCTTCTGCCTCTCTCCCTACCTAATGATACTGCCCTAGTTCAGAGCTGCCCAGTCAAGACTGGATGGTACCTGACAGAAAATTAATTATTGGCCTTATATTTTAAAAAATAAAAATAGCCAGAGAGATGGCTCAGTGGGTAAAAGTGCTGCTCAAACCTGACAACCCAGATTCCATTCCTAGATCTTTCTGACTCCTTAATGTGCACTTGAGCATATTCATTCTCTCTCTCTCTCTCTCTCTCTCTCTCTCTCTCTCTCTCTCTGTAGTAATAAGTAAAATTTAGTTTTAAGGGCTGAAGAAATGGCTCCGTGGTTAAGAGCACTGACCTGGGTTCAATTCCCAGCACCCACATGGCAGCTAACAACCATCCCCATCCATCCATAACTCAAATTCCAGGGGATCCAATGCCCTCTTCTGACCTCCACAGGTACTGCAAGACATGGGCGCACTTACACACATGCCAGCACTACACTCATACACATAAAAATAAAACTAATAATTTTTTTTTAAATTTAATTGGTGGCACACACCTTTAATCCCAGCACTCGGGAGACAGAGGCAGGCAGATTTCTGTGAGTTCGAAGCCACCCTGGTCTGCATAGCAGGTTCCAGGCCAGCTGGGGCTACAGGGAGACCCTGTCTCAAAAAAAAAAAAGAAAAGAAAAAAAGAAACAAGAAACAAATAAGGTGCCAGTTGTAGTGGCTATACCTTTAATCCCAGCACCCGCAAGCAGATCTCTGAATTCAAGTCCTCACTGGTCTACATAGTGAGTTCCAGGCCAGCTGAGGCTATAGGGAGACCAAAAAGACCAAAAAATTAAAAAAATTTTAGGCCAGCAAGATGGCTCACCAGGTAAAGGCACTTGCCATACAAGCCTGGCCAGCTGAGTTCAGTTCCTGGAACCCACATAGGGGTAAACCTCCACACATGTGCCATGGCACATGTACTCACTCATATACACCGTACATACAATAATAAAAATAAGTGAATCAATGTAATAAAATAAAGGCACTTGGCATAGTGGTACACACCTATAATCCCAGCACTCGGAAGACTAAGGCAGGAAGATCACCTGGGCTACATGGAAAGACTGTGTCCCCCTCCCCACTACAAAAAAAAATTAATTAAAAAAAAAATAAAGTTACCGATAGGGATAGCTTAATAAAGCCTCAAAGTCATTGCCAGGCATGGTGGCACACGCCTTTAATCCCAGCACTCGGGAGGCAGAGATAGGCAGATCTCAAAGTCAAAAGCTACAGTCACATCCTGTCCCCAGGACTGGGTCTCTCTCTCCCCACACCCTAGCTGGCTCATCTTCCTCCTCCTGTCAGCCTGTTCTTGACGAGCCCCCAGCTGCATGGCAGAATGGCTCACTCCTTCAGCAGCTGTCCTAGGCTTGAGTCTCATCAGACCAGTGTGGCCAGAGAGCACAAGCACCTTATACTCCTGTCTGACTACCCCTGAAACTAAGACAGTGGACACTGGGAAGGCGACCCCAGCAGTGTCACCTCTGTGGTGTGGATTCAAATGGCAGCCACAGGGGAGTGGAAGCAATGCCACTAAGAGTCACTGTCGTACTGGTGGGAGTGACTTTCCCTTACCTCCCAGCAGCCACATCCTCCATATCTCCAAGAAAGCAAAGTAGAGTAAAGCAGTGTGTGTGATCCAGAGACCTTCCTAGATACAACGTGGGAGCAGACAGTCAGGAGGTGGCCAGGGATGTGGACAGCACGTGAGGAATGCCAGAGCCTCCCAGTCAGTCCCTTCACCAACAGCACCACACTTGCTAGAGACTGGAAGCACTGGTGCTAGCAGAGCCTGAGGGTTTCTTTCCTAGTGGTGGATGGACAAAGCCAGCATCTCCCAAGCGGGGCCAGCATTGTGCCCCATCTCCACATGTGTACCCCATGGGAGCTACAGGCTGTGACTGAAGAAGGCACCAGAGAGTCTCGGGCAGCAGCCAGAAGGTCCTAAGGGTCAGCTGAGTTCTTTTAGTATGAGAGAGAGAGTTAGGAGTGCAGGTTCACACATTCCATAGTGCACATGGTGTTCAGAGGAACATCTTAGGTATAAGTTCTGCCTTCCACCTTGGTTGGGTTTTGGATTTGTTTTGGGGGGTATTGTTTGTTTGTTTGTGTTGGGTTTTTTTTTATTTTTCTTTATTTTTATTTTATGTGTGTGAGTGTCCAGCCTGTGTTTGTAAGTGCACTCATGTCATACAAAGCTCAAGGAGGCCAGAAGAGGGTGTTGAATCCCCTAGAACTGGAGTTACAGCTAGTTGTTAGCTGCCATGTGGATGTTGGGAATCAAACCCAGGTCCTCTGCAAGAGCAGCCAGTGCTGTTAACCCCTGAGCCATCTCTCCAGCCCCCCTCCCCTATTTTTGGCTTTTTGAGACAGGGTCTCACTATGTAGCCCCAACTGGCCTAGAACTTGATATGTAAATGAGGCTATCCTTGAACTCACAGAGATCACCTGCCTCTGTCTCCCTAGTACTGGGACAGAAGGTGTGGTGAAGGCATGGCCACCACGCCCAGCTCTACCTGGTTTTTTTGAGACAGGATCTTGTTCACTGCCGCATACACTGAGCTTCCAGGGCTTCTCTCTCTGTCTCCCATCTCACCATAGGAGTGCTGGGATTACAGATGCATACAAACACATCTGGCTTTACACGGGCTCTGGAGAGCCAAACTCAGGTACTCAGATTTACAGAACAAGCACATTACACACTGAACCATCTCCCCAGCCCCTCACGGGTTCTTAGACACAAAAGGAGGGTGAGGCTCTGGTTTTCAAGTAACTGTACTGCCTTTGTGTGGTACCTGGACTGGACCCACAAAGCACCTCCATGACCCTGAGAGAAGGTACTTTGTATATGGTCTGCGACAGCTTTGGAGAGGGGTTAAAGGGCCAGGGTACTCTGAGACAGGCGTTTACCTACCTAGAGACAGAATCAAAGACTGCCTCGGTACAGCAGTCTGCTCTGTGAATACTCTGGAGCTGCTGGGATGTGGCAGATCCCATACCAGCTCTGAGCTGTGGTTCCTGCCTACACCAAGGTACTCTGGTGGCTTAGGCAGACAGGCGAGTAGGAAGCATACTACCCATTGTTGTGATTCCTGCTCTGAAGGAGGAAATGCTGGAATGGTGGTGATGGTGGGGTGCTCAGTTTCAGGCCAGTAGGAAAGGGGTGCCCCACAGCTTTCATGAAGCCAGGAAGCTGTGACCTGGATCTGATGTTTTCTCAAAGCATAAAAGTGCCCTAGTTTTCCCTCTCCTTGGGCTCTGCTGAAGCTATGCCAAGAACTGGCTTTTAAAAGCTGCCTGAAATGTGGTTTGAAGCCAAAAATCTATAGAGCCAGTGCATTTGTGACCTTGTCAAAAGTGCTTACTGAGGAAAATCGAGGGGTAGGATTTGGGACTTTCCCCCTTTTTTAAGTTAATATATACATATACACATATACATACACACATACATACACAAATTTTAGTCCATCCACACCCCCCTCTCTTTCCCACCTTACACACTGACTCCAGCCCCACAGCATTCAAGTCTTCCACACCCTCCCCCACCTCCAATCCCTCACCATCCCCCATGCATCAGTAATGAAAAATACCAAGTGGGTAAAAATAAGGAGCCCAGTGATAGCCCTAGAAATTAGGCCACAGCTGTCAGGCTGGGCAAGAGCCCTCCGTCTGAGAATGGAAATGCCAGGAGCAAGTGCTTAGCTCCCTCCCCACCTCTGTGAGAATGCACAGACTCTACCTGGCACCCAGTAAGGCACTGCTGCTATGCTGGCCATGAGAGCACCAAGCTGCCATTAGTCTCTGAGCAGACCTATCCTGGGTGCTCACCAGTGTCAAGCCCAGGGCCACTGTAATGGGCAGCAGAGCTAGTCTCTGCCCTCCAGGCTTAGTCACAATCACAAACAGTAGGAGTGCAGCGTGATGGTGCTCTGTGGGAGCAGATTGGATGGGGACAAAGTGGCCCAGGAAAGCTTCTAGGAAGAGGAGGGTAGGAACTCTCAAGGAGTGGGGAAGCAAAGGTGCTCCTCACCTTGCGGGCCATCTGCTCAAGAGTCCACAGGCTATGCCAGACGTGGTGGCACATACCTTTGATCCCAGCACTCAAGAGGCAGAGGCAGGTGGATCTCTGAGAGTTTAAGGCCAGCCTGGTCTACCTAGTGAGTTCCAGGCCAGCTGGTACCACAGGCTGGTACCCAAGGCTTCAGAGGACCTACCTGTGACTGGAAGGAGAGGGAGCCATAGTGAGTGGGAGTGCAGGCCCCTGGCTCTTCAGTACCTAGTGAGTCACCAAAGGGCCAGAGTTGGTTCAGAAAACTCCTTCCACTTGTGTGGATAGTCAAGTCTCCAAAAGAAGCACAATCACCTGAAGCATTCAGGATGGGCTGTGGCTGTGCCCGAGGTGACTGACTAGCTCTTAAGTGCAGTGTCTTTCCATGCTTCCAGAACTTCCAGTAAAGCAGAAGGGAGGTGGGGCCCAGGGCTTGTCAAGAGAGAATTGAAGTAAACAGGGCCTCGCTCACTCACTGTGACAGTTGTAGCCTTTCTCCTCCTCCCTTGCCATGAGCCTCACGGCACAGGAAAGTTTACCCAGGAAGGTGCCTCAGGCAGCTTGCTTGACAAGGAATCTTGCTGCTACATTCTAAAAATTTCCATACTGTTGGAAGAGACAGTTTAAAAAGATCATCTGAACTAAGCCTAAAACCTCCGTGTCCTGCCAGGCGAGGTGGCGCACGCCTTTAATCCCAGTACTCGGGAGGCAGAAGCAGGCAGATCTCTGTGAGTTCAAGGCCAGCCTGGTCTACATAGTTCCAGGACAGCTGGGGCTACAGGGAGACCCTGTCTCAAAAGACGAAAAAAAAACCTCCGTGTCCCAAGCATTTCTGTACCCCTCATGTGAGGACTCTTTGAGGGTTCTGGCTTCAGTCATTTCGCTCCAGGTCCCTCTGGCTTTAGCAGACCTTCTCAGCTGCTCATTTCTCCTGAGGAGAGTCTGTTTTCTTTCTCTCCTGTGGGTTGAGCCCCTCCTTCCTTCCAGATGAATGAAGGCCTGCCTCTTTCTGAAGGAGCCCCCCACCCATACCACCATCACCCCCAACCCCTGCTTACCCTAGTCAGAAGCCTGGCCCGTGGAGTTTTCAAGTCCCTTAGTTCCCTTGCTTCCTGCCTGCCCTTGAAGCCTGAACAGTTAACCCAGTCCACTCCTTCTGCTTCTCCTGGCCCCCAGTAGCATGGTAATTACTTTCTTAGATCTTCAGCTGTGTGCCCCATGCCCCATTTCTCCATTTCCTAACCCGCCACAGGAAGACTTTTCTGACATCCTTCTCCTAGGAGAAGCCCAGAGGAGAGTCAGTGACAGAGAAATGACTAATCCCCCTATTCTCTTCTTATTCCCACCAACGATGCTTAGAAGGCAACTCTACCACCAGCTTAGTTCATCTTTGTTTTCCTGCTCCCTGATAGTTCCTCCTTCTGTGGCTCGGCTTAGACATCATCTTTTTCTACAAGCTTTCCTGGGTTACTTCATCCCCTGGGCACCCTATACCCAACCCCATCTGCTCCCACAGAGCACCGTCACACTGCACTGCTACTGATTGTGATCATGACTAACCTGGAAGGCAGGGACTAACTTTGCTGCCCACAAAAGCACTTCACCTGTACCTCTGCACCTGACATACCCAGGGGAGAAGCCTATAGAGCAGCTATCAAGTATTGTCTGTCTTTGGCTTGACCCCACAGATGAGTCTGTGTAGTCACAGGTCTAAGAAGGTCAGTCACAGCCTGTTTCATTCCTGTAGTGTTCTGAGGAGAGGTTCAGTGTCTCTTTACCATGTACAATCCAGGGTTCCTTCCTCAAGCTGCTGACCAGTGTCCAGGTGGGAAGGAAGACATTAAAGATGCGCCCATGGGCCAAGAAGATAGCCAGAAGAAAGACTGCCTGGGTGGGAGTGACCAAAGATGAGAGTCAGTTCTGTCCAACTCACAGTAGTGTGGCCTTGGTGGGGTATCTCTCGGATATTATCACCTATGTCCTCATGCCATGACTATCCCACCTGCTATCCGTCCTTCTTGCTCACCCTTGACTTGGCTCTGTCTAGCCCCTTAGAAAGGAAGGTAGCCCAAGATCCTTTATGCTTAAAATTGGGAGAAACTGAATGAGGCAAGAGTGGCATTTAATTTTTTTTACATACATCCATATATATATATATATGGTGTGTGTGTGTGCGCACACGCGCGCGTGTGCTATATGGGAAAGAGAATCCTCATATGAAGCTTAGAGGACAGCTTTTGGGAATTGGTTCTCTCTTTATACCATGTAGGTCCTGGGAGTCGAATTCAGGTCATCAGGTTTGGCAGCAAGCACTCTAACCTGCTGAACTATCTCGCCAGCTCAAAAGTGATATCTAAATAGGACCCGGAACCTGCCAGGGCCAAGCTGTGGTTGCACTTAGATCCTCAGATCTCTGCCAGTGGCAACGTCACACACTGTAATACCCAGCCATTAGCCTGACGCAACATTGCTACTCCAAGTAGAGATGGGGGCTTCAGCTCCATTGATGAGACTTTACTCATCTGGCAATCTATTTCAGGAGAAAGCCTTCCCTGTAGTAGGCTCTCGGGCCTCCATGTGGAGCCCGGCCCTTTTTTCCCACTCGTATTATGCTAATCACTCCTTGCAAGCAGGCAGACTTTGTAGGAGGTTTGCCTGGTTTTAGATGAAACATACGCCTTAGAAGCAAAGCGCCATGGTAGCTAAAAATATCATTTCCCGGCTGTTGATCCTCTCATTTGTAAAATGAATGTTTCCATTGTTAAATCTGCTGTGGCCCATCTCTGGCGAAGGAAGTTCTTCCACTGTGGCCACCACACCACCTGGCCGGGGCCCTGCCACCCACTGGGGAGATGCCTCCTTCCCCAAGCCCTACTCTAGGGCTCTGCCACAAACAGTTTCCCTAAGGGAATCCAAGTTAATCTCATGTTCTCAAATGCATGGGATTCTCCCGTCCACCTCTACACCAGCCATTGAACCCAGGGCCTTATGATTCTCTTGTCTTAAGTCTCTTTTTCAAATATATAGAATTCTAAATAGTTTTTCATTTATGGTTTTAAAATATTGAAGCCACGTAAACTAAAAATTGAAATAATGCAGAAGAAATGTAAAATGTGAAAGACCACTAACAGGCACTTCCTCCCCCAGAAGGAGCCTCAGCTGTCACCTTAATGAATTTCCTTCCAAAACCTTTTCTGTACATTTGTTTTTTAAAATGGGGATTTTAGCCAGGCAAGTCCCAGTACTCAGAAGGCAGAGGCAGGTGGATCTCTGGGAGTTTAAGGCCAGCCTGGTCTACATAGTGAGTTCCAGGACAGCTGGGGCTACGGGGAGACCCTGTCTCAAAAAGACAAAAAAAAAAAACAAAAAAAAAATGGGGATTTTGTTGGTCATGGTTTTCCAGTACTAGAGTCTAAACTGAGGCTTACCCTGCAGTCTGCCGTGCTTTTTGAAACCCTTTACCACCTTAGGGTAGAACACTATCTCTTGGGGTCCTGACCTGGGTTAGACGCTGCCCTGTACTCTCTGAGCCAGAGCACAGTGGCTCAGGGGCGCCCTCCCCCTTATAGAGGCCAGAACATCCAGGTGTTTAAAATCTCCTGTGTTTCTTGGTGTGTGACTACCTGGTCTCTGCTCAAGTGGGCAGTGGTGTGATCCTGAGGGAAAGGGAGTCACTTCCTCTCCTACTGGGCACAAGCCCTATTCAGGAGTCTGGTCTATAACCGTGTCCTGGATGCATCTCCCAGGGCGACTCCAAGTACACCTCACGACTAAGGCTCTTTCTCATTCTCACATATTTAATCCAGTGAAGATTTCCTAGGCTGGCAAGGAACATTTGGACCCAAAGCCTATTTCATGCATCTTAAAATTCCCTGAAAATGACTGATCACAGAAGGAATGTTTCCAGCCTTCCGAGCAGGTGGTGGGGAAGGGTACAAATTAAAGAACCCTCCCCTTCCGTTTAGCTACAAATACCTGAAGCGGTTCCCTCCGTGCCATCTTTGTCCCAACCACATCAGCTGTGCTCTGCCGTCCTCCTGGCCCTTTTAGACCCTGAGCTTGTTACCCTTTTCCAGAAAGCTCTTCTGTAGTGTGGCTGCTCTGATGTTTGCTCTTTGTTGCCAGTAGTGGGTATTAGTGTTTAACTTCCCCTTCTGTTTCCCACTGTTTATCTCAGTGCCCTTTAAGTGGGCGCTCGTAAAGAGCCACAGAAAACCACCTCAGTTCATAATCTCTCACAGAAACCTCAGACAAAGATGAGAAAACGAGAAACACTCTGGTCATTCTAGCTCCTAATCGAGGGACTGTCAGCGTCTGTGAGTATCAGATGCGGCCAGAAAGGCAGGAACGGCATATGCCAAACAGAGTGGCTGGCGAGCTGAGCTTCCTCCCCCAGGGAAGCTGATGCCATGGAAGGTGAGACCAGTCACAGGCTGCTCGGAGAAGCCACTATCATTGACATGAAGATGCCAGGAAGAGTCCTGGGCAAGGGCAGGGTCTTGCCTGAGAGTTGTTCTCTTTCTCCTTCATTGTGAGCAGAGGAAATCAGGACTATACATATCAGGCAAAGACTGGCATGGAACCTGGTACCAGGCAGAAACCAGGACAGGATCTCTGAGGAGGCGAAGGTGGAGCCTTCTGCCCAGAGCTGGAGGGCAGAGCCCAGGTCCTGCAGCTGCACACCCCCTAAAACTGCCAGTAAATCTCCCATCTTCCAGGGTGGCACTGCCAATGCCTGGAGTTCCAGGTCTGGTGGGCAAGTAGGACAGCAGCTCTCAAGCCAGTTCTGTAAGCAACACACCAGTCCCTAGAGTCTGTGAGGGATTCCTCAATTAAGGGGTCTTCCTAACTTGAAGGAATGTTCCTGGTTTTGGGAGAGGACACTGATGGGACCAGAGATGGTGGCTTTACACACAGAGGTACCACAGGAAGTCAAAATGGCAGTCCCAGGTTAGAATTCCCTCAGAATACATTGAGTCCTATGGAGAAAGTTCACCCTGAACGCATGTCAGGATCCCTGTGATCACCTGGGACCCACAGCCACCAGGACAGCATTTGAAGGGACCATGACCCATACCCTCTGGAGTGTGCTGCTGCACCCACACCAGCTTGTGCTTAGGGCAGAGGAGCAAAGGGCACCCTGCCAAGGCCTCCGTGTCAAGCTGCATACTGCCAAGGTAGAAGGGAGTGCTGGCCATTTACATCTGTAAATGTTTGTGATTCTATAAACAGTGGTAAGGAGCCATCTCTTGGCCTAGAACAAAAAGACTGGTTTAGGAATGCTTAGATGAAGCCAGAGAAAATGAACAGGACAGTGTGGTAACAGAAAGACTGTTAGGGTGCCCCGGTTATTCAAGAGCACCGTGGTACAGCTCCACTGGACTCGGCATTGCAGTTTCTTGTACTACTCCTGTAGTTTGAAGGGGAGAGAGGCAGAGGTACAAAAGGAAAGGGCCATCTCTGCCATGGGCTTTCAAGCTATAGGAATAGAGCCCTTAGATAAGTGGGAAGCAGGATGAAGCCTGGAGGAGGGAGGATGGTCTGTGTCCTTCTGCAGCTGCCACTGTGTGGGACTGTCTGGCCAAATGGAAGCATGAACTCTGGATCAGGGAGCCAAGCTCTGGCCTCGCTGTGCTTCTAGGCTTCAGTTTCTTCTGTCCCATGAGGGTTGGAGCACATGAACCAGGCTGGAAGGTGATAGAAGCGTGGATGGCGGGCAGGTCTGGGCCAGGAAGCAGCATGCTAGGCTGGGAGCCTCTTCACAGGCAAGCATCTGTGGGGAGGTTCAGCACATCCTCAGGAAGAAATCTTGCTTAGGAAGGCCAGAGCCCAGAGGGCTTCAAAGGGAAAGCAGTTACATCAGTGGCTCTCAGACAGTCACCAAGGAGACTCCAGGGCAGTTGGGACTCAGGGGTGCCGTTTCCCTGGTAGTATCCGCCCTGGATTCAGAGCAGCAACTATGACCATCTCCCTAGGCACCAGGAGCCATCATATTAAAATTCCCCAGCCTGAACCTCAGGCAGCAGCTGGCCCAGGACCTGTGTGGACCCAGGAACTGACACCTCTAACAGAAGTTTCTGGGAACCTGCTGTTGGAGTCACTGCCATTGGCCCCTCTCCCCTGGTCTTCATTAAGCTGAGCTGTGCATGCAGTTTTCAGACCCTGCCCCCTTCCTGGCCCCTTGGAGACAATTCATAGTCCTGCAGGCCAGTACTAAGTGTGGATCACAGGCCTTCTCTATGCCAGCTGGTGTGGTCACTGCCTACCACCCACAGAGGTGGCTCCAGGAGCAGGGTGGTTTACAGATACACTGCCTCAGAGCCACAGGGAAAGTCAGGCTTTAGTAGATCAGAAGGCCCCAGTGGGCTGATGGGATAATGGTAGAGTCTTGCCTAGAACACACTGAAGAAAATAAATAAAAAAGAAGGCACCGGTAGCACCTGTAACAGAGGTACCCTCAGTGTCATCCTGGAAAAGCAAGTTCAAGTACCTGGGCCAGCTGAGCCCTGGAGCCCTACAAGCCAGGTATATGATGAGGCAGCAGCTGAGTTCATTGCTGCTGGGCAGAGTAGTTGCATGGGACTAGACAAGCCTCTGGTCTGTGCTGCATTTGCCTCCACCCTTAGGGCACATCTGCAGTGACACCTGTCCACGTGGAAAGAGGTTAACACATGTAATGTGCCTGATGTAGAAAACATACCCAACAATCCTTTATGGCCACTGTTAGAAAGGAAATGGAGGTTCTAGCAAAGATCCCCATGGTGGTAGGAGGCAGGTAGCCGAGATCCCAAGGCCCAGGGGGCTCTCGGCACTTCTTGGGGTTAGAGAGACAAGGGGATTTCCATTAGTGACTTATTACTTTATTTTCATTTGCTCTGAGAGTCCAAAATGAGCCTCCAGGCAGTGCCCAGACCTGCCCCATTCCCTCCTTGTTCATCAATCAGTCTTGTCCTCGAACTGCCTCTACCTCCAACACCATGACCCTACCTCAAACGATACCCAAAGTCTTCCCAGCTCTCACAGCCTCCGGCATAGGAGTTACACCCCTCCCTCAGGCCTCTACCATCTGACCTATATCCAGCCATATTCTGGGGTATCTCCACATGGGATAGAAGGTACAACCTCTTCTGGGACATAAAGCCAGACCTCATTGACTCAGACACCCACAGAGTACCCTCCAAATTCCTTCTGAAAGTATATCAGGCAAAACCAAATACCTCACAAACTCCTGAGAACATTCCGGATCCATCTTATGCCTATGCCCTCAGTGTGCAGCCCCACATACAGAATGTACTCCCAACAGGTGGCCAGGCTCCCTGGTCCTTCCTGGCCATTGATTTTTCAGTTCCACTAGTATCCATCTTCTCATTCCAGAAGCTCAAACCTTAGCTATGAGAAGGAGCTAGGGCTGGTGGGAGGGAAGGGAGACAGGGAGTGTGGGACTTGAGGGTCTAAGTACTCTGGGAAGGGGTACTGGGAACTAGCCAATGGCAAGGCAGAAGGGCAAGGGCTGTCCTGAAGAAGAGGTAGAGGGCTCATGAGCAGGCCCAAGGGGACCCAAGTAGCACCTGTGGATGGGCCCTAGGGAGTAGCCCATAAGAGCCATGGAAAACCAGACCCAGCAGAGATTGGCCTCTGTCCTGGAAACGGGGTGGAGCCCTTCCCATGGTAGGCCTCCTGAACTTCACCCTGAGCTCTGGAAGAAGTAGTCACCTCTCTTGCTGTCCCCTTTAAATTCAGTCCCTAGAGCACATGTAGTGAAAGGTCAGATTTCCTGTGGCAGCGCTGCCCCCCGCCCCAGTGAAACCATCCCTGGGAGTTGTCAGAGGAGCCCACCCGGGTGTCTGACAAACCTCCACCCCAGCCAGGCAGTGGCTCTTATTGTACAGAGGGTTTGACAGCTGAGAGGACAAAAGATCCCTTTCTTCTTCTCTCTTCTTCATCTCCCATCATCTCCCAGCAAGACTCAGAAAAACAGGCCCTCATGCCTCCTCCTCCCACCCCACTCCCAAGAAGGTTTTAAGTGTATCAGACACATCGCCTGCATTAAACACGATGGATTTTTAAGGCATGAGTTGGCAGGGTTACCATGGCTGCCTTTGCCCTGAGGGGCACACTGCTGAGGACCGATTGAAATAAATAAAACAGATTTACAGTTTTCATACTTGGGAAGCAGAGTTGGAAGGGAAGGGATGGGGGGAGGAGCAGGGTGCAGTTGAGACTCCAGAGCCTTCTGAACCCCTCAGCTGGGAGCTCAGTCCCTTTTCTCCCACCCAGGCTTCCGCTGACTGAAAGTTGCTTTCTCTTTAAATTCCTGAAGGAGCCCAGCTGTTAGATAGGAACACAGCAGGGAGCAGGCCCAACTCCCAGGGGATGGACCTGGGCTCTGCTTTTTTTTTTTTTTTTTTTTTTTTTTTTTTTTTTTTTTTTTTTCTCTTGCTATTAGGTTGCACCAGGAGACTCTAGGCATCTAGAGGAAAGTGCCCAGGCCCCCTTAGCTTTGGGCCACTGAAGGGGACATGGGCTTTAGGTAGTGGCCAGTATAGAAGAGGATCCAGAGCTCCCTGTCCATGAGTGGTTCTGGATTCAGGTGGGAATTAAGGGCCAGGGGGAGAAGGAAAACACTGAGCAAGAGGCTAAGTGGAGGGGGCCCAATGGATACAGGACCTGGAGCTTGTTGCTCTCCTGCCCCTTTGCCCAGCCCAGAGGCCACCTGTAGAGGCAGAAGTGGGAGATCTCGCTCACCTTGAGCCCAAACTACCTTCCCAGGCAGCTACTAGAGTTCTCTGGACCTGGGTGGAAAACACGTGGCACCTGTGGTCCTGATGCCAGGCCACAGAAATTAAGCATAAAGAATAACAGTGCTTGGAGCTGGAGGCTTCTGCTCAGAGTTCGGGGTCATTTGAGAAGATGGCAGGTAAACCCTCCTGTATCAGGCCTAATGTGGGGCACCCAATGGAGCTGTGTAAACCCCTGCTTCTCGTTAGAACAAACAGGGTGCTGGGGGTGGCAGAACAGGGTGAGGGGGAGAATTTAAAAAGCTAGGATACCCATCCCATCTGGGACTTGCCAGCTGAGGCTTACTCTGAGTTTTCTGTTTGTCACATGCCAGTTAGCACAGAGGTGAGCAAGGAGCAAAAATGGACAGTATTAATAGCTATTGGGAGAGGTTGGGGGCGGGAAGAGGGCGGGTGCTCCAGCTGCCATCTTTTTTTGTTCAGGAAGTTCAAACTCAAGTCTGTCCCCCACAGGCCAGCTGTTCGGCACTCTTCTGGTGGCAGTCTTGGTGTGGTAACATTGGGACAGCAGGAATGTCTGAGGCTCCTGGGATCATTCACCTCCATTTCCCTTTTGGGTTCCCATACCTGTGCCCAGTAGCCTAGGGTCGACTCTCCAAAGTACCCTGCAGGCCAACATGATCTGACCAGCTGGTGGAGGAGCCTTGCTGGAGGTCAGAGCCCTAAGGAAGGAGGTGGAAAGGAAGGGAAGAGGTCCACAGCCTGCACTGCCCAATGAGTGGCATGGCCCCCTCCCCAGCTGTCCCCCCCCCAACTCTTCCCAGTGCTGTGATGAAACAAATTGGGTAGGTGGGGGCTATGGAATGTTATGGCCTTACTGGAGTGAAAGTCAGAGCCAGAAGAGTCCCAGAAGGGAGTCAGTATGAGTGTCCAGAGCACAAGGCCAGAGGACCTGGGAAGGATCAGCTGATGGTGCAGGTGGAGGAGGGTGTTTTGGCCTTGGCAGCTTTGCTAGTCCTGTTCTTGGAGGGTGAAGGGGAGTGGAGCCATGGCAAGAAGTCTTTCCTGAAGTCAAGTGTGGAGTTAGGTTCCCCAGGCAAAGCACAGAGCAGAAGTCTCACTCCCCCAGGAGGGTACTAGGCCCTCTGCCCTCCAGGGCCCACACCACAGCCTGGGGCCTCTGCTTCTACACACAGACCCTGTGGAGGAGTCTATTCCCTCCCTGTTTCAGCTGTCCCCAGGCTCCCCATGTGTCTAAAAGGACACATGGACTTCCTTGTCCTCTACCTCAGACCCCCAGGAGGAGCCTGGAAGTCTCATGAGCCAGAGGAGTACAGAAAGTTTCAGCCACAAAAACCACCCCTGCCTGCACCCTTCTGCTCTGCCCATGGCTTGAACCATTAGGTCAGCCACCTCTTAGTTTTCCCTGGGTTGACCTGTCTAGTCCCTGGACAAGAGGACAGCACCCACCCCCATCAGCCTGCAGAGAGGCCTCTGCTGCTCCTTTTGCCTCTCCTGGTCTGGGGCAAGCTTTCTCTTCCCCACCTAGCCACATAGGGTAACTGGTGGGTCTAGAGTCACCCTGGAGTAGAGTTCTCTGAAGTTGGGGGTTTGTGAGTGGGTGCCGAGCAGGGATTTGGGGGAGCACACCTTCCTCTGAGGCCAGCAGCTGTCCAGGGATGGAGCTTTGTGCAAATGATGCTTGGTCAGTGGTGGTGGAAGGGACAGTGATGCACAGGCCCACAGACAGGCAGGTATGGTGCAGCCACCAGCAGACACTGGATCCTAGGCATCAAGGTTGCCCCAAGATCTGTACTGACAAGACAGGGTTTTCAGCTCTGAAGGGAAAGCGGCAGCCACTCTCTTGGGTCCCAGGTGGGTTCAGTTGCTCTTCGGGAGCCCTGGGTTTGTGACAGGTGACTTCAGAAAACTCCAAAGAGGGAGGCAGAGCCACATCCACAGAGCTCTGGGCTGTGTATAATGAGCACAGGGCTCTCGGCTGTGTGTGATGAGCACAAAGCCCCAGCTGGGGTCAGTAGCCCACTGCTACCAAGTAAGCGCCCTTCTAGAATGGCATACGACCTCATACACACCCAGCCACTTCCCTCTTGCCATTTCCTGGGTCATAGCCACATACTAGGGACGTCTTACTGACCCCTGCCCATGCCCAGGTTAGCACAAGAGGGCCCTTCGCAGTCCCCATTCAGGTTCCTTCCCACCCCACTTCTCTGCCTTGTCCCCAAGCACTTTCCAGGCCATTGTCTCATGATGAATAGCACTTTAATATGGGTATTAAAAAATACGGGCAAATGTGTAATGCTTGCAAGCTGTGTTCCATTATTGATGCTATGCTTGAGAGCCAGGCAGGCAGCTCAAGCCAGGCTGGAGCTCAGCAGAGAAGTGATGACGCAGCAGCCCTGCAAGGCAGCCATCTGCCAGGCCTCCACCGAGTAGGGACAGGCACAGGAAGAGGCAGAGTGCTGAGGAGAAACTCCGGCTCTGGAAGCTGACGTCTGGGACTAAATCCTCCACTCCTCCCCAGTCAGCTGTGTGACCAACAGCAGAAGTCCTCAGACTCCTCTTTGAAAACTGCAGGAAGCCACAGGAGAAGCTCAGAGTTCATTGCTAGGCACATGGAAGCTGCAGCTGCTGTACAAATCCTGTGATGGGATTTGGGATTGTCCCTCCCCCACTTCTTGACAGAGGAGATGTGAGCATCCTATTCTGACTTAAGGCTCTCCAAGACAGGATCCACCCTTCCTTCCTGGACTGACCCTCCCCTCCCCTTTGGTTCCTAGGACAGTGCCTTGACACAGTGAGCAGTCAGAAAAGGACAGGAGCCACTGTCCTTGCCCTGGCCTAGCCAACACTGCCACTGTTATTCCTGAACTCTTGAGCCTGTGTGGCCCCCATCCCCCTTACCACAAGTCCCAGCCTCAGGACTGGAACCCTTCCCCACCCTGCTGCCTTGTATGGAGCCTAGGGAGCTACTGGCCCCAGAGCAGCCCCTCTGGACTCTGCCTAGTGGTCTCCCAGGACAAGGTTATCATCAGATGTACAGGGAGTCCCACTGCTTTTTTCCCTGGGGTCCTGTCCCCAGCTTCCCACTCCCCACTATGGTCAGTTCACAAGGGGGACTCCTGGTGAAAAGATACTGTAGTTTAAATATGGGTAGTGTCTCCTGAAGTTTCACATATTAAAGACTTGTCCCCAGGGTGGAGCTATTGGGAGGTGCTGTAGGCTTTTAAGAATCAGAGCCCTATGGGAAAGAAAGCCTTTGGTCACTTGAAGGGAATTGTGGGACCTCAGTCCCACAGTCCCTCTATTTCCTGGCCTGTGTGATTTGCTCTGTGTCATGTTCCCAACACAGTATGCCATCCTCACCAGAGGCCCAAGGCAATAGGGCCTCCAACCTTGGACTGGAACCTCAAGAATCATGAGCTAAAGAAAACTTTTATTAAGCCGGGCATGGTGGCATATGCCTTTAATCCCAGCACTCCAGAGACAGAGGCAAGTGGATCGATGTGAGTTCAAGGCCAGCCTGATCTCAAGACCAGACCCTGTCTCAAAAAGACAAAAAGAAACCTTTTATTAATCGCCTCAGGCATTTCATTGCAGTAGAGCAAAGCTGAGAGGAGATTGATAGTGTGTTGCCAGGCCTTCCAGCTGTCCTGGAAGCATGTGCTCTTGAGTCTTCCTGGGATGAGCTGGCTTCCTGAGGAGCAGGGAAGAGCCAGGGAGGCTGGACAGAGCAGGTGTAAGGGTAAAAGTTTAAGTCTAGGTAGCTGCTTTCTGCAGACCAGAGCATTCAGAACATGCAGGAGCCTGCCTATAGGTATAGCAGAGAGGATTGTGCTAGAATTGGGGACAAGAATGCCTATAGGCCTGTCCATGAAGCCTCTGCCTGTGTGTGTGTGTGTGTGTGTGTGTGTGTTTATACTTCTTCATGTGGGTGCATGTGCATATGGAGGCCTGTGCATAGGTCAGAGATTGTCCTCAATAGCTCTTATTAAGGCAGGGTCTCTCAATCAAACCCAGAGCTCAGTGATATGGCTAGTCCTACCATCTTGCTCTGGGGAATCCCCTGTAGAAATTCAACCACCCCTACCCAGCATTTACATGGATTTCTGGGGATTCAAACTGAGGTCCTCATGCTTGCAGAGTAAGCACTTTAACCATTTTTCCAGCCCCCATCTATGACATCTTTGAGCAAGATGAGCAAGGCAGGTCCCTTCATGCAGTGACATCCCACAGGGCCTGTAGAGGAGCTGCTACGCACCAGGCCCTCCTAGTTTGAAGCACACGAGAATCACAAACAAGAGTAGCAAACAAGTACACGGGTGCTCTGAAAGAAATAGGGCCTGCTCCTAGGAGGAGAATGTGGAGGGCCCAGAAGAGAGGTGAGTCCTCTGTGGCCAGAAGTTAGAACAGGTGTGGCTAGATCCAAAACAGAAAAAAAGCCCAGAGGCTAAGGCATCCCTAGGGAAGAATGCCAGAGGCTGAAACTAGAGAGGAAGCTACAGAAGGTGTGAGGTTTGGGGGCTAGACTTCACAGTGGATCCAGCGAAAAGCCATAGATGAGGACCCCAAGCTCAGCTCGGCCTTTTAAACTTGTCCAGAGCCGGCGCACTGTTAGTGACCTTGAGGGTGAAAGAATCAGCAGGAGGCAGGGCTGGAAGGATGATTCGGTAGTTAAGAGCATGTACTACTCTTCCAGAGGACCTGAGTTCTGTTCGTAACAGCCATGTCAGGTGGCTCACAAAATCAGGGGTTAGAAAGATGACTTGGCAGTTAAGAGCCAATTTGGTTCTCAGCACCCATGTTAAGTTGCTCACAGCTGCCTGTTAACTCTAGCTCTGGGGGTTCGAGCCCCTCCAGCCTCTGTGGGTACTTGCACTCAGGGGCTCATGCCCACATGCAAACACACATACACACATAATTAATAATAAAGATCAACCTTCTTTTAAAAATAAATAAGATTTTTAGACCAGGCATGGTGGCACATGCCTTTAATCCCAGCACTTGAGAGGCAGCAGCAGGCGATCTCTGAGTTTGAGGCCAGCCTGGTCTACATAGCAAGTTCCAGGACAGCTGGGGTTACAGGGAGACCCTGTCTCAAAAAGACCAAATAATTTTTTTAAAGAATCATCAGGGAGACCAACAGAGATGTCTTGGGATTGACCCAGCAGGAGATGATTAGCATTTGCCCCTGGGATTGGTAGTCCAGAGATGAGGCTGAGGAAGGAGCACACTGAAGACAGAGCCCTGGCCCACTGCCTGACCAGGTTGAGGGGCTGGTGATCATGGGGCTGGGTGGGCAGTGATGCTGTTTACAGCCATTGGAGGGCAAGTCTGTAGGGACACCAGAGCACTGTGGCCCTATGAAACTCAAAATGCCCAGTAGGCAGCCATGCAAGGTCATCCACCAAGCAAAGTCATCCACTTGCAGGCACTATTCCCTCCAGAGCCCCTTCCGTGAAACCCAGGACTGGAGAGGCATGTGTGGGAGTCACTGACTCCAGGCTGCTTTGAACATATCTGTAGGACCCAAGCCCACAGGGAGACAAAGACCAGAAAAGAAAAAGAGCAGGACAGCCCAACCTTAGAAGGCAGGGCTCAGTTGGTGAGGTGAAAGGAAAACCAGAAAGCATACTATCACCAATGGCAAGAGATTATTTCCAGAAAACTCCACTGTCCCTCACCTACAGCACCATCAGCATCCCTGGGTTCTCTGGGACAGCAGGAGACAATGATGTTTTGTCTGCTTTACCTCAGCCTTACCTGTCCCTTCAAATCCTCCCTAGCCCATCCTCACATGGGAGGCACCCCAGCTTCTGCCTGTCGCAGTCCCGATCCGACTGACCTGGGGTCCCTGGAGAGTGGTGCCTGGCAGCAGCTCAGCTGCTGGCCTCTGTCATGGAGATGGCAGCAGCTGCAGGAGACGGACAGTTGTGACCATTTGTCAGAGAGCTCCCCAGCCTGCCTTTCTTGAACATTTCTGTCCCACAGCCTTGGAGACAGGGCTCTTCTAGGGATGGGAGAACAGAGAGGTGACAGGAAAACAGTTCTACAATAGGGCCTCTTCCTCCTACTTGCCTGACTTGTCATCGGTATTATGAGGGCTTTGGCCTCCATGTGCCACACACCGAGCACTGGGCACCTCACATGAAGTATCCCGTCTTCCCACCTGCTTTCTTGTAGCTCCCCCCATTTAAGAGAGAAAGAAATTGCTGTGCTGAAGTACTGAGATCACCTGGATAGGTTTGGGGCCACTAGGCTCCAACGCCTCTGCCTACCCTCCAAGTAGTGGCCTTTGCCACCTGAGTGATCTGTGTGCAGTGGAGATGCTGCAGCCCCTTGTGGTTGGGTCTGCCTCCCTCCTAACCCCACTCCTGCCCCTTCTGTGCCCAAAACTTGTTTGGATTTCTCTCATGGTCTCTTGCCCAAGCCTGTTCCCATTGGGTCTAGTCTGGAGACAGCCTACCCCACTGTTTGCACTTCGTGGTTTGGCCTCTCCATTACCAGATGCTTTGTTTTTTTTGTTTGTTTTTTGTTTTGTTTTGGTTTTGGTTTTTGGCTGGGGCTTGGGGGCAGGGCAGAATCTTCTCCAGCATGGTTGCAAAGCCATGGCTGGTGTTCATAGTGAAGCAGGAAACTAGGCCCAGATCATGCTGTGTTCCATATGAGGTCAGGACCTGGAAAGAAGTGGCTATGTTTTGGGCATGTTGTCTCAAAACCTGACTCCTGTCATTCAGTGCATAGACCTTGAAGCCTCAGCCCGTGATATCTAGTCTGTGGTGTTGCTTCCCTGGGGGAGAGACTAGGAGTTAGCCCCAGACCAGAGATCATGAGGATAGGGTGCCATGGACCACCAGCCCTACCTAGCACGAAGTATGTTCACTCACCAGCTCACCAACCCCTTGCCCATTCCTGCCACCAAAAGGTCAGCAGACCCCTCCCGGTCTTGACTTCTTTTCATTCCCTGGGTTCCTCTTTGTTAGCTTGGAGCCTCTTTCTATCTAATGAAGTCCAGGCCTTACCCCAGGGCTCTTACTAAAGGAGACACATGGGGGCCAGTTGGTGCAGCTATGGACCTCGCCATGCCGCTTTCCCCATGCCGCTATCATGAAGATAAAGCTTAGGGTCCGTTCAGCCCACAAATGTTGCTGGGCCTGGCTACCTGCCAGCATCCCCAGCTGGAGACACACCTGAACAGGACAGACCTCAGACCTTTATGACCTGTGTGCAGGGAATTTCTCAGGTAAAAATGAGCTCTGTCAGAAGGTAGGTCCAGGAGCTGGAGAGATGGCTCAGCAGTTAAGAGCACTGGTTGCTCTTGCAGAGGTCCTGGGTTCAGTTCCCAGCACCCACATGATGGCAAGCAACCAATCCCTAACTCCAGGTCTAGGGAATCCTACAAGACTTCTGGACTTGGCATGCATTTCACAACTTGAGTACATGTACATACATGCAGGCAAATCATCACACACATAAAATAAAAATAAATTTTAAAAAATGTTTTAAGGAAGTAAGGTCCAAAAGGGGCAGGAGCACCTTGACCTGGGGGTGGGGGGCAACACTGTTGTTATGTATGGGACATATATGTGAACATAGCATATAGATTTGTTGACGTATATGAAAGCTTGTGAAGGTAACTTTGTGCATCCCTGATAACCAGAGATCCAGCTGTTTTGTAGGGGAGGAGAGGTATAAATATAACCTATGGGAGCATGGTTGTGGCATTAGAGTGGGTGACGTTGGAAGGTGCAGAGTCAGGCTTCCTGTGAGCATCACACACACCCCAGCATCAAAGCTCCCCTTGAACCGCGAGAAACAGCAAGTTCCTCCAGGACCCTAAAAAGCCAATTCAAGGCCTGGAAAGCCTGGGTGTAACCTCCCCTGGTGTGTTTTTCAGGCAGCTCTGTCTCCTACTGAATGCAGAGAACATCTTCCACTCCATGGCAGACATCCTGCTCCGGGAGGAGGATCTCAAGTTCGCCTCCACTATGGTGCACACCCTCAACACCATCCTACTCACCTCCACTGAGCTCTTCCAGCTGAGAAACCAGCTCAAGGACTTGAAGACCCTGGTACTCCCCCTCTGACCCCTGGTACCCAGCCCACTCCTCAGCTGGCCCCAGGAAGCTCACAAGAGGAGCAATAAAATGTGGATCTTCCCTGGCCCAAGGTCTCTGTCCACAGAGGGCTCCCTGCCCAAGGCAGGATCCACATGTTCAACTCCTGCCCCACTACTCACTGCCTTCTTGAAAACAGGCTCTGCTGGCTCTGGGCCACTCCCTTGACAAAGCCCCCTTCTCAGGGTCAAACTTGAAATCCTGCTTGGGAACCAAGGGTTAATTGCTTTCCTTGTCCTCCTTAACCCTGGCCTCTCTCCCACAGCTGGATGCATCTGTCTGATAAAATGCCTGTCATAAGTCAGGGTATCTCATTGCTTCCTATCCCAGGCTTTGGGTAAGGATGCCCAAGGAGAAACACTATAGGACTGGAGACACTCAGCTCATATGCCCAAAAGGCCTGGCTGAGGGACTGGGCTCCCCTCAGCTTGCAGGGACCAATGCCACTGTGGATGTAGGAGCACTAGGAGGTTATTTCTCAGTCTGGGCCTGAGTCACCTTCCCTCTGTCCCACACCCAGCAGGACCCTGCTTCTACCCCTCCCCAGGAGTCACCAGGACATTCAAGCCCATGTCTATGAGGGCATCTGGGGCCAAGTGGCTTGGAATGATCCAGGCCACAGCCCAGCCTTCCCCCTGTGGTTCCTCCCAGACATTCGCAGAGGCCTTAAGAATTTTCCTCGGGCAGGAGCTCCCTAAATGCGGGCTTAGCTGACAGGCTGGTTTCCTGGTACACAGCCTGAGGTGGGCTGCCAAGGTGGGGGAAGATGGCATTTGAGAATGGAGAAAGGTCCTAGTCCCCGAGGAAGCTTCCTCCTTGCCCACACCTTGTTTCCCAGCCCCAGGCTCCCAGGCCACAGAGTTCTAAGGAGGACAATTACTGTCATTTAGCTGGGGACAGAAATGCCAGCTTAGAAAGGATAGGCTCACTCCTGACCAGGCCCTTGCCGCCACCACCACTACCACCACATGGCTCTGTGAGGCCAGGAGGTAATGACAGGGTCTGAGGAGCTGTCAGCTTTTCCTTTGTGACAGCTCATTCCCAGTTGGGCTGCCAAACACAGCCCAGTGCTGAGCTGGCACCACAGCTGCCCCTGAGGGCCCCACTTTGTAGCCCCTCAAGGTCCTTCCCTCGTTAGGTCCTGTGTGGCTCCAGGGGCAGGGAACCGAGCCTTCTAACTCTGTACCTCTCCCCTCAGGAGAGCCAGAACCTCTTCTGCTGCCTATACCGCTCCTGGTGCCACAACCCAGTCACCACTGTGTCACTCTGCTTCCTCACCCAGAACTACCGGCATGCCTATGACCTCATCCAGAAGTTGTATCCTTCTCTCACTGCTATTCATTCACCCTGTGGGGACCAGAAGATTCGGCTACCATCTTATACTCCGCTTCCAGGGCTTGTGACATCATCAGGGCAACTGGCCAGGAGCACTATGGGGGACATGTTTAGGAAGATGCTGTTAACAGTAAATAGGGCTCCCTTACAGCCTCCTGGAGGGGAAGTAGGCCTAGAAAAACTTGGGAGTGGGGACAGGGGCTGAGTGAGGGGCACCAACCTCCTGCTTCAGAAGAGGTGAGAACTCAGTACACTGTATCTCTGTTGGCCCCTTTTATGGATGGAGAAGCCCTGGGCAAAAGAACATATTGAGGTGCTAGAGCAAGAATCGGGGAGGCCTGCAGGGCTAGCTCTTGTTTTAGACCTTCAGAGACCTCAGGAAGGACCAGGGGCCCTCCACACATACACCACACCAAGGCACATCTTTGTAAACAGAGTAACCCTTTTAAACTTTGTAGCCCTAGCTGGCTAGGATTAAAAGTATGTGCCACTATGCCCAACTTACACAGAGAGAGAGAGAGAGAGAGAGAGAGAGAGAGAGAGAGAGAGAAAACAGCCTCATCTGTAAACTTGACATATGAACCTGATGTATGACCTGAAGTCAGAACACTATTTAGGAGCCAAAACTAGCTTCTTGCCATAATGAGCCAGGAGCTGAGGGGTCACAAGGGCCTCAGTGAAAAATCACATGTGTTCTTGCCTAGCACCCAGCTCTCAGGGAGTCTGCTTTCCTTCCACAGCCTAAGCCTGCTCCTCTCAGCCACTTATGTAACTCAGATACCAGGATACCAATGCCCGGCTCCCAAATTTCACTGGCCTGTTGGTGGGCTGTCCTTAGGCAGAAAGCAGGGGCCCTTCCTGCCTAACCTTCCCCTGCCCAGCTGCAGAGCCATAATAAGAGGAGGGCACAGAGGGCAAGAGCTGTGGGAGCGGAATCCAGGCACTCATACAAAAGGGACAGCTGTGCCACGTCACATTTAGAGGGACAGAAAGGCAAGGCAAATAGATGTACATCCTCCATATACCAAATTTCACTTCAAGAGAGCCGGGCTCCGCACAGGAAACTAGGGCTGGAGAAGGGTTATGTGGAGCTCTGAGCCCAGCTCCTAGGGTCCAGCCTCTGCTACCTCTTGGCATGGTGTGACCAGTCTGGTCCAGCCCTGCCCCTCCCAAATACTCTCACTGAAGAGACTTTCCTTGACTGCCTACCCAGTGGGGACCTGGAGGTCACTGTGGACTTCCTCACAGAGGTGGATAAACTGGTGCAGCTGATTGAATGCCCCATCTTCACATGTAAGAGTCCTCATCCCCACTGCTATTGCTGGTAGGACCACAGTCTTGCCATGGCCTTCTGCTGACTTGGATGTTGGGAGGGAGGTGTGGAGCCAAATCCAGACACCACAGAGGCTGGGGAGGGAAAGGGGGCAGTGACCCCAGGGATGCTTCTAGAATGTCAAGAATGTAAGACTGATAGTGGTAGTTGGGAGTGAGAGGCCAGCTGGAGCAGCATAGGACACATGGCATCTGAACTTGGTCCTGTCTGTGTCCTCAAAATGGGTCATATGGACACAGGCCAGTATTGACATGAAACCCCCGGAATGTTAATACCAGACCCCTGCCCTGGGGCTGTCCCTGGTTGCCCCTCCCCAGCCTGCTACCCTCTTCCCTGGCTCTCTCAAGTTGTGGATGCCCTGAAGGTGTTTCTGCTCACCCAGAAGCTGTGCCCTCTCCTCTTCTAAGCAAGAGATGGCATGCACCACCAGGAGCCAATGGGCGGGGACTGCCCAGCGAGTAACACCCCGGCTGAATGTGCAGAAACAGCAACTGGCTGGGCGAGCACAGCTCTTGGCACCTCCATACATGTAGCGCCTGCTCCCCAAAGCACACAGCATTCCAAATGAATGTTTATGGTGCAGTAGAGAAGCCAGAGACAGCTCTGGCCATGTTCACCTTCCTGGCCTAGCTGGCCACCCCAGTCAGCTTCCTGACAGCATCTCTGGCCTACCCAGCTTGAGTGATCACCCTTTACCCTGGAGTCTAAAAGAAAATGCAGCGGTTCAAGGATACCCACCCCCTCAGCTCCCTCACATTTCAAAGACCAGCTGCTCTAAGCAGCAGAGGCTGCAGTGACTTGGGCCCTGGACACTGCAGAGCAAGAGGGAGACCCTCCTCAGCCTGTCCCAGGCATGCCCTGCCTAACATCTCACTTCCTATAGGCCCTATGGGGTCAGGATAGCCTAAGTGGCTCACCTGAGGCCAGGTCTAGGCCAACCAGGGGGAAGCCCTAAGCAGCTGATGCTCACATAGGCCTTGCTAACAGCAGAGGCATGGGCAGGCCCAACTTCCCCAAGGCCCAAAAGGAAGAAAAGATTCCCAGAAGGAAGAAAGGATTGGAAGCAGGCTCAGGTTTCTCCTGAGCTGTGTGCATGGTAAAATGTGTTCAGCTTCAGATACCCCACTGATCAATGCAGAGCTCGCCTATAACCCCCAACAGGTGTGAGGACTTCTTGCCCCTCCCCAGTAGCTGGGTGTTCTCAAATGCGGGTCAGTCCTCATAGCCTACCTGGAGCTAGCATCCAGTCTCAAGGGCAGAGGCTCCATCCCTACCCCTACATCCCTCTCCATGTGCAGCCACCAGTACCCCAGTCATTCAACTTGGGTTTCTGACCAACCAGCTATAAATCAGGGCTCCCACAAGCCCTTAGGTCCTATTAATTTGCTGGAGTAGCTTACAAGACTCAAGGAAAAACATTTACCAGTTTCTTATAAAGGATACAGAGGAAAAGGAGGTGGTGAGTTGCGTAGAAAGAGCACCACACTCCACTCGGCTCCATGAGTTCCACTAACAGGAACCTCTCTGAACCTAGTCCTGGATTTTTATGGGAGCTTCATCATTTAGGCATGGTTGATTATCTTTGACCATTGGTGATCAGCCTAACTTGTAATGCATTAGCATGGTAAAGCTCTAGTTTCAAAGACTCCAAGGGTGTTAGGAGCTGTGTGCTGAAAACTGGGGTGAATACCAAATATATATGTCACAATATCATAGGCATCTGTGACTTCTGCCTTTTGGGGCAAAGGAGGGACTAATTAAGAGAAGCCACCCAGTCCCCTCCTACCTGACATCAAGACCTGGCTAACTCAGGCTCCCAACAACCTCCCCAAGTCCCACCCTAGCTCCTGTCAGGAAGGCAAGGTCGCTCTCCAGAAGGTCTTTAACAAGACCCACCATGGTCCAAGACACATAGGAGGGGCCAGTATGCCTGTAAAGGCTCAGGAGGGAAAGGAGCGCCTCTTTCTGGTTCTGTCTCCCAATTTGGGATTTAGCTGGGGCTTTCTTGGGGTACAGCCAGCCAAGGTTCCAGGTCCCCAGGTTGAAATAGATGCTGGGCAGAAATTAGGGATGTGTTTGTTCCCTGCCCTGGAAGAGATGGTGTGGTAGTGGCTGTGTCTGAGTTGGGAATACAGATCACCTCCTGGACATTCAGGGCTCTGGTGTATGCCTCGATACACATAAGGCATTTCCCATCCTGCCGTCTCTTAGTGCAGCCCTAATCCACTCTTTCTCTACAGCTCACTCTATTTATAGCTCACGTGCTGGCACGTGCAGAGCCAACTAGGGAATCTGTTACTCTACAAGCCCCCTACCCCTCCCCCTGCCAGCCCTCATTACCAAGAAGGCAACTGAGCCTGGGAGAGGTGGGTCTGGCCTAGCAGGTTTGGGGGAAAGGGGGTCTCAGGCTGAGGGGAACACTAGACAGGTCAGTCAAATGGACTAGAAAGGGAGATTAGGTCACAGAAACAGCTGAGACCCTCTTGGAGGAGGACCAGGCCTGGCTGGCTATAGAGGAACCACTGCTTCACCCTAAGCCAGGCCACCTAGCAGCCCATCCCTATAAACTAGGTTTCTACCTGGCAGTACTGGGTCCAGGATAGCTTCAGCCCTCTCCCAGCGAGGCTGAGGCATGAGGTCTGCGTTGGTAGATTCCAGAGCAGTGCCAAGATCCCTGACCCCTGCCCTCTGCCCTGCTGCAGATCTACGCCTGCAGCTGCTGGATGTGAAGAATAACCCATACCTGATCAAGGCCCTGTACGGCCTGCTCATGCTGCTGCCACAGAGCAGCGCCTTCCAGCTGCTGTCTCACCGGCTTCAGTGTGTGCCCAACCCTGAGCTGCTGCAGACAGAGTGAGTGCCGGGCCCAGGCCCCTCCAGGGGGGATCCAGGGAACTCTCTAAGGTGCCCTGCCCCTACACCTCACCCCCTAGTCACTTCAACCCTGTTCACCCCACAAGGGAGTTCTGGGGAGTGCATGAAGGGGAGAAAAGAACAGACATGGTTTCCCAAGCAGCTCAAGGAGACCAGGCCTCAGTCTAGGACCTCTGTCCAGCAGAGACCTCTGGGGAAGAGTTACAGGGAGGGAGAGTGAGGGTGCCAGAGAGCCAGGTAGAGCCCAGTCCTGGGCATCTCCCAGCCTCAGATGGCTTGCCACCTGGCAAGATGCTCAGACCTGGCCCATTGAGAGCCCCAGCATCTCTGGGACCTTCCCACCGACGTCCCAGTACAGTAGGAGGTAGGAACACACCTGAGCTACCCTGTTAGGGTCCTGCCCATGGGAAGAGCAGATCCCTGAGTGGCATCTTCTGGGCAGGGCGGGGTGGGGGAGTTCAAGCTCCTACCCTGAACCCTCTGCTGGCCCCAGCCCCACAGCCTCTTGGGCTGTGTCTATATTTGGTAACCCTTGGAGGCTTTGCCTCATCCACAGGCATTTGGCATCCGAGATGGAAAATTTCACTTGTCAGGTCGCCATGGAAACAAGCAGAGCCACTGAGAAGATTTACGCTGAATGGAGAGCACCCAGCTTGCATCAGCTGCCCTGTGTGTCTAGAATTCCCTCCTAAGCTATAGGAGCTGCTCAGCAGGCCTGGCACCTTGCTGCAGCGAAGGCCTCAGGCATTTGCCTTCAGGCCAGATGCAGGCAGCCTCAGGATGGGCCTGCCCACTAAGTCTCTGGTGGCTCTGTATCTTTCAGACCACTGGGCTGAGCCTCTCCCTACCCCTTCCACCAGCCTGGCTTCTCCAGAGCTGAGTGTAGGATACCTAAGAGGTTATCCCAGTCTGTTGCCCAGTCCCAGGCAGCATTGTGCTGGCTGTGTCTCATCAGCTGTGGCTGGCACCAAGTGAACCCTGGGAGGCAGGCAGTACTTGGTGTGTTTGAGTGTCCCCTGGAAGGAATAAAGCCACTGTGGGCTTGGCCTTGTGTAGACTCCCCCAGCTAGTATACCTCCTGCTTCTGAGACTCAGGAGAGGCTCGGAGGTGACGCCATGCCTCCCCAGCCTTCCCTCTACCTGGGCCCTACCGGGAAGCCACTGAGTGGGGAAAGGTGTGGTGGAAGGGAGGAGACAGTAGAAAAGGCTGCCTTCCTGGGGGTTGAGGGGTTCAGGCCAGGCCGCAAAGCCCTGCCACTTCCCGGAGCCCCTCTCAGGGCTCTCTGCAGGAAACATCTTGTCTAGGGAAGGGAAGAGAGGCTGTGAATTATCATACCCTTCTCTAGACTCCCCAGACTAGGGGACAACAAATCTCCAAAGGGAAGCTAGATAAAAGGATTTCCTCAGACCCCCTCCATGGTCCATCCAGAAAGTCTTGAGGCCAAGAGGTTGGGACCCCTGAGTAGAGGATTCTGTAGGACAGCTGAATGATTCTCAGGACTGGACTAGGATCTGGTCCAAGTTCTCCATAGGTTTGCTATGTGGCCTCAGGCAAGTCCCACGCCCTCTCTGGGCTCTTGATTTCTTACAGGTGGGCTGAATGGGCAGGAGGTGTTGGAGTGCTCCTCTCAACCTCTCAGCCTTTCTTTGCAAGGACCTGGGAAAGTTGAACTTAAGATGCAGGCGTGGAAATGGTGGGTAGAAAAGGGGCCTCAGACAGCTGAGGGAAGAGTCAGGTTACAGGACTGGATGGAAAGGAGCAGCTTACAACCCTGGGAAGGGACTGTGGACAGTCCCAGCCCAGGGTGGGGCAGGCAGCTGGCAGACAGCAGGCCTGCAGGCAGAACAGCTGGGGAAGTTTTTACACTCCCCACCCATACCTCCTTGTGTACCAGCTCACTGGGGTCTGGGGACTGTGGGCCACTCTCAGGCTTAAGGCCACTCCCCGGGAACCATCTTCAGTGAGGCAGGAGGGAACCTCTGAAGGAAAAGGTGGTGGCAGGTGCATGGGTAGAGTGGCAGGGGCCAGCTCTGGACTTGTGAATTATTGCCAACTGCTGGCCAGGTGTCCCTGACACCCAGTGCCTGAGAACTGTGGTAAAGAGAACATTCCCATTCCAACAGGCAGGGAGATACCTGTAATCTCAGCACTGGAGAAGTAGAGGCAGGAAGATCAGGAGTTGAAGGTCATTCTCAGCTTTATAGTTAAGGGCCAACCTAGGCTATATAAGATTCTGTCTCAAAAACAAATGACAAAAATTGGCAGGAAGAGGAACCTCTAGGCTCATGAGAGCCAGGCAGTGTCCCCCCCTTCACCCATGGAGTCACACCTTTCACTCTCTCAAGACCTCAGGCTAGGAAGGGTCTATCTACTGTGAGGCAGGATATTCTGAGGTCCCAGGGAGTAAGGTGCTTCCCCAGCCCATACCCTGGGTATCTCCCCGGACCCCTCATCTCAGTCCTTGCTCCAGACCTCAGGCTTCAGTTTGCTAGTACTCTTCAGACTCTAGGGCCACTCAGAAGACACCCCCCCAGTGTTATCCCTGTGGCCTCAAGTCTTCCTCCTGCCCCAGACCAAATGGCTTAGATAACAGCTAGCCACATTCTGAACTCAGAGCTACAAGCTCCAAGTTCCTCCACCCCCTCAGAAGCCCAGGTTGTTGTCTGGGACAGTGGCACCTTAGCCACAGGACTACTGGGCCCCCATTTCAAGGCGAGTCTGAAGAAAGCAGCAAAAGCACTACAGTGCTACCCACAGTCCATCCCCCTCAAGTGGGCTTCACTGGGCCTCCCCTTCTTCAGCCAACAGTGGTCCAGCCCTGGCTGTGGAGGCAGTGGCTCAAGGCCCAGAAAAGCATCAGCCACCAATGCTGTCTAAGATGTTTTCAGGCAGTGTCCTCCCCCAGAAAGAGAGGAAGGGAGGCTCAAGTCCTCTAGAGTTGCATCCGGGAGTGATCTTGCCCTGCAGCCAGGAGGGCCACAGCAACATCTTTAGGCTCCAGCTATGGGTTTTTCCAGCCTGGCCAAGCTCATTGGTCAGAGTTCTTTGTGGGGAGCTCTGTTGTATTTCTCCAATCTAGACTAAACAGCCTTGGGCTGCCTGCCCTTGGAGAAGCAGAGCTGTAGCCACAGTAGGTGCCCATCCTATACCTAAGCTGGAGCTGGGCACCAGACAAATCTTTCAGGTCATATCTGGAGTGAGCCTTAAACCCACATACCATGCTGTGGCTTCCAAGACAGCCTTCTTTATAGACAGGAAATGGAGTACATTTCCAAGGTCAAATGGCTAGGCTAGGCCCTCTGAGGTACTTGGCTGCCCCCAGCACCAGCCATGCTGGGGCCTCTTCATAGATTCAAAAGGCCCAGAGTGTCCATTTCACTGTGCTGCCCACTTTCTTCATAAAACCCCTTGCCAAGGTACCAGGCCACAGCTTCCAGCCCACACCACTCTACTAATCTAAGCCAGTGAGGCCAGAGGAAGGATAAGCAGAATGTAACACAAGGCTATGCTGGGGGGACAGCTAACCATGGGACAAGGTCAAGTGGCACATTAAACACTGGGCTTGATGTGGGGCAACAGGGCTGTTGCTACATTAAACAGTTGGAGGGAGCCTCATGCACCCTGTAGGTGTGTAGTACACAGTCTGTGCCGCTGTGCAGAGAACTAAGGGGAATGGTTAGCAGCAGGAGGTGCCATTAGCATGTTCAGTGATGGGACCAGCTCTTCCTCTCTAGGGATAAGTACTGACTATAGGCCTTAGGTCCCCCAACACTCAAAAACAAATGCCCTGCCAGGTTGAGGGCCCAGCAGAGAGACTTTGGTGATACCAGTTGTCTCCAGCCCCAGCTTTGCCCCAGAGAAAGGGCCCGGCTGCCACCTCTTCCTCCCCAGACCCTGTTCCAGGCCCCAGCTGGCTTCCTGGCTGGCTGCTAGCCCTGGCACTCACCCCAAAGGGAGCCACTGGTAAACAGGAAATGCTTCCCCGTGCACTGCCTTCTCTGGGTACCATCCCAAGCCCACAGGCTGAGAGATTCAAGCAGCATGTTGGCCCATCCCACCAGCTGCAGGAAAGGGGGTAGACACTAGGCCCCCAAGCACTATGGTGCTGGCTACTGGGAAGGTGTTGATGGGCAGGGGCACACAGATTCCCAGAGACTGAAATCCACCAGTATGCAAACTTTGGGATGCAAACTCTGACTCTGTCCATCTTCCCAGAGACAGTCTGAAGGCTGCCCCCAAGTCCCAGAAAGGCGACTCCCCCAGCATCGACTATGCTGAGCTGCTGCAGCACTTTGAGAAGGTCCAGAACCAACACCTGGAAGTAAGGCACCAGCGGAGTGGTCGCGGGGACCACCTGGACCGCAGGGTTATCCTCTGACATGCCTGGCATGGAGAAGGGCCCAAATGGCCCATTGAAGCACTCAGGGTCTCCAGGCCAACATCATGAGGAGCCTGAGGACCTGCCTCACCTACGGTTGGACCTGACCACCAACCCAGGGTAGGGAGGGGGACAGGCTGCTCTGTCAGGCCCACCTCCTCCCAGTCCAGCCCCCTGGACCCCAGCGCTGTCAGCTGCACCCTAGCTCAGGACAGCTGGCTTCCCTCCTGAGTGGAGCCACCGCCTCAGAAGCTGGAAACAGACTAATTGTCCCTTGTGAGAAGAACTTGACCTCAGCCCCTCCTTCCCCCAGAGCACTGGCCTGGTGTGTGTATGTTCATCTTCGTGGGTAATACACATCTTCCAGTGCAAAGATCTCTGCAGAATGATGTGTTCCATCCCTGCCCCAATAAAGAAATGCCAGAAACCTTAGCCATACCTGCCTGCTATATCCCTGCTGGCACCTGTGCCCTGCTGATGCCACAGCTGCCCCAGGGCCTCACCTGTCCTGGAGAGCTGGTTTCATGCTGAGCCTTGCCCACTCACCTGATGGAGACTAGGCCTGGGGCCCACCTCCCCCTATGACCAGCACCTTCCTTTTGGCCAGCCCACAACCCTTAATCCTGCCTTCTCCTAGCCCTTAATCCTGATTCCCTGGGTAATGTGGCATGTGACTTCCCCATCCCCCCAGTAGATGGGAGCTGAGCCTCAGAGATCCCTGGAGGAAGGCAAGACACTGCAGATCACTGAGCAATGGGAGGAAAGGTGCCCCATTCTTTGATTTAGTTCAAAGAACCTCTCTGACCTGTATGCGGGGGATCACCTGTCCCCAGGCTTTAGGACACCGTGGCTTGGCCTTCTCATGAGCCCCCAGTGCCTTCTGCGGCCCTGTCGTCGCGAGTTGCTTGTGCCTGCATTTCCCTAGAGCCCCAGCAACGTCACCCCATGAATGGGTTTACCAGGAGTCTCCAGGACGACGGCTGTTCTTGCCCTTGCCCACATGCACATGAGTGCGTCCACACACACGCCCCAGGCATTAGGGAATGCTCTATAGGTCTAAAACAGACCCCTACACATGAGGAAGGAGGGTGGGCCAGGAGACCACCACCCCAGTGCGAGTGGCAGTGGCACCGCTTAGAAAAGGAGTCAAAGGACATTTATGGAGGAGGGTCGGAGTTTATGGACGGTCTGTACCCGGGGCGGACAGTCCCCAAGGCAGGCAGCTCCATGGCCCTCTGCATGCCCGCTCAGTGCTGCGCACCGGTCCGGCGGCATGCGCGGAGGACCGCATCCACCGCAGGGCTCGCCTTTGACCGCGCCGGAAGCCCCCCGCCCGAGCCCGAGGCCTTGAAGGTGCAGTGGAGCGATCGCTCCCGCCCCGACCCGCGGTGGCGCCCGCGCCCGCCGGCCCTGCTCGCCCGACCAGTCTGGCAGCGCCCGGGCTCGGATTTCAAAGCCCTGCTTTCTGGCCGTGAATGGGCCTGCGCCCGCCCGGCCTTTCCCACAGCCCCCTCCCGCGCTCCCTCCCCGTGGTCCTCCCTCCGCCGTGCCCACGTGACTCCCGAGCCTCGGCAGCTCGGATTACCGCCGCCGCTCCAGTCCCCGCGCCGAGGCTGCGCTGCAAGCTGCCCGCGC
>NW_008340065.1:3541727-3571269 GCF_000622305.1 Nannospalax galili
CTCCCCTGAGCGGCTCCCCGCGCCCCAGCGCGCCCTGCAGCCGCGGCCCGGCCCCAGCATGGAGACAGCGGAGAAGGAGTGCGGCGCCCTGGGCGGGCTCTTCCAGGCCATCGTCAACGACATGAAGGTAACCGGGGCGGGTGCGGGGTGCGGGTCCCCTCCGGGGACACGTGGCGGCGGGGCAGCCGAGCCCTACTGTGGCCGTGCGGCGCGGTGTCTATGTGTCCTTGTCTGCGCGCGTCCTGCCCGCGCCCGCGGTGCGCCCAGGTCTCCCGGTGCCTGTCTCGGGGGTGTGCGTGCTCGCGTGTTGGGGTGTCCGTGCGATGCCCAGGGTCGGCTCAAGTGTCCCCGACCCGAATCTGCGCATCCGCGAGCGCTCTGCGCCCCAGACCCCCACACTGTGAATGGGGTTTGGCCCCCGGGCCGACCGTTAAGGACCATTGACGCGTCTGGGGTCTCAGGGGCTTTCGCCCCCTTCCACCACAATGCCCCCCTCCTACCCCGACGGACCTAAGCCCAGACAATGCTGTCACCGCCGAGGCAGGAAAAAATAATAAAGCAGAGAACCGTTAACTCCTTCCCTGCCAGCTTCGTCCTCTGCGCGGCCCAGCCCCGCCCCCCCCCCCTCCTCAACAACCCCAGTAAGCTCCAGGACTCCAAGGCCTTGGGTTTGAACCTTGGGAAATGGCAGGGAGAAGGCTGGGGCTGGTGGAGCAACCAGAGGGAACGCTTCCCCCTCAGACTCTTACCCAAGGTCAGGTTGAGCAGGCCCCCCTTTTAGATTGGGAAACAGACCTGGGAATGGCGTAAGGTCATTAAGGAGACCCTTGGACCCTGCTTCTGACCCCAGCCCTTATTGTTCATCTGGGGACTTACCGGGTTCTCTCTGCCCCCCCCCTTCCGTGGCCAGTGTTTGACAGGGCTTCCCAAACTGACTAGTCAGTGAAGGCCCAGCTCCAGTGGCAAGGTGGGCACTCACAGCCAAACGTTTTGATTCTTCTCCACTGCCCACTTTAGTCTATGATGAAGGGGCAGAATTGCAGACAGGGGATGGAACTGGGCTCCACACAGGAACTCCTAAGGCACCCCCACACACACACCAAGCTCACACATACTTACCAAGAACAACATAGACTCCTACCAGACCCAGGGGGCCAGGGAACCCACATACAGGTACAGACCACCAAAGAGACAGGTGCTTTAGGAAGGGGGCTCCCTTTTAGTGCTGCCAAAGGAACACCCTCAGTATAGGGAGGCAGCTGTCAGATCCCTGACCCCTAGGAAGAGGCCTGAAGCCACGGTGGCCTGGCACTGCATAGTTAGCAGTGTGTCACTGCCCCCCACTGCCCCATGATGCTGCACTTGCCCCCGCACCCTACCATCCTTGGCAACTCCACCTGAGGGCCTCAGTAGTCTCTGCCCACTTCATGCATATTACAGCCCTGGCACCAGGGTCCCTTTCTGAAACTGGGCAGCCCAGACCACCTCCCCAGCCACTCCCAGGCTTGTAGAGGGTGGGAACCACCCGCACTGCTTCCCACTGGCAGCCACTCAGCAAACATTGCAGCAAGCAGAGGAGACAACAGGACTGTTTCCTCCGTTCCTCCGTTTCCGCTAGTTGCAAGGAACTCAGAGATGAGATGCAGGTCCAATCTCAGCAAGGGACTCAGGCAAAATGGCAGCCAGGATTTCTAGACATGTAGGAGCAAAATAGGAATGATTTCACCAAGTATTGTCACACTATGTACAGTAGTATGCCCCTACCAATGACATGCATGTGATCCGGGACCCTGGCATGATAAAAGGGATTGGCCTAGAGGCTGATTGACTGGATTTGAGGAAGCCACTTCTGGCTGTCCCACTCAGTAGCCACCAGCTGGCTAGCCATTTTGAGACTTGGCTTTGCCCCATGGGGCTGCTCCCCAGCAAGACTCCTGGTTGCACAACACTCCCTCTAGAGCAACTGGGAGTCCCAACCTGGGCTGAGGGGTGGCACAGGAGGAGGGGTCCTCCCATTTATATCTGGAGCTGAATGGACAGAGGCAAGTACACGTCCAGAGGTTAGGAGGGTCCTGGGGAGCTTACGCTGCCCCCTCTGTCTCAGGCCAGCGCAACCCAGAGGCAAAAACTTGGACTCAGCTAGGGCTATATGACTGGGCAACACACTGGGCTATCCAGAAAGTGGGCTTCTTACAGTCTTGCCTCCCTTCCAGAGTGGGGGCCCCTAGCAGATAGGTGGGACTCCTGACCTCTTAACCAGTGCTGAGCACTCACTACCTGCTACGTGTTTTGACTGCAGAAAGTGCTCCCTGGAGCCCACACACAAGCTCCATGAGATAAAGACATTCCTTTGCCTGATTTGCGAATGAAGAAACAAGATCAGAGGAGGGGACCTTGCACAGGGTGACCCCAAAAGCCCCTTCTGGGGTTAGAGCCTCATTGCCCCCAGACACAAAGACCATCGGAGCCACAGCACAGCAGCCTCCACATCAGTCTCATTCTAGCCATTGAGCATCTCACTCTGCCATTTGGGAGCATCCTTGTGCTTGGGGCAGAGCTGGATGTCTTTTCCATGCTCATTCCCTCTCACCTCCCCACCTAGAAGCTATGTAGGTACTCATCTCCCTGCTTCCCCAGAAACAGGATCCCTCTACCCTGATGTGTCAAATATGGGACCAGACCTTGATCCCAGACCTCTGTGACCTCGGGCAAATCACTTAGCTTCTCTGGGTCTCCAGTTCCCTTGGGGAACTGGGAGCAGTGATGGGATTCACCTCCAAGGCATTGTAAAGATGTCACAGGAGCATACATTGCAAGGACTGAGCCAGTGCTTGGCCATCCAGAGCACCTGGCCACCAGGTGCAGTTCATGTGGCTAATGATGACACATGGGAACTTAGAACCTGGGCCAGACAAAGCTGATGCTCTCCCTGGGGCACCTGTCATTTAGGCCTTTCCTCTTCTTTGATTGTAAGGTCTTTTATGACCCATGTGAACATGAGAGAAAGTTCTGGGTCCTTAAAGAATCAGGTGCTGGGGCTGGAGAGATGATTCAGCCATTAAGAGCACTGGTTGCTCTTGCAGAAAACCAGGGTTCAATTCCCAGCACCCACATGGCAGCTAACAACCATCCCTTGTATCCAGTTCCAAGGGGATCCAGCGCCCTCTTCTGACTTCCACAGGCATTGCACAACATGGATACATTTACATACATACAGGCAATATACTCATACACATAAAAACAAATATATTTTAAAATATTTTATTTATTTATCTTTGGTCTTCTTGAGAAAGGGTCTCTCTGTAGCCCCAGCTGTCCTGGAACTCACTATGTAGACCAGGGTGGCCTTGAACTCACAGAGATCCACCTGCCTCTGCCTCCCGAGTGCTGGGATTAAAGGCATGCACCACCATGCCCAGCTACTTTATTATTTTTATGTGTATGTGTGTATTGCCTGCATGTAGGTAGGTGTACCCATGTTGTGCAAAGTCCACAGAGGACAGAAGAGGGCTGTTGGATCCCCTGGAACTGGAGTTACAGACAGTTGTTAGCTGCCATGTGGGTGCTGGGACTCAAACCCCGGTCTTCTGCAAGAACAGCCAGTGTTCTTAACCGCTGAGCCATCTCTCCAGCCCCAAAATAAATACAATTTTTAAAAAAGACAGGTGCTCAGATTCACCTGCTGAGGGGAACTAGGCCTGCATTCCACATTCCCTAACTTGTTCTCCTTTGCTCTTAAACTATCTGTAAGCTGCTGGGGCGTGGTGGGGTGGGGGCACTAAGCTTTCCTATGACCAGGATAACTGGCTTTGGACACCTTGGACCCCAGCATTTTCCCTGCATGGAAGATCTGAGTGGAGTTTAGGTGGTGTAAGGGTGCCCCCTCTCGAAAGACCCCTGGTGGCCAAAGCCTGGGTTAGCTCCTGGGAGACTGCTAGGAACAGCCTCCCAGGCCCCTTTATCCAGAGCTGTGCTGGTGAGGACAATCCACCCACAGCCTCCCACTCCTGTTCCAGCCGTGGTGCACTTCTCAAATGGACATCGGTTTGGCTGGGCAGCGAGAGGGTGTTTCTGAGGGTCTGTGAAGTAGCCTGCTCCTTGCTGCCTGGAGGGGCAAGCTGGGGTCCCAACCAAGCACAGCCTCCCTGAGGCTGGCCTGGGGCCCTGCTGACCCCTTACCTTGGGAAAGCAAAGACCCATCACCGTCTGTGGGGCAGGGACTGGGCCTTTGCTAACTGGGGGCTCCCCTTCAAAGAGCAAGGTCTTCCCGGGGCCCCCAGGCAAGGACTGAGCTTTCTCTAGGCCTGGCAGCCATGGGAAGAGTGCATTAGCCAGAAAAACCCCTTAATCAGACTGGACAACTCGGTCGCCAGGAGCCCAACCTCCCTACTGGGAAACCCCCTCCCAGCATAGAGCCTCTGACCAGGCTGGGATAAAGGCCACACTGTTCCCCTGGAGGGGAGGGGAGGGGTTGGAGAAAGGTGGCTCTGTTGGCCGCACAAGGCCCCATTCAGCCTGGGGCCTAGTTGTCCCAGGCAGGCTAGCCAGGCTGTGTAGCATCTACAGCCTCCCTGGGCCTGGGAGCCACCACTGCTGGCTGGGGATGACTGGCCTGCCCGCAGCAGCTTCCGGGGCCACGTTAGACCTGGCATGCCTTTAGCTCTGCCAGCCTCCATCTTCTACCAACTCTCCCCCAAAGCGCTCTCAGGTCAGTGCCCACCTTTCTTTGCATGTGTTGGGGATACAGCGCTCTTCACTGGGCTCAGCCCAGATGCTTACAAGTGAGCCCCAAGGAGACTGTCTTCCCATCCATTGCCTCCATCTCCCCTGAGTGTGCATGGGACTTCATGGCCATCACCCACAGACAGGATGGACTTCTCTTTGCTTGGTCCTGTGTCTCTTCCCACAGGGCACAGGGCCATCTCAGAAGCTACTCAGAGTCTGGGCAGCATGTGGGAGCCCTGTAGTCCCCTCTCACAAAGTCCTACTTCCTCTCCCACCTCTCCACAGAGCTCCTACCCCATTTGGGAGGACTTCAACTCCAAGGCCACGAAGCTGCACTCCCAGCTGAGGTGAGGCTGCCCAGGGTATCCCAGTTGGGGAGGGACGGGCAGAGAAGGACCTCTCACCCACTGACTATCCACCCCACTGTGCATCTCCCCAGGACCACCGTGCTGGCTGCTGTGGCCTTCCTAGATGCCTTCCAGAAAGTAGCTGACATGGCCACCAACACCCGAGGTGGGGAGGGGGCGTAGCTGGAGGTGGGGGACGTCCCCAGTGGACTGGGAGGCTGGAAAGGCTGAGTGGGGTATGGGCTGTGAGAAGGATACCAGGCCCAGAATGGAGACCTTGGTTTCTGCGATGATGGGATGGGACGGGTGAGCAGTGACAGGGAGGTTACTGGGAGATCCTCCAGTTACTGTGGGCAGCTCAGTTAACCCCTCAGTTGCCATTGTTGGCCCTACTGTATAGTATATCCATCTATAGTTTCTCAGTCGCCCCCATGTGCCTTTCTGAGAGCTGTGTAAGGCAGGGCAAAAGTCCTTGGGGGCTTGGTGGTCCCTTTGCCTCCCAGTTGGCGTAGCAGGCACGTGGACTTACGTTCTTTTGAGTAATAAGAACACAAGCCAGGGGTGTGCATCCCCTAGAATCTGGACACACCTGGAGGGAACTTGTTTAGGCTTCTTGGCTGACTCATCTTTCCTGCAGGCCTCTTCCAGATAGGAGGCAAGGAAGGCTCTAGGCCTGACCAGTAGGGCATCCACAGCCCCTGAAAGCTAGGATGGCCTGGATGGCCCAACCCTGGTTGCAGGGGGTGACAGGATTGCAGGATTTCGTGAGATGGGAACAGGTCAGCAGTAGCCTTCATGGGACAGCGCGCCCCCTAGTGGCCTGAGGCTGGGACAACAGAGGCCCCCATCCAGACCCCTTCCCATGCAGCTTGCTTCCTTACCAGGGGCCACACGGGACATCGGCTCGGCACTCACACGCATGTGCATGCGCCACCGCAGCATTGAGACCAAGCTGCGGCAGTTCACCAAGTGAGTGGGCACAGCAGTCGGGTGAGGGGCATCCTATCCCAGGGAGGCCACCCCTGCCCTAACCCAGCCACCTAGCCCTGACCCGCAGCTCCCACCCCACAGTGCGCTGCTGGAGAGTCTCATCAATCCACTGCAGGAGCGCATTGAAGACTGGAAGAAGTCAGCCAACCAACTGGACAAGGACCACGCAAAAGGTGGGGTGGGGCCTTGCGGGGGCTTCCCATACCTCTCCACAGGGACCTCCCCCCACTATAGCTTCTCCTCTTACCCCTACACAGAGTACAAACGAGCCAGGCATGAGATCAAAAAGAAGTCTTCTGACACGCTGAAACTACAAAAGAAAGCACGCAAAGGTAGGGCCCACAGCGGCCTACTGCGGCCCAGCCCCCGGGCCCCACTCAGTAGCCCCCACCACCCTGTGGGACACCCCCAGGGCATCATTCTGGCTAAGGGGATCATGTTCCTAACACAGGACACTCCAACATGCCGGGTGGGACGAGGGAGCACCCTGCACCCCAGACTGCCCAGGCCCCCCCACCCCACCCCAGGAGTGGCTCTGTCCATCCGGCTGTCTTTCACACATTCTTTCTTTCTCTGTCTCTCCTCCTCTCCTCCTCCCACATCCTTCCTGTAGAGCTACTTGGTAAGTCAAATGTCCGTCCCTCCACCCTCCAGCTGCTCCTCCCGTCCTTGTCGCATTTGTCTGTCTCCCCCAGCTCAGGGCCATTGGAAGGAGCCTCTCCAGGCCAAGGAGGAGCGAGGAAGGCGGTTGGTCCACCGAGGGCGGGGCCTGGGGCACAGTCCCCCTGGGGCTCCTGGTCAGGAATGAGTCCCAAGCCACTGCTGGGTCAGTCTGCCAGGCCAGGAGGGGTTGGCTGGCTGGGCAGGGTGGGGGGCACAAGCCCTGGCTGCCCCATTCCCACCAAGCCAGCCAGGTCCTTACTGTCGCCTCACCGTCTCCTCCACATCATTCTCTCACCTCTCTCTGTCTCTCTCAATGCTTTCTTGTGTTGCTGTTGTTGTTGCTGTCCTTGTTCCTTGGTTCCTTAGCTGAGTGGTGACCCATGCTGAGACACCCTCTTTCCTCCCCAAGCCCAGCCACTACCTCTACTGATCCCTGCACCCTCCAGTAGCCTGGCCTGCAGCTGAGCTCCCCACCCTGCTCTCCTTTGTCCTGCTTCTAGCCACTTCCCAGTACCGCTTTAGGTTAGGGCTGCCGTGCTGGGGGAGTGAAGGCATCTTGGGTAACAGAGACCTCCGGCTGGCCTCCCTACCCCAGATCATCTACCTACCCCAGATCCTGGGGGCTATGCAGCTTCATGTCTTTACTGTGCGTCTGTCTGCCTGTCTTCTCTGCCTGCTCTGGTGGGACCAGCCCCTCCACAAGCCATAGAATCTGCTCCCCGCCCCCAGCTCCCTTGTCCCCATGGTATGCCCAGCCCCACGGCCCAGGACACCACCATGGGGGCCTAAGCCATGGGTGCAGCCAACCAGGCCAGCGTCCCCAGCGCGGCCTCTCCTCCCAACCCCTGCAGGGAAAGGAGACCTGCAACCACAGCTGGACAGTGCCCTACAGGACGTCAATGACATGTATCTACTGCTGGAGGAGACAGAGAAGCAGGCAGTGCGCCGGGCACTGATCGAGGAGCGGGGCCGGTTCTGCACCTTCATTACCTTCCTGCAGCCTGTGGTGGTGGGTCTCTTGGTGACTTGGACCCCACTAGACCCTGGGTAGATCTCTTGACCTCCAAGGTTACTTCTTGGTGATCCCTGGCTAGGTGCATTCAGGGCCACTTGAGTCTGGACAGATGGTTGCAGCAGCCACCTGGTTGGACTCAAGCCTGTACCAGCATTGGTTAACAGGGAAGGGGGAAAGAGGAGAGTCTCACCTGACAGGCCTATTTCTCCAGAGTGGGTGGGCAGGTGCACAGCCTAGGGACTGATGGGCTGCTTCCTCAGAACGGCGAGCTGACCATGCTGGGAGAGATCACCCACCTGCAGGGCATCATTGACGACCTGGTGGTGCTGACCGCGGAACCCCACAAGCTGCCTCCCGCCAGTGAGCAGGTGCGGCCAGTCCTAGGGCCAAGGGCTAAGGCCAGGGCCGGGATAGTCCTGTCTTCAGTTGGGGACAGTAAAGGAGAAAAGAGGACAGCATTTTGGGGAGGCACTACCTTCCAACAGCCCCTGTGGGGTTTCTGGGAACACCTGCCCAGATAAGGACTGAAGGGCTCAGGACTCAGCAGGGTTCAGACAGAAGAGCAGAAATCAGGTCCCTGAGGTTTAGCCTTTCCTAACTTTGTGATGCCTGACTGTCATTCACTCCCAGAACCCTGTCACTGCCCCTAGAACCAGGCCCATCTCCTGCACACATGCACTGGGCAGCCCCTTGCCACTGCATTCCTTGGGCACTTCCTGTGTGTTCCACACTCTACTGCGTACTCTCCTCTGGTCACCTCACCAAGTCCTTCCAGCGCTCTAAAGAGAGGTCTAGTGACAGTGTTGACTCCCAGTGTCATGGCACTTCCACCTGGCTCCTCTGCCATGAGTCCTCAGGAGCACCTGTATCTCTCGTGACCCCTACCCCAGATCCTGGGGGCTATGCAGCTTCGTGTCTTTGCTGTGTCTGTCTGCCTGTCTTCTCTGCCTGCTCTAGTGGGACCAGCCCCTCCACAAGCCATAGAATCTGCTCCCCGCCCCCAGCTCCCTTGTCCAACTGAGCTCAGTGGGGATAATGTATCAAGTGGTTAGGGTTAGGCTTGAGATCCTCAGGGTCTTCTGGTGTGTGGTTCACAGTTGAGAATAGAGTGGAGGATGTCCTGCCTACCAGATCTCTGAGGGGCTCCAGAAGCACAAGATGTGCTATAGGTTGGTAGGTGCCTCTTGTGACCTCCACCCACATCTCTGTCCAGGTGATCAAAGATCTGAAGGGCTCTGACTACAGCTGGTCCTACCAGACCCCACCCTCATCACCCAGCAGCTCCAGTTCTCGGAAGTCCAGCATGTGCAGGTGGGTGGCTAGGGGCTCATGGAGGGTGTTTTGGGGTGGAGAAGCTGCCAGCAAAGCTTCATTAGTAGTTATTTCAGAGCCCCAGAACTCACACAGCATCTAAGTGTCCAAGGGCTTTTCATGTATGGAAGAAGGACACATCCTTCAATTGGCAGGAAAGGGGACAATGGCTTCATTGCTGGAATGTCACTGTGTGCCAGGGTTTTTCTACGTTGAACCCTGACAGCACTGTGTCAGGCATAGTGTTGTCCCCATTGCACAGAAGGGGAAACTGAGACACTTCAGTTGTAGCATTTAGCCATTGATCTCTGCCAAGCCTAGGACAGTGTGTTACAGTAATAGTAATAATGTAAGATCAAGCCAGGCATGGTGATGCACACCAGTAATCCTAGCACTTGGGAGATGGAAAGAGGAAGATTGAGAATCGAAGGCCGGACCCCGTCTCAAATATAAATTTAAAAAGTCAAGTGGGGTGATGCATGCCTGTAATCCTAGCATTTGGTGGGTAGAAACAAGAAGATCCTTAGTTCAAGGTCATTCTCAACTATATATCAAGTTGGAGACCAACCTGGGCTCTATGAGACCCTGTCTCAAACAAAACAAAATAATAAAAGAATCTAAAATCAAGGAAAAATGTGGAGGCTTCTGGGAACATGTGTTGGGACTAGAGGGTAAAGAGCACTACAGCCTGGCTGTTTCCTTAAGTTGGTCACAAGCAGCTGTCACGGTCTCCAGCCCTGGCCTAACTGGGCTCCTGAGGTTTCACAGGGATGGAGAGAGGCCAGGAGTCTTGTTCAATCATCAGGCTGGCCCTGGGGCTAGATTCAGAGGAGATGATTATGATTCAAGTGTCCTCAGGTAAGGAGGGCAGCAAACACAGAGCAGGTTAGAGAGGCTCTGTCCCAGGCAACTCTCTCCCCAGAATTCTCTTACTGGGAGCTAGAAAGAAGCTGGATGGACCCATTCATCAGCTTATCCTACAGGGAGAGGTGGGCCCAGGGCTACTGGGGCCTCTTTAGACCTTGAGTGAGTACTGGTAACTGTCCCAGGGGATAATGTTGATTACAAAGGAGATGTATGAGCCAGGGCAGGGTTGAGGAGGCCCAAAGGTCACATTTGGGAGAACAGTCTTCACTGCCAAGAATGCTGACCAGGGGTAGGATGGCCCTGCAGAAACAGGAGCCACAGAAAACTAGACACCTAGAAGAGAGCGGTGACAAGGTGGTGGAAGAGTTAGGCTCTACCTGGCAAGCCACCTCCATTTCCAGACACACCATCACCACACCAGATATCCAACTGTGATCAGACAGCCAAGTAGCAGGCTCTGAGAAGAAACGATCAGGCTGGTTCTCTGGTTCTTGCTGTTCTATGCCTGGTGACTCAGCTTCCCCATTGTGAACCTAAGGACACAATCTAATGACAGTGTGGGAGGCAGAGGGATTCCTCACACTGGATGTGCTCTGGCAAGGACTCCCCGGCACTGAGGCACTCCAGGGCCAGGAGCTTGGCATCTCCTGTTCCTGCTCTGCCTTGACGCACCATCCCAAAACTTCTCAGTAGTACCTGGGTCTCTCGTAGTCTGACATTATCTTTTCCTTCCTTTGCCCCTCATCTCTGTCTCCACCCTCATCCATTACCCTTCACCCTCCCCTCCACACACACCCCTGTATCTCCCTGTCTGGCTGCTTTGCCCTTCTCCTTCACTCCCTTAGTGCCCCCACCAGCAGTAGCAGTGCCAAGGGTGGCGGAGCCCCATGGCCTGGGGGTGCCCAAACATACTCACCCAGTTCCACCTGTCGCTACCGCAGCCTGGCGCAGCCAGCCAGCACCCGCCTCTCCAGCGTCTCTTCCCACGACTCTGGCTTCGTCTCCCAGGATGCCACCTACTCCAAGCCCCCCTCACCCATGCCTTCAGATATCACCAGCCAGGTGAGAGGGCATCAGAAGGACCTCCTGGGGTGGGAAGCTAGCCTCAGGCAATGGGGGAGGGGGTGTAACTGCTTAACTGCTGTGAAGACTGGTTCATCCTCTTCCGTATTTGTATCATTGATCTCCATCTCCGTGCTTTTAAACACATGTATCATGTTTTAGATGAGTCTCATAAATAGCATATGCCTGGATTTTATTGTTTTATCCAATCTGACAGTATCTTTTTTTTTCTTCTATGCTGGTGATCAGATCCAGGGCCTTGTATATAGTAGGCAAACATTCTATCACTGAACTACACCTCTACCCTAGCCATTTGTGTGCATGGTAGTTTTTGAGGTATGGTCTCATGTAGGGCAGGCTAGCCTCTCCTTTCTGTGTGTCTGTGTGTGTCTGCATGTGTATTCATAGGTACATGCATGTGCAGGTGTATGTGGAGGCCAGAGGTCAGTCTTGGGGATTGTCCCTCATCCACTTTTATTTTTTGAGACAGGGTCTCTCACTGGCCTGGAACTCACCAACTAGACTAGGATGGCTGGCCAGCAAGCCCCAGGGATCCACCTGTGGATGCTTCCCCAGTGCTGGGCTTACAAGCGTGCACAACCACACCTGACCTTTTTATGTGGGTTCTAGGACCCAAACTCAGGCCATCAGGCTTGCAAGGCAAGCACTTTCCCGACAGCCAGCTCCCAGCTCCCAGCTCCCAGCTCCCGGCCATTATCTGTTTACTTGCTTTCTAGTCCCTCCTGCTGGGATTACAATTAAATGTGTGCCACACCTTCTGTCTTTCTGTGTCTCTTGATTCAAGGTTGTTTTTTTTTTTTTTTTTTTTATCCCCTTGTTTCTCCACACTGCTTTCCAGATAATTTCTTTAGGCCTGTCTTCCAATCTACTTTTATTTCTTTTTTGCAACTTGACCTGCCTATTGAGGGGTTAGGACATTTTTGTTTAATTGTTCCTCTCACATTTTTTAGCAAGGGCAAGTTTTCACTATGGAGCCCTGGTTGGCCTCAAACCAGCAATCCCCCTGGCTTCAACCAAGTGCTAGAATTACAATGATGCACCACCATGTCTAGCTTGTTTGGTTTTAGGCTTGTGGAAAGTTGCAAACAGAGTACAAAGACCCCCAAATGCCCTCCCCTCAGTCTTTCCCAATGTTGACGTCTTATGGAGCTACCAGTTTTCTTCCCTCCCACCCCCACCCCTTAAAACTCACCTAGTGTTTTGGAGACAGGGTCTCACTATGTACTTCAGGCTGGCCCCAAACTCTCAATCCTCCTGCCTCAGCCTCCTAAGCACTGGGATTACAGGCTTGAGCCACCACACCTGGCTTAAATACAAACTTTCAATTCTTTTTCCTGGTACTAGAGATTGAACCCAGGGCCTTATGCATGCTAGATAAGCGCTCTACCATAGAGCTACATTCCCAGCCTCCAAACAGCTTTCAAAACCAGGGAACTAGCACTGGTTCAGCACTACCAACTGTTCTGCAGCCTGGTTTTCACATTTAGCTAGTTTTCTCCCTGCTGTTCTTTAATCTGGTCCAGGGGCCAGTCTAGAATCTCGTGCTGCAGTGAGTCTGTGCTTCTCCAGTGTCTGATGGTCCCAGTTTTTGCCTCCTCCAGTTTTGATGTTTCGAAGGCATTCGCAGAATGCCTCCCTGGGCTGGTCTGATATGTTCCTGTTCAAAACAAAAGGCAAGAACGCCACAGAAGTGGTGCTGTGACCATCTTGATGTGCCAGATCAGCTGCGTCACACCATTTTGCCTCGTGACTTGTGATCCTCACCCTGATTCTTGATTCAGGTGGGGTTGACCAGACCTCCCCACTGTTCAGTTATCATTTTTCCCTTTGTAATTAATAAAATACCTTACAGGGGACACCTTGAGACCCCGTTAATACCCTGCCCCCCCTCATTCTTTCACTCCTTAATTTTAGCATCCTTGCCTGTGTGTTCATAATACTGATTTCTCACTTCCATCACCCCCCCACTCTTATTAACTGAAATCCCACTGCAAAAAAAAAAAAAAGCCCTGTCCCTTCTCTCCATTCATTTGTGTACGCAATTACTTATTTATACCATTATGGACTCATAAATATTTCTTTGATTCTGAGTTAAAATCCGTTACCACTGAGTCTTTTTTTTTGTATTTTACATGTATGCATGTATTGCCTGCATGTAGCTAAGTGCACCCATGTCATGCAATGCCCTCGGAGTTCAGAAGAAGCTGTCAGATCTTCTGGGACTGGAGTTACGGACAGTTGTTAGCTGCCATGCGGGTGCTGGGATTCGAACCCAGGTCTTCTGCAAGAACAACCATTGTTCTTAACTGCTGAGCCATCTCTCCAGCCCACCACTGAGTCTCTAAGAACTTTTTTATTGATGTATTCTATACACACAGACTAAATATATCACAGTGACACACCCAATAAATCTGCAAACTTGAACACACCCAAGCAGCCAGCCCCATGAACAAAGCACAGCTTGATTGTCACCTTAAAGCCTCTGCACTACCCTAGTTGCTACTCCCCCACCGCCAATCCAGAGTAATTGCTGGCTAGATTTATACACACACACACACACACACACACACACAGTGTGTGTGTGTGTGTGTGTGTGTATGCATGTGTATACATATATGTATATATAAATTACTAGGCTTGGAGTATAAATCAGTTGTTGAGTACTTGTATAGCATGCATGAAGTCTGGGTTTGATCCTAACACCAAAAAGATTGTGTGTGTACACCTATATATGTTCACATATACATATATATATGAAGTCATATAGTATGGACCTTTTACTTCTGGCTTCTGCTTAGCATTGCGTTGATGAAAATCATCTGTTTGATGTGGAGACAGGTATCATCTTCATGTTGGTATAGCACACCCTTGAGTGAATATATCATTTATTTAGCTGCTCTCCATTTTCAGGACTTTTAGAGAGTTCCCTGATATTTTGGTTTCATTTCTGCTGCTGTGATAAAATACCCTGACAAAAAGCAATTTAGGGAAGAAAGGGGTTTATTTCAGTTTATAGTCCCAGGTGACATCGTTGTGAGAAAATGAAGGCCAGAACTTCAAACATCCAGTCATATCACATCCACAGTTAAGAGCAGAGAAGATGCGTGCATGTATGTTTGCTTGATGCACTCAGCTCGATTTCTGTTCTTAAACAGATCAGGACCCCTACATTGGCCTGGGTCTTCCCATATCAGTTAACTTGGTTAAGACAATCCCCCACAGACAAGTACATAGGCCAGCCTAGTCTAGACAGCCCCTCATTAAGATTCCTTCCCAGGTGACAAAGATGTTTTCCTTTAAAAGTTCTTTTTTAATCTTTTTTCATTTACATCTTGAGCTCATTGACTGTGTGTGAGCCTATGTGCTGTGAAGTAAGGGGCCTTTTTTTCCGTACAGCTTTCTTATTAACTTAGGACAATCTATTGATCTTCCTTATACTGTTTGAGCCATAAATAAGAAAATACTGTAAACTGAACAAATCATAAGCAGCAGAAATCACTCCTCACACTTGTGGAGGCTGGACCAGCAGATCAGTGTCTGGTTATTCCTGCTGTGGTTCACAGAAGGCGTCTTGCCTTGTCTTCCCCATGGTGGAGGGGCAGACTAGCTCCAACAGGCCTCATTTATGTGGGCACCAATCCCATTGTGAGGGCACCACGCTCAGGATTTGATCACTTCCCAAAGAAAGACCCCACCTCTTGGGGGGTAGAATTCTTAGGAGCTGTGAACATCCACATCACAACAACATCATTTCCCTACTTCACTACAGTAGCATCTTGGTCAAGAATCAGGTGTCTCTCTCTCTCTCTCTCTCTCTCTCTCTCTGTCTCTGTGGCTCTTTCTAGACCTGTACTCTGTCCAGCTGTCTGATTTATGTTTGTGCCAATGCCACACCACCATTGCTGTAACTGTAGCAAATCCCTTGTTGTGTATCTCTATGTGTGTCTGTGTCTATCTGTATATCTGAGTGTGTGTATCTGTATATGTGTGGGTGTCTGTGGTGCTGGGGCTTGAACCCAGTACTTTTTGCCCTCATATGAAACACTCAGACTCTCTAGAAAAGCTTGATAACTGATACTGAAAGCCTTACAGCTTTATTATTATTATTATTATTACTATTACTATTATTATTCAGAATCACTTTGTCAGTTACCTTATAAATTTCAAGATCAGATTCTACTACAAAAAGGAAAAAAAGCACAAAAGCTCCTGGGGCTTTTGACTGGGGAGAGCATGTCTCCTGTTGACCTAGGCTTTAAGTTCTCTCAATACCAATTTGCAGTTCTCTTGTAAAAAAATCTTGCACATCTTTTATTGGATTTTCTTTCTAGGTTTTTGGTGTTTTTCAATATGATAGATTACATTCCTGTTTATTAGCTGCTCGTATTGAGAATTTTTTTTTCTGACCCTTCTATCCAGTATCCTTGTTAAAATCACTTATTAAGGCCTGACCAGATAGCTCTGCAGGTACGCTTGCTGCCAACCCTGACAACCTGAGTATAATCCCCAGGACCCATGTCATGAAAGGAGAGAACTGATTCCCACAGGTTGTCCTCTGACCTCCACACAGGTACCGTGGCACATATGCCCCACCGCAGACACAACAAAATAAATAAATGTAACAAAAAACTTTTAAATCACTTACTGATTCAGACCATTTGTAGATTCAGATAATTTGTAGATTCTCAGTATGTCATCTTATTTCTTCCTTTCCAGCCCTTTGGCTTTGCTTTCTCTCTTTCGTGCTTTCTTGCACTGGCTCAGACTCCCAGTGCTGAGAAGTGCTGATAGCAAGTTTCCCTGCCTTTTTCCCAGCATCAGATTGATGTCTTTGTAGATATTCTCTACTATACTAAGGCACGTCCTTTCTGTTCCCAGCTTGTGTCATTTTCATTCTTGTCTATGAATGGGTGTTGGACTTTCCCCCTTGAGTTTTTCACTGTCGTTTTAATCTTAAGTCATATTGCTAAAAGCGAGTGCGTTATCCCCCCCCCACCCCCATCCTCATCTCTGGTGCTTTGTTCTCTTTTATTCTGGTGATCTTGGTGCATCATAGTTCGTAGGAAACCCAGGGATCTAAATCAAAGATGACATGGAAAGTTTGGCAGGGACGTGGGTGTTTGGCTTAACTCGCTCATCACGGGGTGAGTGCTTCACTTGGCCATACCTCTAACCTCAGTGCCAAAGTCAGCATCTGCCTAGGAAACCCTGCCCCTCACCCCTTCTCCTGTTTCTACCCTATTTCACTTTCCCTATTCTTTCCAGCTGGTTGGAGTGGGAGGGCCTCCAGGGTCCCTAGTCCATTCTGCTGCACATAGTGGGGGCTCCTAGTCCATTCTCTTGCACACAGTAGGGACTCCCATGCATACTCAGGCAATGAGGGCCCCACAGCCCCATTCTATGGAGGGAGCACCCCTCATAGAGCCCATGGACCTGGGAGCTGATGACCTCACCTCCTAGGCACAGCTGCCCCCTCTTCCTTGGCAGATCCTTACTGCTCTTTTTTGGGAGTCTATCCTCTTCCTACCACTGAATGTCAGCACCCTAAGAGCTTGTGAGCCTCATCTCTAATCAGCCTCATCCTGTCCTGCCAAGCAGCTGCCAGAGACCTGGTCCCAGTGCCAACCTTTCCCTCCCTCCCTCAGGGCTGTACTTGTGACCTTGCATAGATAAAGACATGATGGGCAGCTCAGATGAATGTGCCCAAGCTGGGCCTTGGGCCTCCATAGTCCCCTCTCACCAGGGCATCCCCTTTATGAGAAAATAGTAGCACCATCAACCTGGATGCCCAAACCAAATGCCCATGTGTATCCTCAGTGTCACCCTTTTCCTTGCCCACCATGCTCAGGTCCTCAGCAGCCAATCCTAAGTTGAAGCCTCAAAATACGTAGCTCTTGGGCTGGGCCATGAATGGGACCGTGCCTGCAGGACATGCCCTGGGCTGCTGCCTTCTGCGGAGGTCTTGGTGGCTATAGTCCTAGGAGGGGAGCACGGGGTGAAATGCTGAATCAAACTGCCCATTGCATGCCACCGCTGTGACCAGAACTCTTCTCTCCTCCCCACCTCCCTGGCCTATCTGCCTATGGGCCCCCATCTGCGACCACCTGCTCGCCTCTGCATGGCAGAAGTCCTCCAGCTCCGCGTCCTCCGAGGCCTCAGAAACGTGCCAGTCTGTTAGCGAGTGCAGCTCCCCCACCTCGGTCAGTTCCCCTGACCCCAGCCCCACTACCATCATCAGCTGCCCACCCCGTGCCCTCCTGACCTGGGGCAATCACCACAGAGGGGGCGGCCAGATTCAGCCAGAGAGCTGTGTGTATACAACACTTATCTCCGTGAAGCAGCTGCAGGGTACCTGCTGCAGCCTCATCTTTCCATCTTAGAACACCCTGTCCTGCCCCTGGGCTGCTGGAATAGAGCAGTCACTGCTGCCCACAAGATTCTGGCCTTGGCCCTCAGGGATCTGCACCCTTTGAGATTCAACCACAATGAAGGACCTCCTTGATCATGGGCAGTAAAGCCAAGGGTCCCCCTGACTTGCCTGCCAAACCCTGTAGGACTGGACCAAGGCCGGTCCCCACGAGCAGCCCTCAACCACCACTCTGCAGCGGAGGAAGGACCGAGTGGAGCTTCTCCGAGACACAGAGCCAGGCCCCGCTGGTGGAGGTACTGTGGGCTCCAGTGCAGAGGAGGGACCACGACCACGGATGTCCCCTGCCACCATAGCAGCCAAGGTAGGTGGGCAAGCCAGGCCTCAGGCTTTATCCCCAGGTCAGTGCCAGGACGTCCAGCAGAGGGTGGAATTGGAGATCAAGGCTTTAGCCTGACATTTTTCCTACTCTCAGCACGGTGAGGAGGTGTCCCCAGCAGCCAGCGACCTGGCCATGGTGCTGACCCGAGGACTGAGCCTGGAGCACCAGAAGAGCAGCCGGGACTCCCTGCAGTATTCCAGTGGCTACAGCACGCAGACCACAACACCCTCATGCTCCGAGGACACCATCCCCTCTCAAGGTGAGCCCAAGACCCTGCCCCACCATGGACAGCTGGGATGGAGCCCCACAAGAGGGCCCTTCCTTCCATCTCAGCTCCTCTCATGGGTAGGTACAAAGTTCAGGGGACAGCTTGTCCCGGGCTCACTGTACCTCTTATCTCCAGGCTCAGACTATGACTGCTACTCTGTGAATGGGGATGCAGACAGCGAGGGCCCCCCTGAGTTCGACAAATCATCCACTATCCCTCGCAACAGCAACATTGCCCAGAACTATCGCCGCCTGATCCAGACCAAGCGCCCTGCATCCACCGCTGGGCTGCCCACTGCTGGGCTCCCCACAGCCATGGGCCTACCCTCAGGCGCACCCCCAGGTGTGGCCACCATCCGCCGCACACCCTCCACCAAGCCCACTGTGCGCCGTGCCCTGTCCAGCGCCGGCCCCATCCCCATCCGGCCACCCATCGTTCCTGTGAAGACACCCACAGTGCCCGACTCCCCTGGCTATGTGGGGCCCACGCGGGCAGGCAGTGAGGAATGTGTCTTCTACACGGACGAAGTGGCCTCACCTCTGGCTCCAGACCTGGCCAAGGCCTCCCCAAAGAGGCTCAGCCTGCCCAACACAGCTTGGGGCAGCCCGTCCCCAGAGACAGCCAGCTATACAGGGGCTGGGGCCGGGCCGGCGACTGAGGATGACGAGGAGCAACAGCTGGCTGCCAACCGGCACAGCCTGGTGGAGAAGCTTGGGGAGCTGGTGGCCGGTGCCCATGCCCTGGGTGAGGGCCAATTCCCCTTTCCCACTGCCCTGTCAGCCACCTCTACAGAGGAGACGCCCACCCCACCCCCTGCTGCCACCAGTGACCCCCCAGCTGAAGACATGCTGGTGGCCATCCGACGCGGGGTCCGGCTTCGCAGGACCGTCACCAACGACAGGTCGGCACCCCGAATCTTATGATGGCACCACCCTGTATGGCCGTGGCACTAACAGGTGGCCTGGTCTGTGAAGGGCAGCCACTCTGAGCAACGGCACAGCGAGGAGAGAGAACAGCACCAGGAATGAGGCACAGCCACTTTATGAAAAGAGACATCTAGGCTGGATCTCAGTGGCTCACAGAAGTGACTTCCTTAACACCTTGCCAGGACAGCGCCTGCAGGCCTGGAACTGGTTCTGGAGCCTGTTTTATACTTTTCTTGCCTACTCTTCCTCCTCTTCCTCCCTGCAGGCCCTGCCTTGTCCAAAGCCTAGAGCCCACAACCAAGGGCTGGGCCTGCCACCTGGGTCCCACCTGGCCTGGGGTCCACAATTCTGTTCTAGCCACGCTGCCCCCCCACCCACCCAGGGCCATATGCCCAGCTCTCCTTGAATGCTGGCTCCCTCCTGTCCATGCCTGAGCCCCCTCCCCCTTCCCTCTTGCCTTCTCTCTGCTGCTCCTGGGCTCCCCTCTCTTGGGGGTTAGGGTGATCATAGAGAGGCCAGGCACTCAGTCAGCTGAGAATCCAATTTGTGACTAGAGTTAAGGAAACAGTCTGATGTTGGAAGACAGGCCCACTCAGAGGGAAAGAGAGCCTAGAAAGAGAAGACATAGGGGCCTTGTCTCAGGGGATCCTCCAACTCCCCTCCCTCTGTGAGGTGTTGCTTGTGGAGGCCAGGCAGGGCTACATGGAAAGGAGTCCAAAGACCCACACAGCTGTTTCAGCATCTGGACATGCTGAGACTTTAACTTGGGTGGGGTGGCAGGGAGGCACTTTGGATTCACATTTTCAGCCACTGATGGGGATGGAGGCTGGAGCGTTAGGGAGTGTGAGGTTATTTTATGCGAATAAAATGGAGCTGACCCCAGACAAAGACTGTGTGTAGGGTAAGCTGGTGGTACAGGGTGTATCTGAGTGCCTGAGAGACAAATGTGGAGTGCCCGCTGTAGGCCCAAGGCAAGAGAAGGCTGGAATTGGCTCCCCCAAACTAGGAGGAGACTGCTCTTCTCTCCCGTGTCTCAAGTGTTGGTAGAATCAGGCTGGAGAGGCAGGCGGGGGGCCTCTGGCCCATCTGCTGTGGTCAGAGTGAGCTGCAGGCCCAGCTTGGAGCAAGTCTGCAGAGGCTGGCTTTGACTCTCTGTTGCCAGAGGAGATGCCATCCCCTGACTGGGGATGGCAGCAGCGGGGTGGAAGAGTGGCAGCCTCCACTCTGCAACCAAGTCTGAGCAAGTCAAAGCATGTGAGTCTAAGGTGAGAGGAGGGATCCAGGAGGTTCGGGTCTGTAGAACAGACAGCAGACTCCAAGGCAGCATCCCCCCCAGTTGGGAGAGCAGCTTGCCTTGGTCTGGATGGAATGGAGTTGGGGCTGGTCTGGCTGCTCAGGGGTGCTCTTATGCCGTGGTCCTAGCGGGGCACCCAAGTGGATCTGGAAAAGCAGGAATTCCTGTGTGTGGATGGAGTTCCTGCTGGGCTTCTTGAGGCTGCCAGAGAATGATCTCAGGGTCTCAGGCATGCCATACTGAGCACCTGGCCCACCCAACTCAGGTGTCACCAGACCCCCAGGTATAGAGGCCAAGAATGCAGATGACCAGATGGAGAATTCTAGAGGTGGAATTTCGGCCACATCCCCCAACCCCCCCCCCCAGGGCTGTCAAAGGGCCAGAAAGGGATATGGAAAGTGGGGTGGGCAGATACAGCCCCTGCGCTTGGAGTGGGGCTGAGTTCTGGATAGGGAGTCCCTGTAAGGATAGACTTGGTGGCTCCAGGCCCCGATGGGAAGGGAGACCGGGGCTTCCCCAGGAGGGGGTGGGGTAGCACAGCCCCCCACATTTCGCCTTTCCTTCCCCTCCAGGGATGTACATACTCCATCCCCTCGTCTACCTGCAACTAGCCCCTCTCCCTACCAACCACCTCCTCTTCCATTTAGTGACCACCTCATACGTAGGCCCACCCCCTTGGGATCCGAGCCAACCATCCTGCATCACAGACTTTGGTTTGGGGGACTTCTTTACGTTTGTTTTATTTTTCATTTTGTACAGAGAAATACTCTTCAAACGCGTCTTTTGACTGAAGTAACTTTTTCTGGTGCTGTTGTTAACTTGTTCCTTTTTTTAATTTATTTTGCCACTTTTCCTGGTTCTTACTCACCCTTCCTCCCCCCACCCCACTCTTCCCTGCCCTTACATCCCATCTGAACCACTGTTTTTCTTTTCTTTCTGTCGATTTTTGGATAAATTCTTCTCTTCCCCCGCCCCCCACATCCATCCTCTCCTTGATTTAAATAGTCACTGCTACAAGTAACAAACGCACTGTGAAGATTCCAGTATTAATAAAGTGGTACTGTAGTTAACACTCTGCCTCTGCCTCTGCCTCTGCCTCTGCCTCTGCCTGGCTTCCCTGGGCTGCTGCTGTTCACCTGCCCCCTTCTACCCCTGCAACTTGGCCTTTGTCATCCCTGACCTGGGGCTCCAAGCCAGGTGTCACTGATTCAGGCACAGGAGAGGGAATGGGACTTGAGTCTGGAGACCTGGGTCTTTGAAATACCCTCATAGGGATGGTCTGGAGGCAGCCAGAGGGAGAAAGGGAAGGTCAAGGTGTCACCCCAGCACCCCAGCAGATATCAGGCCTGCAGAGGTGCAAGGGGCTAGGGCAGGGCTGAAAGCTGAGTACAAAATGGTCCTGGGTAAGACCCCGCCCACTCCAAACCCAGACCCTCGGACCCAGCCCAGGGCAGGACTAATCCCACCCTTCCATCTCCAACACATTGGGCTCCCAACGCCTCCACATTCACCCTCACAGACCTCACAGACGCAAACTAAACCAAACGAGTGGATATTTAATAGAAAAAAAAATAAAAGGAACCGGAAGAGCACAACTGGCAAGATGTGGCATTTGGCTAGGGCCTCAGCCCGGTGCCCCACACTCAGCACAGCAGGAAAGCCTCAGTGAGTCCTGGAGCCCTATGTGGTCCCCCTCATCCCTGACCATTTGTGTGGGGCACAGCAGATTTCAGAACCACCTACAGGTTGGGGTGGCTGTGAGGGGAGTGACCAGCCTTCCCCCCACCCCGGACCCCTGTGGACCCAGGTGAGACCAAGTAGGTACAGAAGGCAGGAAAAGGCAAAAAGCCTTTACCAGGGGAGCCTTTCCTACAGGGCTACCTGCCTACCCACCACCCAGGGACGTCTCAGACCCCAGCCAGCTCCTGGAACTCATCCCTACATAGGGTCAATGGAGGCTGCTCAGGGCAATGAACCTTGGCCCTGTGCCCTGACCTGGGGTCTAGTACTTGAGTCCAGGGAGCCAGGCATGGAGGTGGGGGACAGGGAGGTAGGGGGCTGCCGGGGTAGAGGGTACACATGGGCAGCTGCACACTGCATCACCGACTCCGGACCATGGCGCTGAAGACTTGGCACCTCACAGTCTTGCCATTTTAGGATGGGGCTTTGTTTACCTGCAAAAGACAGGAAAAAAACCCCTACAGGAGACAGCAAGAGCCTCCACCCCCACCAGCCAAGCCACACATTTTTGTCCCTATACTCGGGGCCATCTCAACTTCTAGAAACAACCTGTCAATCAGGAACAGAGAACATGCCCTAGTCGGTGCAGACTCTGCCCACAAACCTTAGCCCAGATCCCCTGGCCTGTCCCCAGCCCCACCCATGAGGGGTTCATTACAGCAGGAGCAATACAGCAGCTCCATGACCCGGAAGCAGTTGTCCAGCAAGGCTTTGGGCCGCACCAGCTTCAGGCTCAGGCCTGGGGTACTCAGGAGAGACAACGCAGCTTCCACCTGAGGGCCAATCTTCACACCCTGGGAGGAAGCAAATGGTCAGGACCACTGAAGAGAAAGAGATCACCACATGAAAACCATGGGGACTAGCCTGACACTGTCTCAACTCTATAGAATGATGGAGATTCCAGGGACCAGAGGTTGTAAGGATGCCAGTTGTCAGTCCTCACAGAGGCTTCTCCTTCTCTATCAGAAAAAAATTACAGAGCATGGGACAGGCAGGAAATTGGGACCTCCTTGTTGTTTGAGCCCATCCAGCTGTCAGCCTCCTTGAAGAGCCTCCAGTCTGGGAAAACTGCCCTTCAGGAAGTAGAGACCTCCATCCAAGGAACAAGAGAAAATCCTCATGGGGAGCCTGAGGCACAAGTCACACAGGAAGAGCTGGATGTGTGGCTCCAAGCTCAGGTAGCTTCTCTCCACAGAGCTTAACAAGGGGGGCAGTGTAGAGGGTGTTGTAGGCCCTGGAAGTTCAGGGCCATTGTAGAGACATCATGGGAAAGATGAGACCTAAGCTAAGTGACGACCTTCCTAAAGGTGTCTGCAGCCGAGGAAAAGCATCTGGACTGAACTGTGTGTCCCAGGTCCCCGAAAATACACCGAAGTCCTATCCTTTAGTACCTGTGAATGTGACCCTATTTTAGGGTGGACTCTAAATCCAATGACTGGTATTTTTTTCCCCTTAGTGTGGGGAACAGAACCTAAGGTCCTGTGCATGCTAGACCAGCATTCTATATTCCCAACCTCATATCCTACAGAAAGGTCACAGAGACAGAGAGACACAGGGCCATGTGATGAGGGAAACGGAGTGGGCTACCTCTAGTCAAAGAGAGGTAAGGACAGTTTCTCCCTGGAGCCTTTCAGGGAAGACTAGCCCCACCAGGCCCTTGATTCTGGGCTTTCACTTTCCAGTAGTGTGATGGAATTCATTTCTGTTTTAAGCCACCTAGTGTGGTCTGATTTCTTGCAGCAGCCTAGAAAAGTTATGGTCAAAGGTGGAATAAAGATGACGGAAGGGAATACAGCCACTTCCTATCTGGGGAGAACCAGGATGCCCAGAAGAGATGCATCCCCTTGCCTGATGAGAGGCTAGAGTCACCAACAGCCACTGAGATACTCAAAGTCAGAGACAGCAGGCAGGAGATGTTCTTCCAAAGGCCTCTCATGGAAGAACAGTCTCAAGCTGGCCATGATGGCATGCGCCTGTAATTCAAGAGGCCAAGAAGGAGAAACACAAGTCTAAGGCCAGCCTGGGCTACACAGCGAGACCCTGACTCAACAAGTAAAACTAAGAAAATTGTCTGGCAGTTCCTCAGAAAGCTTAGCGCAATGTCACCACATGACCTAGCAGTTCTGCTCCTAGGTTAATACACTTTTTTCTTTTTCCAGTGCCAGGGACTGAACTCAGTGCCTCACAAACACTGGGCGAGCACTCTACCATTAAGTTACAGCCCTGGCCCAATGGATGAACTTGATTTGTTTTGCTCTTGTTTTGGTTTGGTTTTGAGACATGTTCTCAGTATGTAGACGAGGCTGGCTTCAAATTCCCCATCCTCCTGCCCCAACCAGCCTTCCAAGTGCTGAGACTAGAGTCATATTCCACTACGTCCAGTTCAATGGATAGACTCTGAAAGCATTATCAAAGTGCAAGCAGCCAGACATGGAAGGACAAATACTGCATAATCCCACCTCTGTGGGTAGCTTCAGTTGTCAACTTGACACACCTGGGTAGAGGGAACCTAAAATGAGGAACTACCTCCATTGGATTGGCCTGTGGCCATATCTGTGGGGCATTTTCTTGACTGATGAGTGATGTGGGTGTTGCGGCCCCTGGGCAGATTGTCTTGTGCTGTATAAGCAAGCAAGCCAAGCAAGGCGTGGTATCGCACACCTTTGGTCCAAGCACTTGGGAGGCAGAGGCAGGAGAATCTCTGTGAGTTCTCAGCCAGCCTGGTCTACATAGCGAGTTCCAGGCCAGCTGGGGCTACAGGGAGATCCTCTCTCAAAAAGACCAAGAAAAAAAAAGGAAGCAAGCCAGTAAGCAGCACTCCTCCATGGTCTGTGCTCCAGGTTCCTGCCCCAAGTTCCTGCCTTGGCTTCCCTTGATGATGGACTGTGCTGCAAGCCAAATAAACCCTTTCCTCCCCAAGTTGGTTTTGGTTAGTGTTTTTTAAAACTATTTTATTTATTATTTTTATTTTATGTGTGTGAGTGTATTGCCTGCATGTATGTGAGTGCATCCATGTCGTGCAATGCCACAGAAGTCAGAAGAGGATGTCGGATTCCCCTGGAACTGGAGTTAAAGACAGTTGTTAGCTCTTAACCGCTGAGCCATCTTGCCAGCTCCTTGGTTAGTGTTTTTATCACAGCAATGGAGAAGCAAACAAAGGCAATATATTTGCTTAGAAAAAGCAAACATATAGTGGCAAAACAATTACAGGTAAACAGGGGCAGGGGGTAAAGAGGTGGGAAAAGACTGCTTCCTATACAGTTCTGCTCGGGGCGATAGGACAGAGCTGGAAATGGGTGAGGTTGGCAGCTGCATAACACTTTGAATATAACTAACACCACCAAACTAAAAATGGTCAAAGTGACACATTTTATGTTAGAAAATGTGATCCCTCCCAGACCAGCTTCCATGGTCTCCACTGAGGACTATGTTTTTCATTTTATTTTCTTTTTTAATTAATTTACTTATTTTTCTTATTTATGTGTATGAGTGTGTGTGAGCACACGTGCACACATAGTGTGTATGTGTGCACATGCAAGTACATGGTGTGTGTGTGTGCATGTGTGTGTGTGTGTGTGTGTGCCATATACATGCCAGTGCCTGGGGAGGCCGAAGAGGGCATCAGATCTCCTGGAGCTGGAGTCACAGTTGGTTGTGAGCTGCCTGGAGTAGGTGCTAGGAACCAAACTGGGGTCTTCTGCAAGAGCAGCAAGTGCTCTTAACCACTGAGCCATCTCTAATCTAGCCCCAATTTTATTTTCTTAAGGAAACTGAATGAAAGCAACTGGGGGTGAGGAAGTAGGACAAGAATAATGCAGAACCCAGAATCCAGGCCTCTCTAAGTGGATAAACAGATAGAACCAGGTTATCAAATCCAAGTTTTATGGCTAGATAGAATTTAGGATTTCCTTTACAAGTAATAAAGCCTGAGCCCAGAGGTGAAACTTGTTCAAGATTATGCATTAGGAAACAGAGCTGGCATTTGAGTTCCAGGCCTGACCTTTTACATTACACTATCACTTGGAAATTTTAAAGAAGACCCAAAAAATGTTAAATCCGGGGCTAGAGAGATGGCTCAGCAGTTAAGAGCACCAGCTGCTCTTGCAGAGAACCTGGGTTTAGTTCTCAGCACCCACATGATAACTCCAGTTCAGAGGGTCCAACACTCTTTTCTGACCTCTGTGGGCATTGCACGACACAGGTGTGCTTACACACATGCAGGCATTACACTCAGACACATAAAATAAAAATAATATTTTTGCCTTTAATCCCAGTACTTGGGAGGCAGAGGCAGGTGGATCTCTCTGAGTTCAAGACCAGCCTGGTCTACATAGGGGGTTCTAGGCCATCTGGGGCTACTGAGAGATCCTGTCTCAAAAAGACCTAAATAAATAATTTAATAATAAATAAAGGTTAAGTCCATCTTCAAAGCTAGATCACAGATGACTAACAATGTTAGAAGAGAGGTTTAAAGGCTGGCTGCAGAGGTGGGGACATATTCTGGTGGTAGAGGGACTTCCTAGAATACTGGTTCAGCTCCTAGCACAAGGGGGGGTGGGTACCAAAACTGGCTACATCTGAATAATTAAAAAATTTTATGTGTACCATTTTAGTCAAGAGAAGCCAGGCCAGATTGAGAAGGCTGAAGCCTTCACATCCTCCTCCCCAGCTCAGCTCCCAAGAACCTCTAAGAGCCTGCTCTGCAGGTAAAACGAAGGCCAGATCAACTTGCCAGGAGCACCCATCTTGCCCAGTGCACCCATGTGGCTCATGAACACAAAGGAACAAATTCCTACAAACTTCTTGGCAGGACCTAAGAGAATCATCCCAAGAATGACTCTAGACAGCTGCAAAAACAGTTGCAGGTCCCTGAGCCCTTTCATCACCGGAAGCTCACAGTTGGTGTGAGATGTTCTCGTCATGGGCTGAGGAGGCCAGGCAGCTGGCTGTGTGGGCACATGATCATCCCTGTTACCTTACTGTTGAATAAAACTCAGATTCCTTTTATTTGGTTGGTCAGTTGATTGGTTTGGTTTTTCAGATAGGATTTCACTATGCAGCCCAGACTTGCCTGGAACTTATTATCTCCCTGATTCAGCCTTCAGAGTACTGTGACTACAGGAATGCAGCATCCATTTTGTGTGTGTGTGTGTGTGTGTGTGTGTGTGTGTGTGTGTTTCTTGTTTACTTGTTTGTAGAGATGGGACTTCACTATGTAGCCCTTGTTGACCTGAAACTCACTATGTAGACAAGGCTGGCCTTAAACTCACAGAGATCTGCCTGCCTCTGCCTCCCGTGTGCTGGGATTAAAGGCATGTGCCCCTCTGTGGGTACTTGCACTGAGGGGCACATGCCCACATGCAAACACACATACACACATAATTAATAATAAAGATCAATCTTCTTTTAAAACTAAATAAGATTTTTAGACCAGGCATGGTGGCACACGCCTTTAATCCCAGCACTCGGGAGGCAGAGGCAGGCGGATCTCTGTGAGTTCAAGGCCAGCCTGGTCTACGTAGTGAGTTCCAGGACAGCTGGGGCTATAGGGAGACCCTGTCTCAAAAAGACCAAATAAACAAATATTTAATTAATTAATTAATTAATTGGGGCTAGAGAGACGGCTCAGTGGTTAAGAACACTGGTTGTTATTGCAGAAAACCCAGGTTCAAATCCCAGCACCCACATGGCAGCTAACAGCTGTCCGTAACTCCAGTCCCAGGGGATCCGACAGCCTCTTCTGACCTCCGCGGGCATTGCATGACACAGGGGCACTTACCTATATGCAGGTAATACATGCATACACATAAAATCAAAATAATAAATAAAATTTTAAAATAAATAAATAAGTAGTTGGGTGTGGTGGCACATGCCTTTAATCCCAGCACTCAGGAGATAGAAGCAGGTGGATCTCTGTGAGACTGAGGCCAGTCTGGTCTACATAGTACGTTCCAAGCCAGCTGGGGCTATAGGAAGACCGTGTCTTTAAAAAACAAAACTAGGCTGGGCATGGTGACACACGCCTTTAGTCCCAGCACTCAGGAGGCAGAAGCAGGCGAATTTCTGTGAGTTCGAGCCCAGCCTGGTCTCCATAGTGAGTTCCAGGCCAGCTGGGGCTGCAGGGAAACCCTGTCTCAAAAAGACAAAAATAAAATAAAATAATAAAATAAAATAAAAATCCAAACTAAATAAATAAGTGCTGTGAAATGCTGTCTTCTGGACATGGCATGGCCATTGCACTTGGGAACTCACTGCCACTGTGGCTCCTGCACAAGACCCACACAAGGTCAAGCCAGCAAGATCAGTTGGCCTTCCGGCAGGCAGCACTGATTGAATTCAACAGGTTCCAAAATAATAATAAAAGTCTCTCTGAAGTTAAAAAAATAAAAGCAGAGAGAGAAAGAGACTAAAACAAGGTCACACGCACCTCCGCTCCCCCCACCCTGGCCCCAACAGCCTGGTTCGTCTGCTCATTGCTCATCCTAGTGTCTTCCTTCTTTGTTTTGACTGTGCCCCCATCCCTCATGTCTCCTCTCAAGACAGGTCAGAACTTTCCCTCCATAGTCCTTGACTGTACCTGTCAGACCTACACACTCACACACGTGCACCCAGCTCACCCTGAGGCTCTCATAAACATTCTCCAGCAGGGTCTGAACCTCCTGCAGATACTTCCAGGATGGGTGGTCCTCGAGCAGCACGTCCAACACTGAGTCGGTGGCATTGAGACTCACCAAGACCCACAGATAACGCAGCTCCCGCTCGCTCACACGGGCCCTCTGCTGCAGGGACAGGAGAAAAAAATTGGAAACCACAGGCGTGGGCCTCTGGGCTGTGACCACTCCCCAACCCCTGGATTTGCCCCTGCGTGGGAGCAACCACAGGCATCCACTGTGGAAAGCAGGCAACTTGGGGTCTAGGTCAGCAGTGGGCTGGTTTCAGTGGCTGGGGAAAGGCCCCTGGTCAGCAGGACAATGTGGCAAGACCATGTGCTTCTGAGGGCATCATAGGAGGCAGAGGCTCCCTAGCCCAGGAAGACTCCTCACCAGCCTGGTGATGTTGGCAACTCTGAGCACCCCCTCGTAAGGCACACCAATCCTGTAGTTGATGGGGAAGTAGTGTTTCTGGGGAGGAATAGGAACAAACCATGAGGTCAGAGGCAGAAATGGCTTGGATAGGACCCCCAAACCCCAGGGGAGTGCTGGCACAGGAGAGCAACCCAGCTCAGCCTAGCCCACACGATGGCATATGGGTTCTCTACTGAGAAAATAGCCCTGTCCAACTGTACTAAAGGCAGCTTCCTTCCCTCTGAGACACAGGACAGGTGAAACCAGATACCCAATCCCTGTGAAGGCAGAAGTTACAGGCCCAGGATATGAGCCTAGGACTTTCAGGAAGACACGTTACTTTGGGGGTGAAGGAAATGGTCTATCTGAAGCTTACTAAGGTAATCATTACACAGCTCTGGAAACATCCCAAACACCAACTTGTTGGATGCTTCATTACCTATTATTACATGTATATGATTTGTGTGTGTGTGTGTGTGTGTGTGTGTGTGTGTGTGAAG
>NW_008340065.1:3571354-3572012 GCF_000622305.1 Nannospalax galili
TGTGTGTGTGTGTGTGTGCGTGTGTGTGTGTGTGTATGTGTGTGTGTTTATGTGGAGGTCAGAGGACAACTTTGCAGAGTCAGTTCTCCCCTTCCACTTTTATGTGGGTTCTGGGAATTGAACTCAGGTCGTCAGTTTATGTAGCAACCAGTTCTACTCACTGAGCTACCTTGCCAGCCCAAGTTGTACACTTTATATGGGGTAAATTGTGTGATGTATGAATTATATCTCAATGAAGATCCCAAAAACAGACCTATAGAGCTGGGCATGGCATTATGCACCTGTAATCCTAGCACTAAGGCTAAGCAGGGAGATCTCAAGTTCAAGGTGAGCCTGGGCTACCTAATGAGACCCCCCTATCTCAAACAGCAAAACAAGGCTAGGGTTGCAGTTCAGTTGTAGAGTGCTTGCCTAGCATGCACAAGCATCTGGGCTTGATCTCAGCACTGCATAAGTAGACATGGTGCACAGATTTGTGATCTCAGCATTCAACAGGTAGAGGCAAGAGGATTAGAAGTTCAAGGTCATCCTTGATACATAGTAAGTTCAAGGCCAGCCTGGGCTACATAAGACACTGTCTCAAAAAAGAAAAGAAAAGAAAGAAAAGAAATGAAAAGAAATGAAAAGAAAATGAACAAAATAAAACCAGACATATAGA
>NW_008340065.1:3572264-3580130 GCF_000622305.1 Nannospalax galili
AGCACTGTTCCAGTGAGCCGTGGGTCGTGGGGCCAGGAACACAGTTGGTACTTCTCTGGTTACCATGTACTGAAGTCGATTCTTGTACTGAAGCTTGACCCGAAGGTAGCCGGTAACATCACATTCCTTTTCCTGGGTCACAGTCCATACCTCCAAATTCTCATTCCCCAAGGCCATGCCAAGGAGGATCCCAAGACCTGTGGACCACACCACAAAAGCCCATGAGCACCAGGCACTGTATCTATACTGCCCTTGGTATGCATATCTGTATGCAACTGTCATCCATTTCCTTTTTTATAATTTTTAAAACTTTGTTAATTTTTTTATTTTATGTGTATGTGTGTATTGCCTGCATGTAGGTAAGTGCACCCGTGTTGTGCAATGCCCGCAGAGGTCAAAAGAAGCTTGAACTGGAGTTATGAACAGTTGTTAGCTGCCATGTGGGTTCTGGGATTCAAACCTGGGTCTTCTACAAGAACAACCAGTGTTCTTAACCGCTGAGCCATCTTTCCAGCCCCTGTCATCCATTTTCAAAGGTGACAAAAACCTGTGAGAGGTGACAGCAGGTGCACAGAGACCTAAAGAGGACCTGTCACCTAGAACAGCACAGCAGAGTTTCCAAGCAGGGACCCAACGTCTGGTCTCCAATCTCCCCCAGCTCCTGTTCTTTTTTTAATTTTATTTATTATTTTTATTTTATGTATATGTATGTATTGCCTGCATGTAGGTAAATGCATCTGTGTCATGCAGTGCCCATGGAGGGTAGAAGAGGCTGTCGGAGCCCCTGGGACTGGAGTTACAGACAGTTGTTAGCTGCCATGTGGGTGCTGGGATTCGAACCCGGGTCTTCTGCAAGAACAGCCAGTGTTCTTAACTGCTGAGCCATCTCTCCAGCCCCCCAGCTCCTATTCTTTGGGTAAGTACGTGTCCTGATTCCAAGCTACACTCAGCCCCTTGTCTAAGGTGACATGTTTTCAAAGCCTATTGTTGTGTTTCCATCCAGAGATTCGGGTATGAATTCTAGTTCCAGAGCTTACAATGACTCTTTGGTGACCGAGACACTTTCCCCTGCTCTCTCTGACCTTGACATTCTTCCACATTAAATGTACCCCTGATCTGTAGCTCCTTCCAGTTCGATGACTCTGGGATGCTAAGCAGAGCCCACAACTAATAATGGTCTGTCTTTTGAAACATTACCAGCCTTTACCACTAGGCGTCACTGTGGCATCAAAAACAGCCTTGGTACTTGAGAACGCGAGAAAAAAACACTGAGAGAAGGAACTGAGAATTTACAATAAAAACAAATAGGAATCAAATGGTTGAAGGGAGGAAAAGCAAAGCATAAAAGAGCAAAATGTGTCCAAAAGATCAATCAACCTCACTAATAAGAGAAATAAATTCAAAGGAAAATAATTAGATATTGTTTGTAACCGAAGAAAGATACCCCAAACCACCCAGGGATTGGCCCCTTTTACATGGAAATGGAAAGGTTTCAACAAGATCGTTTCATTTTAATAATCCTGATGCTCCAAAGGATTGAATCAGGTGTTCTTGTCCTAGAAATCCATTTGGCAAATGTAATTACAAAATGGGTTTAAATTCTACAGCTTTTGACCCATTAAGCCTTTGACCTACTAAACTCATAAACTGGAAGGAAAACAGGGAAGAGAGATGTAACCAAAAGCTTTATGGACAAAGACTTACTATGCAGTATTATTTTATTTTTTACATTAATTTATTTATTGGGGTAGAGTCTGTTTCAAAAGTATATGTGATGGAGGAAATACTTAAGATATGCTTAGCAAGCAGGGCGTGGTGTTGCACACCTTTAATTCCAGCACTTGGGAGGAAGAGGCAGGTGTGTCTCAGTGAGATCGAGGCCAGCCTGGTCTACATAGCAAGCTCCAGACCAGCTGAGGCTACAAGAAAACCCAGTTTCAAAAAAGAAAATATGTATGTATATATTTATACATGTGGATACTTTATTTAATGTGTATGAGTGTATTGCCTGCATGTATGTAAGTGCGCCCATGTCATGCATTGCCCACGGAGGTCAGATTTCCCCTGGAACTGGAGTTACAGATGGTTGTTAATGCCATGTGGGTGCTGGGAATCGAACCCTGGTCCTCTGCAAGAGCAGTCAGTGCTCTTAACCACTGAGCCATCTCTCCAGCTCCCATTAGGGACAGGACTTGAATTTTGTTAATTACTTATATGTATGTATTTGGAAAAATGTGATGGAAATAAATATACCAAATTTCTGTGGGAGATTTTTACACTCATCCTTACATTCTATAAGACATTCTTTTATGTTCTCTAGACAGTATCTATTATCATCATCATCATCATCATTACAGTTAGAAGCAATAATTATCTGCTTTCTTTTCATTTCTTTTCTTTTTTGACAAAGATAGGCAGACAGGTTGAGTCTTCTCCCTAATCTACCTGTTATAAGTAGATGTCACCAGTTAGACTTCCCCACCCACTTCCTGCAACCCTGAAAGGCTTTTGTCCTTATACAACCACTGGCCTGTGCCACTCTACTCTTTAGTAATGGTCATACACCCCGCCCCCATGCTGGGGCCAGTTAATGGTGACCCCAGGCAGGTGGTACTGCACCTGCTGGATTAAGGAAGAGAAGCATCCTCCTTTACCTCGATACTCAGGTCTGCTCATTCCCTGCCTCCCATATGGGCAGCAGTTGCCTGCCCTCTCCCTCTGCAAGACTCTGACAACCACCTTATGAGGTGGCAAGTTTCTCTCTCTCTCTCTCTCTCTCTCTCTCTCTCTCTCTCTCTCCCTGTGCACCTGAGACAGTACTAGGCTGAAAGAACAAATAAACACAACCAATGTCAGGCCAATGAGATGGCTCAGTGAGGTAAAAGCACTTGTCACAAAGCCTGACAGCCTGAGTTTGATCTCAGAAACCATATGGTAGGAGAGAACCAATTCCTGCAAGCTGTCCATTGGCTTCCACAAGCACACCATGGCACACATACCCATACACACAAAATAAATAACCACAACCAGTATTGATCCCTTTAACATGGGCTTGCTTTTGGTCATCAAGCCTCTCGCCAGGCATCCACCACTGCAGGTCAAGACCACTCCTGGGACCACCTGAGACTTTTGTTCCTGCCCTGCTCTACCCTGATAGAGCTTCCATGTCCCCTGATAATGTAGACCTCTTCTAAGGTCTCTCCAGGTCTCTTCCCCAGGCCCCCAGGGTCTCCTCTGCCTACATTAATCTTACCAACCTCTACCATCAGTACCACGTGGCTGGAATCACCAACTGCCCAGATCACAGAGCCTTGGGTACATCATGCCCTAAGGCTGTAACTGCATGGCCTTGGGGAATGGATGGTTCAACTAGAGTTTTGGGGAGGGCTAGCTTCTGGTAGTGGAAAGGAGAACAGGCATCTGAATCCCCCAGGGAGCCAGTTAAAATACCTAAGGCCCAGCCTCACAGTGAATCTCTTATCTAGCAGGCTGGGACTGGGGGTTGGCGGGGGAATGCCTTTACAGGACACTCCCAGGCAGCTGCCACTGATCCAGGGACACACTGAGAACCGTGGACCTGAGCAACACTTGCAACCTGGTGTCCCAACAACTGCATCTAGTCCAAAGGGACTGCACACAGAAATAGAAATCTCAGGTTGGAGAGATGACTTCATGATTAAGAACCCTTACTGTTCTTCCAGAGGGCCCAGGTTCAATTCCCAGCACCCACATGGCAACTGTCGGTAACTCTAGTTCCAGGGGATCTGACACCCTCTTCTGGCTCTGTGGGGTATTGCATGCACATGGTACACTAACATGTACCAAAACACTCATACACATAAAATAAAAATAATAAAATTTTTTTTAATTTTTACTTTTTTTGGGGGGGTCTTTTTGAGACAGGGTTTCCCTATAACTCCAGCTGTACTAGACTGGCCTTGAACTCACAGAGATCTGCCTACCGCTGCCTCCTGAGTGCTGATAAAATATATATTTTTAAAAAAGAAATAAGAATCTCAGGGCTGGAAAGATGGCTTAGTGGTTAAGAGCACTGGCTGCTCTTGCAGAGAACCCAGGTTCAGTTCCCAGCACCCACAGGACAGCTAACGATCATCTGATCATCTGTAACTCCGGTTCCAGGGGATCTGACAACCTCTTCTAGTCTCCTCGGGCATTGCATGCATGTGATGCATTTACATACATGAAGGCAAAACACTTATATGCATAAAATAAAAATAAATTTTAAATTCCTTTTAAAAAGAATCTCCATCTTTTGGAGGGGGGAGCAGAGGATTGTTTCTGTCCCTATTGGGTCTTCCAGTTAACAGTCACTAAAGGCTGTCCACTTCACCCCCAAGTCCCACCCCAGGGACTATGCTCCTGTCTAGGGCCTTTGGCCTTACCAGCTGTGTCCTCAAGACAGACATTTGGGTCTTAAAGTACCCGAGGCACCTAAGCCTGGCATGGTAGGCATGCAGGCTGCCCTGAAAACCCTGTTCATAGGTGACCTGCCTGCCCCCCAGGCTAGACATGCCACCATTTCTACTTTTTTTTCTTTTTTTTTTTTTTTTTGGTTTTTTTGAGACAGGGTCTCCCTGTAGCCCCAGCTGGCCTGGAACTCACTATGTAGACCAGGCTGGCCTTGATCTCACATAGATCCACCTGCCTCTGCCTCCCAAGTGCTGGGACTAAAGGTGTGCACCACCACACCTGGCTAAAGATTTATTTTTAATTATGTGTATATGTATGTATTTGGGAGTGGTATGTGCACATGAATGCAGTTGTCTGCAGAATCCAGAGGAGGGCATCAAATCCCATGGAGCTAGAGTTACAGGTGATTGTAAGTAGCCCAGGATGAGTTCTCTGAAAGAGTAGTACAAGCTCTTAACTGCTGAGCCATCTCTCCAGTCCTAGACCACCATTTCCCATTGTTAAGTTTAGTGTCTACTGTCTCCACCAGGAGAAACTGGGGTCCAGGTAGAGACAGGAAAGCTGCAAGCTCAAGGCTGTCTGTCGCTCTTGCTTTGCATCCTTGGAACCACACAGCCAGCGCCCCACTGACCCTGGTCAGGGGGCTTCCTGCTGCCTCCTCCCTCCAGCGATAAGAAGCAGGCTGAGGAACGATGGGGAAAGAGGGAGAGCTATGTCCCTGACAAGGTAACCCTTTGTGCACAAATAAGATTTGTCTTCTTCTCCAGTGACCAAATCCAAGCTTGTATAATGGGTTGAGTACCATCCCCCCTCCCCCACCCTGCAAATTCTTTTTATTTTACTTTATTTATTTATTTATTTATTTATTTATTTATTTATTTTTTGGTCTTTTTTTGAGACAGGGTCTCCCTGTAGTCCCAGCAGTCCTGGAACTCGCTATGTAGACCAGGCTGGCCTTGAATTCACAGAGCTCCTCCTGCCTCTGCCTCCCAAGTGCTGGGATTAAAGGCGTGTGCCACCACGCCCGGCTTCTTTTTTATTTTTTAAATATTGAATTATTTTTATTTTATGTGTATGCATTTATTGCCTGCATATAGGTAAGTGCACCTGTGCCATGCAATGCCCGTAAAGGACAAAAGAAGCTGTCAGATCCCCTGGAACTGGAGTTATGGACAGTTGTTAACTGCCATGTGGGGTGGGTACCAGGATTTGAAGCTGGATCTTCTGCAAGAACAGGCAGTGTTCTTAACTGCTGAGCCATCTCCCACCCCCCAACCCCCCAGAAAACCTGGAACCTCAGGATGATTTTATTTAGACATCTTTGCAGATGGGTCTTGATGTGAAATCATCCTGGGCCTAGGAAAGGCCTTAGATCCAATGACTGGTGTTCCGGTAGGAAGAAGGCTTGCAGATGGGAGGTACAAATTAGAGCAATGCTGTCATGACCAAGGAACTCCAGAAACTAGAAGAGGCAGAAAGACCCTCCCTCCCCTAGAGCCTTCATAAACCATGGTGACTCCATGACACCCCAATTTCAGACTTCTGGTCCCCAGAACTAGGAGAGAATACATTGCTATTGATCTGAGTCACCAATTTGTGGTGGTATGTATGGCAGTCCACCATCTCCCACCCAGGTCCTCCAGCTCCCTTGCCAAATCCTGAGAACTGCCTCCCAAAGCTTCTTCCTGCCACCCTGCCTTTCCATTCTCACTTCCCCTCCAGTGGGGCTGATGAGATGGCTCAGCAGGTAAAGACACTTGCTGACAAGCCTGATGACCTGAGTTCAAGCACCAGGACCCACACAATGGAGAAAGAGAACAGACTCTCGCAAGCTCTCCTCTGACCTCCACATGTGTGCATGGCACACTTACAACTGCCCACACACACACAATCAATCAATCAATCAATCAATCAATCAATCAACCAATCAGTATAATCAATTCCCCTCAGAAACTGACCCTCAGCTCTCCAGTCCACTAGGACTTCATGTTTGCCTGGTAAAGTAGACCTCGCATTCGAGGCCTCAGTTACTTGGGCACGACCTACCTTTCCAGCCTAGCCTCTCCCAGTCCCACCACTAAGCATTTGCATACATTTCCCTCCGCTTGGAGCATCTACCCATGTGACTACTACCAGGCCGCTGAGTCCTCCTGAAGAGGACCCTTGCCTCCGCTGCTTCCCCTGCTCCTGAAGATGCAGAAGTTTCTAGAATACTGGGTCTGCCTGGGTCCTTCACCCATTCTGAACATCTCTGCCCTTTGCAGTGTCTATTCACCAGGACCAGAATGTGCCCAGGTTGTCTCTGAAACCCTGTGGGCTCCACCCCCTGCCCTCATTCACTCAGCACATCAGTTCCTGGATGCTGCTCCCAGTAGCAGTGACAATGAGAGGTGCTAGGCAGGTGAGGTCCCTGCCATGACAGTAACTCTCCAGTGGCCCCGTGGGTAGCACTCCATGCTGAACTAGAGCCAATGCTGTTGCGTCTCAGAGTCTGTGAGGGTCTCTGCCTGGCTTCCCACTCAGCAGGAATAGACACCGCCCCCAGGTCCTTTCTTGATTTCTGTCCTCATTTCAACTTACTTTTCTTTTTCCCAATAAAACAGTTATGGTTCTGGGGTTTTTTTTTGTTGTTTGTTTGTTTTTGTTTTTGTTTTTGTTTTTTTGACCTGTTATGGAGGGAGGGGTGGAGGGGAGCAAGCTGTCTTCTCCAGGCCCTGGCCTCTCCTGTCCCTCATGGTGTGACCAGGTCCCTGCCTTCCCTACCCCCACTGGCCACACCCAGGAGGATGAAAATCATTCCACCACCTTAGTCTCCACCCTGCTCCCCCAGCACCAATGAGTCTGTAGAGGTAAGAAGCTTCCTTCCACCCAGTGCCTGCTCTGTCCTGCACTAGTTGTGCCCACTCAGCTTGTACATCTGAACTTGGGGTCAGAGACAGGCAGAGCAGAGCAGAGGGTGGTCATGGAGTCCCCAACCCCAAAACTGCAGCCCAGCTGGGTAGCATCTCAATTTCTCCCCAGCAAGAACTGCCCTGGTTTCCATGGTTACAACAGAACCTACTCTGGACTCTGCCCTCCCAGTGCAGTGTCCCCAGGGACCCCCCCCCGCCCCAGTACTCACAGTATAGCCAGGCGAGTCCCCAGGACATGGTGGTACACTGGCTTCCCTCTGAGAGCAGAGGTGCTGTCCCCAGCAGTATGTCCACAGGCCTGAGTGAGGGCCCTACATGGCCTCAGGTCAGCAAAGGTGGCCACCAAGTCAGAGAAGGGTTGGCTCAGGCTGAGAGAGGGGCAGGTGCCCTATCTGCTTGGTAGGGCAGAGGACAGCCAGGGGGCAGTGGCTGCCAGTCCCATCACAGCCCAGGAACTGGTGTAAGACAGTGGCCTTGGGGTCTCCGAGGAGGAGGAGGAAGAGGAGGAGGAGGAGGAGGAGGA
>NW_008340065.1:3580236-3621293 GCF_000622305.1 Nannospalax galili
GGAGGAGGAGGAGGAGGAGGAGGAGGAGGGAGTCCCCAGCAGGCTCCTTGGAATCTAGGGCTGGGTGGCGCGTTCTCTGATTTCTCCACCGCAGCTGCTCAGTGTGAAGTCTGGCTCTGGAAAAAGAAGGAGGAGAGAAACTGATTATGTAAGAGCAACGCTGCCACTCAGCCACAAGCCAGACAAGACCCACAACGCACAGTGCACCCGCTGCCAGCACTGGGACACCCAGCCTTGGCTGCTAGCATTCAGGGACATAGGCTCACACACATAAGAATGACTCCAAGACACCCCAACTGCTGCTTGGGGCCAAGGAGTGAGTTTCCAAGGCGGACACAGGTTGGTAGCCCTGAGCAGAACAAAAGCAGCCAGTGGGTGTCATTCACAGACCGGGAGGCTGCCTGGAGGAGGCGAGATGCCAGGTAAAGTCTGAGTGACTCAGGCTGCAGGGGAGGCTGGGGAGCTAGAGATGATTCAACCTACACTCACCACCACTGAGTCCTGTCCTGTCACCTGTCTGAGTCCCCTGCCACGTAAAGACCGACAGTTCAGTTTAATTTGAATTCCAGATAAGTCAATTGAGTGTTTGATATGTGATGTTTTAGGTTCCAAATCTCACATGGGACATATTTATGCCAAACAAATATTCATTGTAACCAGGTACAGTAGCATACAACAGTAGTCCTATCCCTTTGGAGGCTGAGGCAGGAGGATAAAGAGGCCAGATGAGGCTATACAGCAAGGCTTTGTCTCCAAAAACAACAGCAACAAAAATGTGAGAGGAATTCAAACCTGTCCTCCTGGTGAGCATCCCTGAAAGTCAATGCCTCCCCGAGGCATCACAACCATGCCTCACAGGACCCTGTAAACTGTGGACCATGGTCTCCCTTTTGAAGGTGGGACTGAGGTGGCCAGCAACAGAGCCAGCTCTGAAATTCAGTTCCTGGCAGACTTCTATTCCATTCCTCTATGAACTCTCTTCCCGTATCTCATCCAGACAGAGGAAATGTTGCAAGTTGAGGGCATGAAAGGAAGCAGGTGTGAATAGGGGGTTCCTCTTGTTTGTGGCATCTGTGGCAACCCCACAGAATGTACCAGATTGGCCCTTAGGCTGGGGGTGGAACTCAGAGAGCTTATCCAGCATGCCTGAGCCCCTGAGTTTGAGCCCCAGCAAAGAGGAAGAAGCTGGAGAGTAGGAAGATCAGGGCCAGTCTGAGTTGGCGAAGGAATTCCTCGCCGTTGACTATCCAGGGATACATAGTTCCAGGTAAGCCTGGGCTACATAGTAAGACCCTGTCTCGAAGCAAAACAAGCAAATAAACCGAACATGCTGAACCATATCATCAGAGCCTCAGGGGCAGGCAGGGCCACATACCCTAAAATTCAGATTGTTCAGATTTACCCACGTGAAGACACCCCTGAGTCTCAGCCCTGCTGCCACCCCCTCCTCTGCCCCACTTTCCTGCTCCTTCTCCTTCTCCCCCATCCCACCCTGGCAACCTTCCTATAGAAGACCACTGTAAACACTATCCTAACTGTGGCTTTTCTTTTTTCTTCCTCATGTAGCTCGGGTTGACATCAGACTCACATGCTATACAGCCAAGGATGACTTCTGGGCCTACTCAAGTGCTAGGATTACTGACATGGGCCATCACACACAGTTTATGTAGTGCTGGGAATTGAACCCAGGGTTCATGCATGCTAGGTGAACTCTTCACCAACTGAGTTATATCCTCAGTCCCAACTCTTATCTTTTTTTGTTATTTTTCTGTGGGCTTATTGAATTCCTTCTCAGTATATAACTCTGAGAATTAGGCAAATTCATAGAGCCATGCAACTACTACAATAACGAAGATTTAAAACACTCTCATCACCCAAAGAAGCCGCCCCCCATCACTCCATAGTGAACCTAGCAGCGGCCCATTTGCTTCCTGTCTAGCACTTTTTCTCTGAATGTCACATAAATAATGCAATCTTAGGGTGTAGACTTTGCATCTCACTTCTCTCACATGACATGATGAAGTCAACGTTCTGCCATGTTGATGTGTGTTGGTAGTTCTCCTTCTCCTTGCTCAGTAATAGTCCCTTGTGTAGACAGATAACTGTCCACCCACTAAAGAGGCATCTGGGTTGATCCAGCTTTTGATGACAAATGAAGAAAGCACGTGCCTCAGCAGACAGGTTTTGGTGTAGATGGAGGTTTCCATCTCTCTTGAGTCCTTCTGTAATTTTGAGTCATGTCCCAAAACCTTTTAGGCCATCTGGGCTCTGCATGCCAGGCACAGAGCCTGGGCTCTCCACCACCACTGCTGTGTCCTTGAACTCTGCTATGTACAGAACTGGGGGGGGGTCCCACAGTCCAGACCCCCCCACCATAAGGAGGTTCTTCACCCTGTCCAAGTTGAACAAATTCTGTCCCAACCTCTGTGTGTGTGTGTGTGTGTGTGTGTGCGTGCAGGTACATACCCATATACTCACACAGAGGCCAGAGGAGGATGTCAGGTGTCCTGCTCTATTGCTTTATATGTTATGCTCAGTCTCTCACTGAGCCTGGTATGTGCGTGCAGGTACATACCCATATACTCACACAGAGGCCATTGTCCTGCTCTATTGCTTTATATGTTATGCTCAGTCTCTCACTGAGCCTGGAGGTAGGCTGACAACCAGTGGACAGCCCAGTGATCCTCCTGTTTCTGTCCTCTACAACACTAGAGTTATAGGTGCATGTGCAGCTAAGCCTGACTTTTTATGTGGTTGCCAGGGATTCAAACTCAGGTCCTCAGGCTTGCACAGCAACAGTTCTTACCTCCTGAACCTGCTGAACCATCTCCCCAGCCCCTGTGGCAGCCTTTTGTTACCTAGACATGTCCTCCGACTACTATACACTATACCGGCAAGCTATAGTGACACCTCTTTCCCAGGTTCAGTTGAAAGGAGGGTCAGCGGGGAGTCAGTTACCCCTCCCACCCAATCAGTCAACCGTAGCTGCATGAAGAGGAGGGGCTAAGGATACATAAGCCAAGAATGCCCCGAGGCACCTCTCTGAGGCACCTCTCTTGCAATTTCTTGCGGCTATCAGGAGGTCACAGGATCTATGTTTGGGTGTGGACATTCCAGCACGGATGTAAATGGAGGAGGGCGCCCACTCTTCTGTAAGTAAAGACCCACCCCATGCACTGTTAGCAAGTCCAATAAACTATTAGGATTTTCCAAATGGTGGTTTTGGAGAGTTCTTGTCTCAGGTTGTTGTAAAGACAGTAGGAGGAAGGAGCCGGAAGCCAATGTGAACCTCTCAGAAGTAAAATTTAACTACACCTCTTCACTCAGAAAAGACCCCAGGACCAAACTCCATCATGCATCTTTGTCTGCCAATCCTCAGTGAAATAGAGTGCATCACAAAGGCTTGGTCACCTTCATGCTATACATGTCTCAAGTCTTGAACCTTGTCACTCTCTGTGGCCCTAGTATGAACCCCACTGAAATGGGGGAATGAGAGAGAGACCCCAAGTAGGCTGCCAAAGGAAATAAATCTGATGACAGACTTTGGAGCTGGGGTGGGAGCACAGAGGAAACCAGGCCACCGACAGAAGCAACTGACACTTAGGCACAAAGGCCTCAGCACTTCCCTGGCAATGAGACCCACCCCCAGGCCTGCGAGCCTTTTGTCCTCAAAATACTGATTTCTGGGGACTGGAGAGATGACTCAGCCACTAAGAGCACTGGCTACTCTTGCAGAGGACCTAGGTTCGAGTCCCAGCACCCACAAAGTGGCTAACAACCGTCTGTAACTCCAGTCCCAGGATCTGATACCCTCTTCTGACGAGGCACGACACGGGTGCACCTACAGTCATACGCATAAAATAAAAATAATAAATAAAAATATTTTGTAAAAGATACTGATTTCCTCCAGTCCCAGGAGGCCTGGGCCTGCATCTTTTCTCCATCTCTACCTCTGTCTCCAGCTCCTTCTCCAGAGTGGAGGTAAAGAGTTTACGCCTTTCCCACTCCACCCGGCCTCTGGGGTTCATAGCATCACCAGGAAGCTCCTGGAAGAAAAAGTGCTAAAAATTTAAAGTGGGTGGAGTGGTCAGCATAGTTCCGTGATGAAGAGCATTTGCAAAGTCACAGAAACAAGTGGAAAGCGAATAGCATTCTCTACAGATCATGGCTTCAGGGTCCTAGGAGGACCAGGGTCAGCAAGAGGGCAGGTGTGTCAGGAAGAGAGGGTGACACTGAGCTGAATCTTCTACAGAGAGAAGAAGCAGGGGCACCTCATTCAGGAAGGATTAGATACAGTTGGGTGTGTTGGAGATTGAACTGCTACATAAATGGGTAGTTCCTGCCTTCCACTGACCTCCATCCCCAGTGCATGAAAACTGTTATTTGCTTTTGTTTTTCTTGAGACAGACACTATGTAGCCCTGGCTGGCCCAGAACTCTCTATACAGACCAGGCTGGCCTTGAACTCACAGAAATCTGCCTGCCTGTCTCCCAAGTGCTGGGGTTAAAGGTATGCATTGCCATGCTCAGCTTAGATAATTGTGTTTTGTTTTTTTTTTTAAGTTGAAAGTCTTACGTTCCAGAAGTAGCAGGTGGGGAGAAGGGAACAAGCAGAGACCTACTGTTGCTTATAAGGTCACATTAAGCTATTTTATTCTTTAATTCAGATGCAGACTTGTTGGCTTTTTGTTTTTTAGACAGGGTCTCATGTACCCCAGACTAGCTTCAATATGTAGGGGCTGGAGAGATGACTCAGAGGTTAAGAGTACTGGGCAGAAGATCTGGGTTCGGTTTTCAGCACCCACATGGTGACTAACAAGCATCTATAATTCCAATTCTAGGGAATCCAACACCCTCTTCTGACCTCTGGGCATTGTACAACACGGGCGTACTTACATACACACAGGCAATATACTCATACACATAAAATAAAAATAATAAAAAATTTCAATATATAGCCAAGGGTGACCTTGAACTTCTGATCCTGTGGTGTCAATACCAGGCCTGGTTTATGCCTGGCTGGGGATTCAGGGCTTCATGCATATAAGGCAAGCACTCTACCAACCAAGCTACATCTCCAGCCTATAATTTGGATTCTAAAAAAACAAAAAAATTGCCGAGTATGGTGGCACATGCCTTTAATTCCAGCACTTGGGAGGCAAAGGCAGGCTGATCTCTATGAGTTCAAGGCCAGCCTGGTCTACATGGTGAGTTCCAGGCCAGCTGGGACTACAGGTGTCTCAAAAAATAAAACACAAAAAAAAAATTTAAAGGAACTCCTGTTGAGTTCCCAAGTCAGGCAGCAAAGACCTGCTCACCGATTAAGAAGTTATATTTGTATAACTAACTGTATTCATAATCTTTTAAGCTTAGACTGTTTTGTAGTTTCCTTTTGTTTTACTTACTAGGTTGGTATCTTGAAATGTGACATTTTACTGCTCAGTGGTGTTCTCACTACCCTGAGATGTTTTATTACTCTGTAATATCTTAAAATTCTATGATGCTTTCCATTCATCATGTCCAACTGCTGATAAAGGTGTGAAACCAAGAAATGGAGAGTTCACCACATGGTGTAATAAAGTGTCTGGTTCAATTAGTCCAAGGAAAGTGTAGATCAAATGTGACAGATGCCTATGAATGTCTCTGGTGCTGTTTTGTAAGCTGCAATGTCCGTTTGATTGATTCCTAGCCCAATTAGCCTGGCCTGACTATAGATCAAAAGGTGGAAGATGTCCTAACCCGGGCTTGCAATACCTACTTTGTATGCTATGATGACCAGGTGAACTCATAAAGGAATTTCCCTGAGATAACATCACACATCATGACGAGATATATGGCCCATAAAATAATGATGTAAAAAGGTCTAAATAGGGGCTGGAGAGATGGCTCAGTGGTTCAGGGTTCAAATCCCAGCACCCACATGGCAGCTAACAACTATCTGTAACTCCAGTTCCAGAGGATCCGACAGCCTCTTCTGTCCTCCACGGGCATTGCATGGCACAGGTGCACTTACCTACATTCAGGAAATACATGCATACACATAGAATAAAAATAATAAAATATTTTTTTAAAAAGGCCTAAATAACCCCCATCTGTACTTCAGTTTGCTCCCCCCCCAAATCGTAGTGCCCTGGTTGTTAATTCTGCAACCACATGCATGTGAAAAGAATGAACAAACTTTCCGACTCTTTCCTGGGTGAATGCTTGATCTCTCAGCTGTTCCAATAATTTTTTTCATAACAACCCTAGGGCCTCACCATCCCTCCCTTTCCAAATCCACCTGCTTTGGTCCTTCTAACCCCTGCCTGAGGGCTAGTACCACCTCAGGTAAGGCCAGTTTAGATCAGCCAAACCCAGACTGAATCAGCTAAGACTAGCTTGAACCAGCAGAGTCTAGCCTAGACCAGCAGAGCCCAGCCTGAATCAGCTGAGCCCAGTCTAGGTCAGAGAGCTCAGGCTGGATTAGCAGAGCTCAGTGCACAGCAGCCAAGTCCAGACTAGATCTCTGGAGATTAGTCTGGAGCAACCCAGCCCAAGCAGGAGCAGCAGAGCTCAACACAGATCAGTAGACATTAGCCTGGATCAGCTAAGCCCAGGGAGGAGCAGCTAACTTCTACCCAGATTACAGGTTGTGCAAAATATCTACTTCCAGCCTCCATATTGTGAGTGATTGTTCCAGAGCTGATGGAGTAGGCTCTCGATGATTGCCTTGACATTCCACAGCCTCTTTTCTGGGCTGGGGCACTGGCTCTAGATTTCAACAGCCGAGATTCCTGCCTGGGAATGACATCCTCTATCAGGATAGCCTAGACTAATTTTCACAGCAGAAGCAGAGTTCCAAGAAAGGGAGCAAGTAAATCAAGGTTCCTTAAATCCTAGACTCAGAACAGTGACACAACTGTCTCTGTCACATGGGGCAGATGGACGCCACTTCTTGACAAAAGGAACAGAGCTACATCATGAGGGCATGGCTAAGTGTGGGTGAAGAATTGGGGCTATGTTTGCAATCCATCTGTTACACCTACCTGGAACATTCTTCTCCCCCCAAAAGGCCAGGCATGACCTAAGAGTCGTTGGGGACAGAATATTGGGTCACCTGCCCAGCCTGACCATTTCCACAAAGATCTCAGAGCTATTCCATACAAGCCTACCTCCTATAGATGATAATGGAGACCTGGTGGGGGAGGGAAAGGGCAACAGGTCCTCCAGGCCTCAACCCATTCTCCTCCTGGGAGCCAAGTCATACCCCCTTAGAATGTGGGAGGCTCAGGCAGCATCTCCAGGGGTAGATCAACAGGGAGGAGAGGGACAGCTGGGCTACTTGGAGGAGCAGGAATTCAAGGTCATCCTCAGCTACATAGTTTGAAACCAGCCTGGGGTACATATGACCCTGAGAAAGAGAGAGAGAGAGAAAGGAAAGAAAGAAAAAGAGAGGGAAAAGAAAGGAAGGAAGGGAGAGAAAGAGAAAAAAATATATATAGCCGGGTATGGTGGTGCACGCCTTTAATCCCAGCACTTGGGAGGCAGAAGAAAGTGGATTTCAGGGAGATTGAGGCCAGTCTGGTCTACATAGCGCATTCCAGGCCAGCTGGAGCTACAGGAAGACCTTGTCTCAAACACAAACAAAAAACAGAAGAAAATAAATATATAGATTCTAGGTTAATGGATTAGGCAAGATTTATAGATCCTCTGTCTGCTTTTGTTTATCTTCCTTTTTCTTGTTTAATTTATTGTTATTATTATTGCTTATTATTATTAATTATATGGTGGTGTGTGTATGTGCATGAGGTCAGAGGATAACTTTGTGGAAATGATTCTCTTCTTCCACCATGGGATTTGGGGATCCAGCTTAGGTCATCAGGCTTTTGTGGGCAAGTGCTTTTACCCTCTGAGCCATTTTGCTGGCCCTCTTTCTTTTTTCTTTCCTTTCTTCCCTCTTTCCTTCCTTCCTACCTTCCTTGAGAGACCTGAGTGACTCCATCTTGGATAAAACCTCCATAGGACTGACCCAGCCCTGGGCCCTGTTCCAAGAAAAACCACAATACTTGGAAGAGATAGAGAACAACTCCCCGGCCAACGGTCAATTAACCAGGGACAGGAAAGTACTAAAAGTCCAGATATGTTTTCAGATTTTCTGAGGCCAGCAGTTTATGGTTTGGCACTGAGCTGCAACCAATCAGATGCTTGCCAGGCTGGAGACCCCCTACTCCCCTACTTGTTGAACTTGCTGAAATAAACCTATAAAAACCTCTGTCTCCCAAAGCAAGGGGTCTCATATCTGAGATCCGCTGAGTCGGGGACAGAGTGGGCCCAAGCTTAAGCTTGTAACAATTAAAAGAACCTTTGTGTATTTGCATCGGTCGGCTCCTTGGTGGTCTTTGGGGTCTCGTGAACTGGGCACAACATCTTGGAGGCTCCTCTGGGATCTCCAAGACCCCCAGGATCTCTAAACCGGAGGGTTCTTGGCCAGCCAGTAAGTGTCTGTTTCTAGTTGTACCTGTCTGTGTCTGTCCAAGCTTTTGTTCTGAGCCTCAAGGCAAACTTGTGAACAATGTGGTCAGGAGCGGTTGGAGTGGACACGCTAGATGACCGTGACCACAGAGGTCTGGAAGACATTCCAGACCTCGGCAGAGGGGATGGAGGGCCCCGGACTCTGTTGATTTCTGTGAAAGGACAAGGCGGGTCACTCCCATGGCACGGCAGTTCGCCGCTGTCCTACTTTCAGTTTTTCTTCCTCATGAGTGGGGGGGAATTTGCTACTTGGCCTTCTGTGTCTTTCTGGCTCTCTGTTTTGTCTTTGGTTGTTTATTTCTCTGTGACTGAGATGGACGCAATGGGACAGACTCCCTCTACTCCCCTGGACCTGGTTCTTGCACACTTTGGAGAGGTTAAGACTTGAGCCCATAACCTCTCTGTTGTTGTCAGGAAGGATAAACTAATTACTTTCTGCAGGTCTGAATGGCCCACTTTTAATGTGGGATGGCCCTCAGAGGGGACCTTTGATCCTGCTGTCATTAACATGGTTGAGAAAATTATTCTTCCACCACGTATGGGACACTTGGATCAAATATCATACATAATGGTCTGGGGAGATTTAGTTAATAACCCGCCTCCTTGAGTCAAGTCTTTTCTTCCTTTACAGAAAACTGAGGCGCTGATGGCTGCAGAACGGAAAACGACAACACAGAAAGCACCTAAGCCTGAAACCAAACCACCAGTACCGTCATTGTACCCTGTTTTACAGGACAGCACAGAAGAAGATCTAATTTTTCCTCCCCCTCCTTACCACCTCCTCCACAGGAGGTACCCCCTCCAGAACCGGCACCCCTGGTACCAGATTCTTCACAGGCATGGGGGGACCGGCTCAGGGGACTAGGAGTCGAAGGGCAGCAACACTGGAGGGTCCAGGCTCTACTGTTCTACCCCTCAGAGTCACCAGCCCCACGGATGAGACTGGCAACCAGCCCCATCACTATTGGCCATTCGCCACTAGAGACCTTTACAACTGGAGAACCCAGAATGCTCCCTTTTCTGAAAATCCTAAGGAGCATATTAATTTATTAGAAACTGTCTTATTCACACAGCAACCCACTTGGGATGATTGTCATCAATTATTACAGGTCCTGTTTACCACAGAGGAAAGGGAATGTATCCAAACAGAAGCCAGGAAGTTAATTCTTGGCAATACTGTTGTCCCTACTACTGACACAACACTGATTGATTCTGCCTATCCACTGACCTGGCCTGATTGGGATTATAATACTGCAGAAGGTAAGGGAAGGCTTCTGGTTTACTGCCAGGCTCTGTTGGCGGGTCTCAAAGTGGCTGCTCGTAGGCCAACTAATTTGGCAAAGGTATATGATATTAGTCAGGAACTAAATGAAAGCCCAGCTGCATTCTTAGAGCGAATAACGGATGCCTTTCACAGGCACACTCCGTTAGATCCGGAGGCCAAAGATAATTTAGTGGTAGTGGCCGTGGCTTTTGTTAACCAGTCAGCTCCGGATATAAAGAAAAATCTCCAAAGAGTAGAGAGACTGGGTGAAAAGAGCTTAAGGGATTTAACAACCTGTGGCCAAGAAAGTGTACAACAATAGGGATAGTGCAGAGAAAAAAACAGATAAAGGCAGAAAGAAGGAAGAACAAGGACCTGGCAAGGATCCTGCTGGCTGCCACTGCAGATTCAGAGGACAGGCGGAGGCGTCTGAGACAGCATTGGGGAAAGGAGTCTCTTGCAGTATGTGGATGACCTGCTTAGGGCAGCAGACAGCCAAGAGGCTTGCATGGATGGCACAGAATGCCTGTTGCAGATGTTGGGAAGCCTGGGCTATCGGGCATCTACTAAAAAGGCCCAACCATGCAAACAACAGGTCCAATACTTGGGCTATATACTCAAAGAAGCACTACTGTAAAAGATGCTGACAAACTGACTTTGGGCCAGAACTTGACCATGCAATTGAAAGAGTTTTAAAGCAGCCTCCAGACAGACGGCTAAGTAACGCCCATATAATTCATTATCAGGCATTACTTCTTAATCTTGCTAGAATCAACTTCCAGGTACCAGTTTCCCTGAATCCAGCCATGCTCTTGCTGGACTCAGACATGGATGACCCCCTGCATGATTGTGACAGAATCCTGGCCCATGTCCACGGTACCTGCTCAGATTTGAGAGATACCCCGTTATCTGATGCTGAAGTAACCTGGTTCACTGACGGGAGCAGCTGGTTCCAGGACGGCAAGAGGTATGCGGGCGGCTGTAGTATCATTAACGGGCGTCATTTGGGCAGAGCCTCTGCCCACTGGCACTTCAGCCCAAAAGGCTGAACTTATTGCCCTAAGGTGCTGGTATTGGGAAAGGACAAAAAGCTTAATGTGTATACGGACAGCCGATTTGCCTTTGCCACCGCGCACGTTCATGGGGCAAAATATCGGGAACAGGGCTTATCGGGAACAGGGAAAGACTGTCAAAATAAAGAAAAAGTCCTAACATTGCTGAAGGCTCTCTGGCTGCCAAAGAAATTGGCAATTATCCACTGCCAGGTCATCAAAAAGGGGACGATCCGATTTCCCAAGGAAACAATCGAGCCGATCAGGTGGCTAAACAGGCTCCCTCCAAATTAACCCAATCTTGGTCACCACACTAATTGACCCAGGTGACCCAAACCTCCCGAAAAGCCCAAATACACCGGGGAGGACCTGAAATGGATAAAGAGACTGCAGAGGACCCAATGCCTGGAAGGATGGTGGAGGTCAGCAGAAGGGAAGCTGATTCTCCCGGAAAAATTAGGAAAACAAATGTTGGCAAAATACACAGTTCTTCCCACATGGGCATCAAGAGGATGCGGGACTTAATTCAACATGCTGAAGTAAAAATCAAGGATGCTAATTTACAGATTAAAGACATTGTCAATGGCTATAAAGCTTGCCAACTCACTAACGCAGTGCCAAATATTAGAAACCCAGGAATCACACTTCGAGGGAGAAAACCTGGAGCCTATTGGGAAACGGATTTCACTGAGGTAAAACCTGACAGGTATGGTTACCGTTATTTGCTAGTCTTTGTAGATACTTTTTCAGGATGGACTGAAGCCTTCCCTACTAAACATGAAATGGTTCAAATGGTGGCAAAGAAGCTGTTGGAAGACCTCCTCCCCAGGTACAGCTTTCCACAGATGACAGGGTCAGATAATGGACTGGCTTTTGTGTCCAAGGTAAGTCAGAGTCTGGCCACAGTTCTGGGGATTGATCAGAAACTACATTGTGCTTTAAGCTCTAACGCTCCTGCTGACAGTACTTAGAGGTGGGCCTCTGGAAGGTAGTTAGGGTTGGGTTAAGGTCACAAGGGTAGGGCCCTGTTCTAGTTTGTTCTTTCATTGCTGTGACAAAATACTCTGACCACTACCAACTTGGGGAGGAAAGGGTTTATTCAGCTTACAACTCCCAGGTCGCAGTTCATCAGGGAGCCCAAGGTAGGAACTCAGGTCAGGAACCTGGAAGCAGGAACTGGAGCACAGGCCATGGAGGAACGCTGCTTACTGGCTTGCTCCCCTGGCCCCTGCTCAGCCTGCTTATGCAACACAGGCCCACCTGCCCATGGGTGGCACCACCCACAGTGGGCTGGGCCCTCCTACATCACTCATCAAGAAGATGCCCCTCAGACATGGCCACAGGCCAGTCCAATAGAGGCAATCCCCCAATTGAGGCTCCCTCAACCCAGGTGTGTCAAGTTGACACTAACACTATCCAGCACAGTCTCTTGTAGCCCAGTCTGGCCTCACCCTATGTAACCAAGGATAACCTTGAACTCCTGATCCTCCTGCCTAACCTCCCCAAGTGCTGGGATTCCAAGTGTGCACCACTTTATGGGGAGCTGGGGATTGAACTCGAGCCCTCATGCATGCTAGGCAAGCACTCTATCAACTGAGCCACATCGCATGATTTTAACAGACCTATAAACAATGACATCCCTGTAGTAATGAAGTAACGAATAGTCCTAATGCCCACACTGTGGAATCTAAATGCTATTTCTCACTAAAAGCATCATTGGAAAAATATTTGATTTCAAGTTTGTGAAAGAAATCGTACAAGATGGATCTGGAAGGTCTTGGAATGCCTGAGAGCAAGGAACTATTAAATTACTGGCGTCATGTCAGTAGGGCAGGAACCTACCAGAAGTCCTCGTTAACTTAATGATAAAATGATTTAAACATCAAAAGAATAATAAAGAGCCACTTGGGAAAATAGCTTGGTGGTTTCTTGTAGTTCACTCTCCAAGGTCGGAGGACCTAGTCTCCTACACATTTACCCAGGAGAAAGAAAAGAAAGCCCACAGAAAGGCCTGCGTGTAAGTTCACTTTCCATTATCATTAAAAATACCCGAGGCTGGATAAAGTATAAAGGAAACAGATTGTCAGGTGTGGTGGCACAGGCCTGGATCTAGCCCTAAGGAGGCTGAGGCGGGAGGGTCATGAGTTGGAGGCTAGCCTGGGCTATGGAGCAAGACCCTGTTAAAATAAAAAACAAAAACGAAACAAATTTTTAAAATCCAAATAACCAAAAACAAATGAGAGAGAGAGAGAGAGAGAGAGAGAGAGAGAGGAAAATAAAAGAGAAAAAGGAAAGGAAAGGAAGAGACAAGAAAAGAAAAAAGAAAAGAAAAGGGGTTTATTTTAGTTCATGGTTTTGGAGGTTTAAGGGTACGAGCACCAGTGGGTTCTAGAAAGAGCCTCGTGGCAGGAGCATGTGTGGAGGGAGGATTACATGGGAAGACAGGGTACCAGAAAACGGGAGGGGCTTGGCCTTGCTCTTTTATAACAATCCTTTTACCCAGAAACAAACTGGGATCCCAGGAGAACTACATGGATTCCTTTCCAAGGCGGTGGCCCCCATAGTCTAGTTATCTTGAATGAGGCTCTTCCTTCTCCTCCTCCCCCCCTCCCCCTCTTCCTCTTCCTCCTCTCCCTCCTCCTCTTTCTCTTTCTGCACTTCTTCCTTGTCTTTTGGAGTTTTTGAGACAAGGTCTCCCTATGTGGTTTAAGTTGATTTTCACTTCATATACAGTCTAGGCTAGCCTCAAACTTGTGGCAATCTTCCTGCCTCAGTGAGAGCTAGGATTGCAGGTGTGTGTTACCAAACCTGGTTAAGCTCCACTTTTTTTTTTTTTTTGGCTTTTAGAGACAGGGTCTCCCTGTAGCCCCAGCTGACCTGGAACTCACTATGTAGAGTGGCCTTGAACTCGCAGAGATCCACCTGCCTCTGCCTCCCGAGTGCTGGGATTACAGGCGTGCGCCACCACGCCTTGCCCTTATGCTCCGCTTCTTAAAGGCTCCATCATCTCTAAGCATTGTTACATGGACAGCCAAGATTCCATGTGCATACTTGGGGGACAAACAGAAACCATATCCAGGACATAATGATCTATGCACCTTGTGTGTTGCAACTTTGTCATAATTGCAAAAACCTGAATGAAAAGATGATGTGTTGTGCAATTTCATTTATATGCAATGTCCTGATCAAGCCAGTCCTTAGAGACAGAGCGTTAGTGGTTGCCAGGAGAGAACAGGGAGTGAGAACTAATGAATGATTTGTTTGGCGATGATAAAAATGCTTTGCTGATTGTCACATAACTTCATGATTTAAAAAAAAGCACCAAAATTTTACAGTTTAAAGTGGCAAATTACTAGGCATGTAAATGATCCTTAAACATAAGGAGAGACTGGAAGCACATCACTCAGATACGTTACATGAATCATCTTGCTGGGCTCTTTTTTAAAAATTTGTTTTTTATTATGTGAATGTGTGTGTACCTGTATGTATGCACCATGTGCAGGCATGAAGGAGGTTAGAAGAAGGCAGCAGATCTCTTGGAACTGGAGTTATAGGTGGTTGTGAACAGCCTGGTGCCAGTGCTGAGAATCAAACCCCAGTCCTCTGCAAGAACAGTATGTGCTCATTACCACTGAGATCTCTCCAGTCCCAAATATTGGTCTGGTTTTTGTTTTTATCTTTTCTGAGACAGTATCTGACTTTATAGTTCCAGCTGGCCTGGAACTCACTATTGTAGACCAGGTTGGTCTTGAATTCACAGAGATCCTGCCTGCCTCCCAAGTGATGGGATTAAAGGTGTGCACCACCATGCCCAACTCTTGTTGGGTTTTTGATTCAAGCACATACTTAAAAGGAGATGTTTTAGGGCCAGTAAGGTGACTCAGTGGATAAAAGCACTTCCATGCAAGCCTGATGATCTGAGTTTGATCCCTGGAACCCATGGAGAGGTGGAAGGAGAGAAAAGACTCCACAAAACTGTCTTCTGACAATTGGAGTTTTTGAGAGAGAGGAAAATAAGAGAAGAGGACCTGAGTTTGATTCCCAGCACCCACATGGTGGCTAACAACCATCCAGTTCCAGGAGGCCAACACCCTCTTCTGACCTCTGCAGGTATTGCATGACACAGGTACACTTACATGCATGCAGGCAATATACTCATACACATAAAAGAAAATAAAAATAGCCAGGTGTGGGGGCCCACACCTTTAATCCCAGCACTCGGGAGGTAGAGGCAGGTGGATCTCTGTGAGTTCAAGGCCAGCCTGGTCTACATAGTGAGTTCCAGGACAGCTGAGGCTACAGGGAAACCCTGTCTCAAAAAGACAAAAAATAAATAAATAAATAAATAAAAAGTAATAGGAATAAAATATTAAAAATAGTATAACTTAATAGACAATGTGTATAATTTAAGATTTGTTTGTGATTTTTTCACTGCATTATGGTGTGTGTATGTGTGCGTGGTGTATGTGTGTGTGTGTGTGCATGTGTGTGTGTACCTGTGTATGTGTGTATATGTGTGTGTGCATGTGTGTGTATGTGTGTGTAGGACAGAAATTGACACTGGGTGTCCTCCTCTTGTTTCTCCACCTTATTCTCTCCCTGAGCCTGGAGCTCGCTAATTCAGATAAACTGGTGGAACAGCAAGCTCCAGGGATCTGCCCGCCTCAGTCATCCTAGTGCTGGGATTATAGGCGCATGCTTCCTTGCCCAGCTTTTATACGTGGGTGCCAGGGACCTGAACTCAGGTTCTCCTGCTTGCCCAGCAAGCACTTTACTGATTAAGCTGTCTCCCTAACCCCATATATTCTTTTGCACCTGACTTTTAAGAAAAAATTTTATTGAAAAAATCATAGTGGGGTTGGAGAGATGGCTCAGTGGTTGAGTACTGGCTGCTCTTACAGAAGACCAGGGTTCGATCCCCAGCACCCACATGGCAGCTAACAACTGTCTGTAACTCCAGTTCCAGGGGAATTAGACCTTCTCTTCTGACCTCTGTGGGCATTGCACAACATAGGCATACTTACATACATATAGGCAATGCATTCATACACATAAAACTTAAAAAATAATAAATAATAAAATATTTTTAAAAGCAGAAAATAAAAATAGGGGTTAGATAGGTGACTCTGTGCTTAAGAACACTAGCTACACTTGAAGAAGACTCGGGTTTGGTTCTCAGCACCTACATGGCAGCTAACAACTGTCCATAACTGCAGTGCTTCCGCAGGCACCAGGCACACACATGGTACACTTACATATATGAATATATGTAAATAAACAAACAAATAAATAAATAAAATCTTTAAAAGTACAGATACAAAAGACATAAATCAAATGTGTCAATTAAAGAATTATTGGAGACCACTCACACCTTGAAACTGCCACCTGACCAAGAAACAGAACCTGGTCAACCCCTTCATGCACCTCACCCCAAGCCCCTCCCTCAAGAGTAGCCACCATCCTAACAGTGATCACAATCACCTTGTTGAGTTTCTCTGTATTTCTTTCAATTAGCTGTCCTGCCCTGGACATGTAGCCCAAGCTAGCCTCTAGCTAGCTACATAGCTGAGGATAATGTTGAACTTCTGATCCTCCTGCTTCTACCTCCCAAGTACTAGGATTCCAGGCATGTGATGCAGTGCCGTTAATCTCCTTTAATCTATAAGGTTTTTGCCTCCATTCCTATTTCCCTTATAATTCTTATAATTTTTCCTTTATAATTCTTCAGTTGAACAATTAGAAACTTTTCATATGTAAAATCTTATGATAGAACTTATATATAAATCTTATTGCTGCATGGTGGTGCCTGCCTTTAATGCCAGCACTTGTGAGGCAGAGGCAGGCAGATCTCTGAGTTTGAGGCACCTGGTCTACATAGTGAGTTCCAGGTCAGCCAAGGCTGTACAGTGAGACCCTGTCTCAAAATAAATAAATAAATAAATAAATAAATAAATAATTAGTGGGTAAAAGCACTTGCTGTGTAAGCATGAGGATCTGAATTTGGCTCCCAACATTAAAAAATAACAAAACAAAATAAAACAAAAAAAAACAACCAGATATGGCCATAAAAAAATAAAGAAAACAAATAAAAATAAGCAAATAAATCTTATACACATTTAAGCAATGCAAAAAAATTTAATTGGGAGATCATAGGCAGCTGCCTAGTGGTGTATGTGTAGAATCCTAACACTTGAGTGACTGAGGCTGGAGTATTGTGAGTCGAAGGCTAGAGTGGACTACACAGCAAGATCCTGTCTCAAAAAATATATACCAAGGTGGGCACGGTGGCACATGCTTTTAATCCCAGCACTTGGGAGGTAGAGGCAGGCAGATCTTTGTGAGATCGAGGCCTGTCTGGTCTACATAGCGAGTTCCAGCAACAAAAACAACAAACAGCAACAAAAAATAGTTAAGAGTACTGGCTGCTCTAGCAGAGGTCTCGGGTTTGAATCCCAGCACCCACATGGCAGCTAACAATCATCCATAACTCCAGTTCCAGGGATCTGAAACCCTCTTCTGACTTCTGTAAGCACTGCATGACATGGATGCACTTACATACATGCAGACATAACACTTATACACATAAAATAAAAATAAAATTAAATTAAAAAGTTGGAAGGCCATTCAACAGGGTGTTCCAGAGCTTTGAGTTCTTATACAAACAATCTGGAGTCCAAAGTAAATAGCAAACCCAGAGACTTTACCAATCAGAAACCGCTGACTAACCGTTAACTAGAGATTTTTCCAAGTAGACACTCCAAGTAACTTCTAACTAGATTCTTTCCACTCTAAGCCATCGGACACATTTTCTTCATTTTCCTTCTATGTTCATCCTATAAAAACTCACTGCTGGGGCTGGAGAGATGGCTCAGCGGTTAAGAACACTGATTGTTCTTACAGAAGACCCGGGTTCAAATCCCAGCACCCACATGGCAGCTAACAACTGTCTATAACTCCAGTCTCAGGGGATCCGACAGCCTCTTCTGTCCTCTGTGTGCACTGCACAACACAGGTGCACTTACCTACATGCAGGCAATACACACATATGCATAAAACAAAAATAAAAATAATAAATAAAATAAAAATAAAAACTCACTGCCTGGTGCTGGGAGATGGCTTACTTGGTGAAGTACTTGCTGTACAAGCATGAGGACTTGAGCTTGGGACCCTGGCACCTCTGTAAAAAGCCAGGTATGGGGATGCATATCTGTAATCCCCATGCTGGGAAGACAGGAGGATCCCAGGGCTTGCCAATGTAGTTGAACTGGTGAGCTCCAGTTTCAATGAGAGACCCTGTCTCAAAAAACAAGGTGGAGAGCAACAGAGGAAGACACTGAATATTGACCTCTGGATTTCCTGAGCACCTGCACACACATGCTTTTACACTTGCACACACGTGTAAACACATTACATACACACACATAAGTTTGCTGACCATAGTGCTATGGGAAGCTGCCTACTTCATAGTGGGCTACATAGTGGGACACTGTCTCAAAAAACAAAACAAACAAAAGAACAACAACAACAAAAAATCTAGGGGCTGGAGAGATGGCCAGGGGGTTAAGAGCACTGGCTGCTCTTAAAAAACCCAGGTTTGAATCCCAGCACCCATGGGGTGACTAACAATCATCCATAGCTCCAGTTCCAGGGGATCCAACCCCCTCTTCTGATCTCTGTGGGCATTGCACAACATGGGTGTACTTACATACATGCAGGCAAAACATTACATCCACACACATAAAATAGAAATAAATCAAAAGAAATTTAAAAAGCAACAAATATAATCTACAGTTTTTTTTCTTGGCAGATCTACTGTGCAGCCTCTGCCACCTGTGGACCTTGGTACAGGTCCACTGCTCCTCTGCCCTCTCCACTTCTTTTTTAAAAAAATTATTATTATTATTGTTGTTGTTGTTGTGTGTGTGTGTGTGTGCCTGTGTATCAGACGACAGCTTCATTGAGTCAATTCTCTACTTTCATCTTTTCATGGGTTCCAGGGATCAAACTCAGGTCTCCAGGCTTGAGCGACAAGAACTTTACCCACTGAGCCATCTTGCCAGCCCTGCCTTCTCCACTTCTGCCTACATGCGTCTGGAGCTGACACCAGCTCTAGCCCTCACCATGATCACAGATGGAAGCCCACGCTAGCCACACTCACTGCTCATGTTGCTTACTGGCTGGTTCTATTCTTTCATGGATGGGGGTTTGCCAAGTTCAGTCTTCCAACTCTTGGTTTCCGGTGGAGTCTTTTCCCACAAGGCAAGGAGAGGCAGTAGCAAATCTAGCTTTGCCAAGGTGCCTGATACCAATGAAATATTGTGCTTTCCTCCTACATCTGGCATTCCTCTGAAATCAGATAGGATCCAGGCCCATGTGGTTTGTTTCCAAGCAGCTGTTTCTCAAGCTGGGATTGACTGGGCTCTACACCTCACTGCCTTTACCCAGAAAGCTCAAAGCCACTTAGAGTGATTTTTTTTTTTTTTTTGGTCTTTTTGAGGCAGAGTCTCCCTGTAGCCCCAGCTGTCTTGGAACTCACTATGTAGACCAGGCTGGCCTTGAACTCACAGAGATCTGCCTGCCCCTGCCTCCCAAGTGCTGGGATTAAAGGCGTGCACCACCATGCCCAGCATAGAGTGATTTTTAAAAAATATTTTGTTTGTTTATTTATTTAGTAGAGAGAGGGTGTGTGTGCACGCCACAGTGCATGTGTGGAGGTCAGAGGACATCTTTTTTTGTTTTTGGTTTTTTTGAGACAGGGTCTTTTTCTAGTCCCAGATAGACAGGAACTCACTATATTTACCAGACTGGCCTTAATCTCACAGAGACCCACCAAACTCTGCTGAGATTAAAGGTCTGTGCTACCACATCTGTCCCCAGAGGATTGAACTCAGGTTTGTCAGAATTAGTGGCAAGCACCTTTGTCCACTGAGCCATCTCACCAGCCCCTATAGTGATCCTTTTTTGTTTTGTTTGGGTTTTGGATTTTGGGGGCAGGGTCTCCCTGTAGCTCCAGCTGGGCTGGAACTCCCTGTGTAGATCAGGCTGGACTTGATCCTGCCTGCCTCTGCTTCCTGAGTATGTGCCACCATGCCTGGCCTAGAGTGATTTCTTGTCAAATACACTCCTGGGCCTGGGGATCGAAAAGAGTTAAAGAGTTGTTAAAATATATTAGCACCAGGTCTGGATAGATGGTACAGCATTAAAGACTAAGGCTAACAACCAAAACACCCAAAATATATTACTACCAGGCTGAGTATTTTCCTTAGAGCATCAATTCTCAACTCAGAATGACTTTGCCCGCTTAGGGACATTTGGCAATGTCCGAAGATGTTGTTGGTGACCACAAATGAGGACCTGGGTGTTGACTGGCATCTAGTGAGCAGAAGTGAAGGGCGCTGCTAAATGTTCTATGAGGCACAGAACCACACCCCACAGCAAAGACTCCTCCAGCCCCAGATGCCAGCAACACCAACTATGAGATGCTGAGACACCACATCCTAGAAAAGGAAGGGTTAAATAGGAACCAGAAAGCAGGACTGGAAAGTTGGCTCAGCGGCTAAGAGCACTAGTTGCTCTTGCAGAGGACCCAGGTTGAAATCCCAGCACCCACATGGCTGCTAACAACTGCCTATAACTCCAGTCCCAAGGAATCTGATGCCTTCTTCCGACCTTGCATGACATGGGTGCACTTACCTACATGTAGGCAATATACCCATATATGTAAATTTTTTAAAAAATACTTTTTAAAAGAACCAAAAAGTAATTTCATTTTTTTAAAGGACAAGTTCTCCCTGTAGCCCTAGCTGGCCTGGAACTCATGCATACCAGGCTGGCCTCAAGCTTTCAGAGATCTACCTCCTTCCACCTCCTAAATGCTGGGATTAAAGACGTGCACCACCATACCTGGCAATTTCTTTTCTTTTCTTTTTTGATTTATTTTTATTTTATGTGTATGAGTGTTATGCCTGAATGTGTGTAAGTGCACTCATGTCGTGCAGTGCCCGTGGAGGACAGAAGAGAGTGTCGGATTCCCTGGAACTGGAGTTACAGAGTTAAAAACAGTTGTTAGCTGCCATGTTCAAATTCTGGAATTTGAACCTGGGTCTTCTGCAAGAACAGCCAATGCCCTTAACTGCTGAACCATCTCTCCAGCCCCAATACCCAGCAAGTTCAATGTTTTCTTGTTGTTTGGAGTTTGTTTTTAAGACTTTTTAGTTTATTATTATTAATTATTATTATTGTATGTGTGTGTGTGTGCGTGTGTGCGCACATGCAGGCAATAGTAAGTATGGGTAGTCAGAGGACAACTTTTAGAAGCTGGTGGTCTCCTTCCACTGTGGGTTCCAGGAACAGAACTCAGGTGTCAAGCAAGCAAGCATCTCCCTGCTAAGTCATCTTACCAGCCTGGTTTGGGGGTTTTGGGGACAGAGTTTCACACAGTCTGGCCTAGAATTTGTGATCCTCATGCCTCACAGTCCAAGCACTGGGATTATAGGTGTGCACCACACTGACCAGCTGGATTCAGTGTTATTTACTATAGGATGCAGGCACCATGGAATACCATCCAAATCGACTATGGCACATGGTTTAGAGAAAATTCTCTAAATAATGACAGGACACAGAGCATCAGGGTGACATCAGCCATAGGAGCTAAACAAATACAGCTCACCAAAGCCCTGTTTCAGAAAGGGCTCAAGGCCAGTAGCAGTTCTGGGAAGGCTGCACTGGACATGGCCTCACAGTCAACACTTCACCCACTTGTCACTGTTCCAGGGAGAGCAAACAGGTCAGTAGGGAAGCAGAGTCAGTGAACAAGCAGAAGGCAGCATCATGGGAACTCGTGTGCAGACTGTCAGGGGACTATGAGGAAGAGGGGACAGGGAACAGGAAAGTCTCCTCTAGGGATAGCAATGACACCAGCCCCAGAGCTCTGCCTGGCTGGAAGCAGGGCTAGCTCAAGGCTACCCAGGGCTCTGGCAGTGTGAATGGAACAAACACATTTAACTCTGATTTGTAGTGTGGATAGCAAGCCACACTAATGACCCTAAAACCATCTTAGAGATGTGTGTGCCGGGATGTTCATTGCATTTCTGCTCACACTCAAAACAAACAACAGAAACCCTGGAAACAACTCAAGCACTAAGGAAAGATCTGTGTGCATAAGGGCCCCCTGAGTTCAATCCCCAGGAGAAGGAAGAGGATAAAGGAGGAGGACGAGGACGAGGAGGAGGAGGAAGAGAGGAAGGAGGAAGAGAGGAAGGAGGAGGAGGAGAGGCATAAATTGGTATAATCATTTTGGAGACTGGCAATTCTAGCAAACATACACTTACCCTGTGGCCCAACTACTGTATTTCTCATATTTAATCTAGAAAAATCAAAATACATATACATAAAGAATAAAGGAGAGCCGGATGTGAAACCACAGGCCTGTGTTTCCAATACTCAGGAGACTGAGACAGAAGGATTACTGTGAGTTCGAGGCCAGCCTGAATTACATAGAAGCACTCTTTCTCAAAAAACAAAACCAGGGGCTGAAGAGATAGCTTTTAAAAGCAGTTAAGAGCCCTGGCTGTTCTTGTAGGAGACCCAGGTTTGAATCCCAGTACTCACATGGCAACTAACAATCATTTATAACTCCAGTTCCAGGGGATCCCACATCCTCTCCTGACCTCCTTGGGCATTGCATGACGTAGATGCACTTACAGCATGCAGGCAACATACACATAATATTTTAATAAATAAAATATTAAAAACAAAACCAAGCCAGAAGTAGTGGTACATGTCTTTAATCCAAGCACCCAGGAAGCAGATTTCTTTGAGATGGAGGCCAGCCTTGTCTACATAGGAAGTTCCAGGCCAGCTAGGGCTACAGGGAGACCCTGTCTCAAATAACCAAAACAAAAAACAAAGGCCAAGGGCCTAGAGAAATGGTTCAGGTGATAAAGTACCTTCTACACAAGCATGAGGCCCTGAGTTTGTATCCTCGCACACATATAAAAAGCCAGGCATGGTGGCATGTCCTGTAAGAGCTGGGAAGTGGAGACAGGCGGGGCCCAGTCTAGCCAAATCAATAAACTCCAGGTTCAGTGAAAGAGACTGCCTCAAAAAATAAGGTGAACCAAGTGTGGTATGCACACCTTTAATCCCAGCACTAAGGAGGCAGAGACAGGTGGATCTCTGTGAGTTTGAGGCCAGCCTGGTCTACACAGATGGAGCTCTAGGCCAGCCAGGGCTACATCAACAAACAAACAAAAAATTTGAAGAGCAATAGTGGAAAACTCCCCTCGACCTTGACCTTGGCAAACACAGGCATGTTCACTTGCACAGAAACATGGAGCCATCATATAGATACACACACACACACACATACACACACACACACAAACACACAAAGATGAAAAGCAAGAGAAAGACACTAATCTTTGACCTCTGACTTCCACAGGCTCACACACACTTACATGTGCATGTATACCCCTCCCCACACATGCATACACACGTGAATACAAACTAAAAACAAAAGTAAAAAGAATGAAGAATATGCTGCTATGTTCATATTATAAATGGCACGTGCCATGTTCATATTATAAATGGCATGCCTGTGATGGCTAATCTTGTCAACTGGGTGGGATTTAGAATCACCATGGAAACAAATCTCTGGGCATATGGATGAGGGATTTCTAGGTTAGGCTAATGGAGGTGGGAAGAGTAGCACCATCCCATGGGCTGGGATCCTAGTCTGAGTAGAAAGGAGAAAGGGGGCTGAGCACCAGCATTTACCTCCTCTGCTTCCTGACCGTGGATACAATGTGTCCAACTGCCTCAAGATCCTGCTACTGTGACTTCCCCACCACGCATCTTCACACTGAAAATAAAAATAAAATAAAAGCCAAAATAAACGCTTTCTTCCTTTTATCAGGTATTTTGTCACAGTAATGAGACAAGTGACTAATATAATGCAGTTCCCAAAATAGAATATAATCCAAATATCTACCCCTAGAAGATCAGGCATATCATATCATGGAATACTACTCAGCAATCAGAAGGAACAAATTACCCATCCACTTAATAGCTTGAATGAAGGTCAAAAGCATTATTTTGGGGGGAAAGAAGTCAAGCAAAAGATTATACACTCTGTAATGTCATTTATTAAAATGCAAAATAGGCCAACTCCCACACACACTTATCTACAGTGGTAGATATCAACTCTGGTTATCTGGGGTGGGTAGGGCTGGTAGGACCTGGCTAGAAAGGGGCTTGAAAGAGCTTTGTGAGGTACTGGGCATGTTCCACTTCTTGGCCGGGAGTGATGGTCACACAGTTGTCAGATGCCATTATACTAAGGTAAACAGTTCCCCCTTCCTCCAAAGTCACAGCCACTGGGACCTCAGCATGGACACTGCCAGGGTATTTGCAGATGTAATTAATAAAATTAGAGTGAGGTCAAGCCAGATTGGTGTTGGTCCTAATGCAGTAGTTGTGTTCTCCCCATACTCACGATGTTTTCTTTTCTTTTCAGATAAGATTTCAAGTAGCCCAGGCTGGCCTTAAGTGTACCATGTAGCTGAGGATGACCTTGAACACCTGATCCTCCGGCATCCACCTTCCAAGTGCTGGGATTACAGGCATGCACCACCGTGTCCGGCTTTCATGCAGGGCTGGGGATGGAACTCCGGGCTTGGTGCATAGTAGGCAAGCACTCTACCAATTAAGCTGTATCCCCGGGCCTCCAACAACTATTCTCATTAGAGAAGGAACTAGAGATGCACAGAGTACCACATGACGACAAGGTATAAAGTGGGGAGATGCGTGTGTGCAAGTAAAGGGGCCCAGGAACTGTGATAGCCACTGAAAGCTGGAGAGAGACAGCAGGATCTTCCCCTCCAGTCTACAAGCACACAGCCCTATCAACACTTCAATTTTGGATTTCTTACCACCAGACCTGTGAGAACACAGTTCTGTTGCTATAATAAGCTATCAAGTTCACGATACTTTGTTACAGTAATGCATCACCAAATTGAATGCTTAAGTTCCACACGTTTTATTTTAAACCGTACTTCCGAATTTAAAAATAAAGAGCTCCTCAAAAACAAGCTGAAGAAGGAGAAGGGTGCACCCTGGCTCTTGCTTCACCCAGTCAGACAGAACAGCTTTTGGAGCATAGCCCAATGCTGTTCAGAATTTTGAAGGCTGCCCTATCTGAGTGTTGTCCAGCCTTCCCGGGCCCAGGGGCTCTCCCTTCACACTCACTTACCATGCAAAACTGTCCCCTCTGTCCACAGGCAGTATGCCCCCTGACCCTCAGGTATAAATGCCATGTGGCCCATGATCAGCATTACTTAACAGACCCATTTTGTGGATGATCTGGTCAAAAGCAAACTAGCTCCCTTTACACAAAGCTGCTGTCTCCAGAACTAAAGACCAGAGACAGGTCTGGCCCTTTCCATTCACTCATGGATTCATAACTTAAAATGTCTACTGAGGTGATCTTCAGTCCTGTTCCTTTGCTTTCTGCAGCCCAAGTAGTTACAAAAGGAAAAATATAGGGCTGGAGAGATGGCTCAGCAGTTAAGAGCATTGGCTGCTCTTGCAGAGGACCCACATGGCGGCTGACAAAACATATGTAACTCCAGTTCCGAGTTATCTGACGCCCCCTTCTGGCCTCCACAGGCATTGCAGGCATATGGTGCACTGTATACTTACAGGCAAAACACTTAAACACAACACATAAATAAGGAAAAAGGAAATTTGAAAAATTAATTATGAGTAGAGAGATGGCTCAGCAGTTAAGAGCCCTAACTTCTTGCAGAGGACCCAGGTTCAGTTCCCAGCACCCACATGACAACTAACAACCATTCAAAACTCCAGCTTGCCAGGCCTGGTGGCACACACCTTTAGTCCCAGCACTTGGGAAGCAGAGGAAGATCTCTGTGAGTTCCAGGCCAGCCTGGTCTATAGAGCAAGTTCCAGGCCAGCTGGGGCTACAGGGAGACACTGTCTCAAAAAGACCAAAAGACAACAACAACAAAAACAAGAAAGAAAACTCCAGCTCCAGGGGACCTGACACCCTTGTTTGGCCTCTGCAGACATTGCATTGTCATGGGTACACTTACATACATGCAAACAAAACATTCATATGCATAAAATAAAAATACATAAATTTAATAAAAAATAATAATTTTTAAAATATATGTATGTGTGTCTGTGTGTGCAGGTGCCCAAGGAGGCCAGGAGAGGGGTGTAAGCTGGAGTTACAGGTGGTTGTGAGCCACCAGACGTGGACTCTGGGAACGGAACTGGGGTCCTCTGGAAGAGCTGCAAGCTCTCTTAACCCCTGAGTCATCTTTCCAGCTCCCAAACTGAATTTCTTAAATGTTTTTCTTTGACTTCATGGTGAATGTCCCTGACCTTGAGAACTAGCCCATCACCTGTCTCAGCGTACCCTGCACCTATCTGCAAAAAAATCAGGATCAGCCAAGGTCGGAGAACAATGAAGGCAGAGACAGCCTGGCCCAGGCTCTGCTGGGTTCTCTGTCCCATTAAGGGTCCTCACATTTACTGGAGGCTTCCTTGTACTGGGAGAATTTTCCACACATGAACTCACTGCATTCCCACAGCAAAGCCCAAGGGAAGATGAGGAAACGGAGGAGCAGAAGGGTGAATTGCTGTGTCCCAATTAGGGGCAGATCAGAGATTTTAGCCCAAACAGATGAGCCAGAGACCACTGGCTTGTTTTGGTTCTTGGAACCGGGTCTTGCTATGCAGCCAGGCTGGCTTCAAACTCTCAGTCCTTCTGTCTCTGTCTCCCAAGTAAACAGACACGTGCTACCACACCATGCTAGACCACTGCCCTCCCCCTTTTAATGTATATGAGTGTTTTGCCTGCATGTATGTAGGTGTACTACATGGGTGCAATGCCTGCAGAGGTCAGAGGAGGTTGTTGAATCCCCTGGAAGTGGAGTTACAGATGGTTGTTAGCTGCCATGTGTGTGCTGGGAACCAAACCTGGGTCCTCTGTAAGAGTAAACCAGTGTTCTTAAGTGCTGAACCATCTCTCCAGCCCCTTCCCTTTGCTTTTAAGATTGATTTTATTTTAAATTATGTGATGTGTGTATCTTTGTGCGAGTATGTGCACATATGAGTGCAGGTACCCACGAAGTCCAGAAGAAGGTGTTAGACCCCCTGGAACTTTGTTACAGGCAGTTGTGAGCCACCTGACCTGTGACTCAAACTCAGGTCCTCTGCAAAAGCAGTACTTCCTCTTAACTGCCGAGACATCTCTCCAGCCCCCAGACCACTGTCTTAACAATCAGGCTGTCCTACTGATGGAGATCACATCCTGAGGCGTGACTGAGAGCCAAAGGCTTTTCTTTGTTTCCAATTCAGAACTTTTTGCCTTTTTTTTTTGTTTTTCATTTCATTCTTGAGAACATTAGGGCAATGGGTTTCAAGTTTAGTTTTAGAATAGCACAGAGACTAAGCCTGTTGGGACATTCTCCAAAACGTTACATAAACAAAACAGGATGAAACAGGATAAAGGCTCTCTGTGGTTATATTTTCGGGGGGTTTAATATGTTATGGTTTGTTTTGTTTGTTTTGCAGTGACAATTAACAAAAACAACAAGAGGATGAACTAGAAAAGACTGAGATCAGAATCACAGTTTCCAACTTGGTGGGAAATTCCGGTTTCTACTGTCCATTAATTACTCCAGGAAAGACTGTGAGCTGAGATTCCTGGGAGAGAATCAAACCAGTAGGTCCTTACTTCAGGATCTGTAGTCGAGCATGTAGTTACCAACACTGCACATGTCTATAGAGAAGACTACGGTAGTTACTCAGTCAAAAGAGCCTCTCAAGTTGGGTGACTCCAGACACTAAAGAACCAAAGGGAATTTAGCTCAGGAGTACAAGGATGGTTCAATATTAAGAAACCTCCTGATAGGTGTGGTGGCACACACCTTTAATCCCAGAACTCTGGAGGCAGAGGCAAGCAGATCTCTGTGAGTTCAAGGCCAGTCTGTCTACATAGTGAGTTCCAGGCCAGCTGGGGCTACAACAGAGACCCTGTCTCAAAAAGACAAAAAGAGAGAGGGGGGGAGGGAGGGAAGGAGGGGGAAGGAAGGAGGGAAGGAAGGAAGGAAGGAAGGAAGGAAGGAAGGAAAGAAAGAAAGAAAGAGAAAGACCGCTTAAGAGCCTGGAGAGTTGGTTCAGTGGTTAAGAACACCCACATGGCAGCTAATAACCATTTGTAACTCCAGTTCTAAGGGATTTGACACCATCTTCTGTCCTCCATGGACATTGCACGACATGGGTGCACTTACCTACACACAAGTAATACACACATACACATAAAATAAAAATAATAAAATATTTTAAAAAATAAAGAAAGAGCCGGGCATGGTGGCGCATGCCTTTAAATCTCAGCACTCAGGAGGCAGAGGCAGGCAGATCTCTGAGTTCGAGGCCAGCCTGGTTTCCATAGCAAATCCAGGCCAGCTGGGTCTACAGGGAGATCCTGTCTCCCTTGTAAGTGCTGAGTATGCATTTAATAAAATTCAACATCCTTTCCTGATAGAAATGCTTATTAAAGCGGGGATTGATGGGCAACGCCTGTTTTAGATTTCATTTTACTTTTTAAAAATTATGTGTGTGTGTGTCTGTCTGTCTGTGTGTCTGTGTCTGTGTGTAGGTATGTGCACATGAGTGCAGTGTCCACAGAGGCCAGACAAGATGTCAGATCCTGTTAGAGCTGGAGTTACAGGAGGTTGTGAGCCACCTGATGTGGGTGCTGGAAACAAAACTGAGGTCATCTGCAAGAAAGGTATGTGCTTTTAACCACTGAGCCATCTTTCCAGCCCCAATGGGTAATTCCTTAACATGATGAAATGTAGCTATCTCAGGTATAGGCTTGAATTTAGCTTAGAAAATTGAATTTAGCTTTAGAATTATTAGAAATGTTTCCATTAAAAATAGGAACAAGAAGCTGGAGAGAGGGCTCGGCAGTTAAGAGCACTGGCTGCTCTTGCAGAGGACCCGGGTTGGGTTCCAGCACCCACACGGTGGCTAACAGCCGTTCCTAACTCCAGTTCTGATGCCCTCTTCTGACCTCCAAGGGCGTTGCATGCACTTGGAGCACTATGTTCTTGGAAAGGAAAATTTATTACCACAAAAGTATCCATTTAAAAAATTTTCTTTTCTTTTCTTTTCAAGATTATTTATTTTTGTTTTATGGGTATGAATGTTTGTTTATACGTGTGTAAGTATACCATGTGTGTGTCTGGTGCCTGCAGAGGCCAGAAGAGGGTGTCAGATCCCCTAGAACTGGAGTTACAGGCAATTGGGAGCTGCCATTTGGGTGTAGAAACCAAACCCAAGTCCTCTGCAAGAGCAGCCAGTGTTCTTAACTACTGAGCCCTCTCTCCAACTCCCTATTTTCTGAATTTAATGCATGAATTTAAACTAATACTCATACATTTTACAATATAAAGTATTTATTTTATTTTGGGGGTTTTAAAATAAGGTATCATATAGCCCAGGACGGCCTTGAACTCATGGCAATTCTCCTGCCTCGGCCTTCTGAGCAATGAGATTACAGCTATGTGCCACCTTTGGGCCAATGGCCAATACACATGATAAAAATTGCTCTACCCCACTAGTTATTAGAGAAACAAAAACCAAAACCACAAATTACTACCAAACACACACCACAATGAATAAAATTTAAAAGACCAACAAATCAAAGTGATGCAAGGATGCAGAATCACTTGGATACTCGGATATTTCTGGAGGGAGTGTTGTTACACATCTATTCAGAAAACAGTTTGGTGATGTTTTCTGAACTTGGATTTGTGCATATCCCACAGCCCGGCAATCTGCTGCTAACTAAATATCCCACAAAAATGTGTGTACCAGGTACCAAAAGCTGTGTGCTGCAGTGGCATTCATGAAACCCCCAAGCTGGAAACAAATTAACATCCATCAACAGAAGAATAGATCACTAAGTCTTGCAAACATAGTGAAAAGAAACCCTAGCAAGTAAAGGAGGTAAAGGTGCTTACAGCGAAAGACTGGCAACCTGAATTCAATCCCCAGAACCCACGATGGAAGGAGAGATCCAACTCCCAAAAGTTGTCCTCTGACCTCCTGTGCATACACCATGGCCCTCTCACACTCACATTCACACATCATACACAATAATAATAAATAAATAAAAATTTAAAAATTATATATAAAAATAACTATATTTTGTACATGTGTGCACATTTGTTTCTGTTCATGTGAACATGTGTATGACAGCCAGAGAATACCTTAGGTGTTGTTACTCAGATGCCAATCACCTTTTATTTTTTTTGAGACTTAGCCAAGTAGGCTAAGCTGACCAACTAAAGAGCCCCAGGGATCAGCGTGTCTCAGCCTCCCCAGCACTGAGATTAGAAGCTCTGTTCAGCTTTTTTTTTTTTTTCTTTTTGAGACAGGGTCTCCCTGAAGCTCCAGCTGGCCTGGTACTCACTGTGTAGACCAGGCTGGCCTTGAACTCACAGAGATCTGCCTGCCTCTGCCTCCCAAGTGCTGGGACTAAAGTCGTGCACCACCACGCCTGGCTCAAGCTTTCTTTTTTTAACATGGGTTCTGGGGATCCAACTCAGGCCCTCATACCTGCAAAGGCAAGCATTTTACCAACTCAGCTATCGCCCCAGCCCTACAGTTTTTTGTTGTTGGTTAAGCTTTTTGTTATTTATTTATATATTTATTTTGAGGCAGGGTCTCCCTGTAGCCCCCCAGCTGGTCTGGAATTCACTATGTAGACCCAGGCTGGCCTTGAACCCACCTGCCTCTGCCTCCCAAGTTCTGGGATTAAAGGCATGCACTGACTGGCCTATTTGTTTTTATTTTATGTGTATGAATGTTTTGCCTGCATGTATGTAAGTGCACCTATGTCATGCAATGCCCCAAGAGGTCAGAGGAGGGTGTCGGATCTCCTGGAACTGGAGTTACAGACCGTTGTTAGCCACCATGTGGGTACTGGGAACCAAACCCATGTCCTCTGTAAGAGCAGCTGGTGCTATCTTAACCACTGAACCATGCCTCCAGCCCCAGTATTTTTTTTTTCAAGTAGAGCAAAACCAATCTATGACATAAGAAACAAAAATGAAGGGCTGGAGAGATGGCTCAGCAGTTGGGAGTACAAACTGCTCTTGCAGAGGACCCTGGGTTCAATTCCCAGTATCCACATGGCAGCTGACAGCTGTCCGTAACTCCAGTTCCAGGTGATCAGATGCCTTCTTCTGACTTCCATGGGCAATGTACAATGTGGGTGTGCTTACACATATGCAGTCAACACACTCATACACATAAAATAAAAATAATAAAATATTTTTTAAAAAAAGAAACGGGCTGGAGAGATGGCTCAGCAGTTAAGAGCATTGACTGCTCTGCATAGGACCCAGGTTCGATTCCCAGCACCCACATGGTGGCTACGAACCATCCTTAAATCCAGTTCCAGGGGAATCCAAAGCCTTCTTATGACCTCCGTGGCACTGCATGACATGGGTGCACTCACACACATGCAGGCAATACTCTCATACACATAAAATAAAAATAACAAAATATTTTTAAAAAGAAACAAAAATGATTATCTGTCAGAAAAGAGTGGATAGTTATTAGTTACTCCATTGCTCTGACAAATACCTGATGAAAAACAACTTAAAGAGAGGAATTATTGATTTGGGCTGACAGTCTCAGAGTTCCATCCATATCCATTGATTTGGACCTGTGGTAAGGCAGAGCATCATGGTGGTGGGAGCCTGTGGAGAAGAAAGCTATTCACCTCATGACGGACAGGAAGCAGAGAGGAGGAAGGAACTGGTAGCCAGGGGACCTTCAAAGGCCTGACCCCTGGGACCTACTTCTGGCAGCTAAGCCCTGCTGCCTAAAGTTTCCAGGATCACCCACAATAGCGCCACCAGCTGGTGATCAAATATTTAACACAGTATATGGGGTACACTTCATATTCAAAGCACAGCAGATAGTGATTCTCTGGGGCGGTGGATGGGGGATGGTGGGGAGGCCAAAGAGGGGGAGGCCAAGGGGTGTCCACGTGCTGATAATGTATTTCCAGATTTGGATAAGAACTGCCATTGTGATATCTCATTACACTTTATTTTCCTTTCCTGTATGATGTATTGGACTTTGGTTTAGGGTTTATTTGCTTTTTGTTTGTTTGTTTGTTTGTTGTTTGAGACAGGGTCTCTCTGTAGTGCCAGCTGGCCTGGAACTTTATATATAAACCAGGCTGGCCTTGATCTCCCAGAGATGTGTCTGCCTCTGCTTCCTAAGTGCTGGTATAAAGGCATGCATCACCATGCTCAGCTACAATTTTTTTATTAAAGAAAATCCAATTAAAACTCTATCAGGTATGTAATTAAATATTTGATTTAGATGAAAGATAAGCTAGAATAGCCTGAAAGAGCTCAGGAAATGAGAGTAACATCCCTTCCAGATATTGCAATATATTTTTAAATATTATAATACAAACCTTTGTAGATAGAAAGTAGGTCCATGAATGAGCATGCCTAAGACACCAGGGGACTGGTCAGCAGTTTCTAAAACGCATCCAGTTTTATATAGAAAAAAGATCTTATGAAAAATAGCTTCTGATAAAACAGCTTCTCTATTTAATAGGGGAAAGACAGCCATCTGGAAAGAAACACGGGTAGATCTATTCTTCCCAGTATACACCAGGATGAATGCCAAATAGATAAAATCTTAAATGTAAAATAACAAGAAAATACAAGACACATTCTGTCATCCGAAAGTGAGGAGGATTTTTGTACCTAGATTCAACGTTCTGAAGCCATCGAGGATGATGATCAAGGATGATCTGACCATACAAAAACAAAAGTCTGTGCATGAAGGGTTGGTGAGAGGGCCCAGCAGGTAAAGGCGCTTTTACTTGCTGCCAAGCCTGATGACCTGAGTTCAATCATGTAGTGGAAGAAGAAAACTAGCTCTTGCAAGTTGTCCTCTGATCTCCACATGTGCACTGTGACAAGCACATGCTGCCCCCCGACCATGTGAAATAAATAAATAAAGGTTTCTTTTTTAAAGTTGTACATGCAAAAAAAAAAAAGAAAGAAAAAAAGATGACAAAATTACAGGTGGTGTTAGTTACTGCCCAGTGCTCTGCCCTTGAATTATATTCAATAAATGTTTCTTTCTTTAAAAAAAGAAAAAGAAAGAAAAGAGAAAACTGCTACAGTGGATGCAATGTATCCAAGACAAAAAGCAATCCCTGAGATGTAAACAGTTCCTAGAAATAAAATTTTAAAAGCCAACAATTCTATTTTTGAAATAAACAAAGGACATGAGTGAGACAGTGTCGGGAATGCCATCCTTGTGCTGAAAGCCTTTACCATCTTTTTTTTTGTTTTTGTTTTTTTTTTTTGGTCTTTTGGAGACAGGGTCTCCCTGTAGCCCCAGCTGTCCTGGAACTCGCTATGTAGATCAGGCTGGCCTTGAACTCACAGAGATCCACCTGCCTCTGCCTCCCAAATGCTGGGATTAAAGGTGTGCGCCACCAGACCCGGAGCCTTTACTGTCTTAATCAGAGCATCCAGGACTACTGGCAGGAGGCCCTCAACAAGGTTGACCAGATGACAGTCCCTCCTAGACAGTGCTGGGGCTGTAACTCAGTTGGTAGTATTTGCCTAGCATGCATGAAGCTCTGGGTTTGATCCTTAGCACTGCATAAACTGGGCATGGTGGCATCTGCCTATGATTTCAATAACCAGGATATGAAATTGGGGGATCCAAAGTTCAAGGTCATCCTTGGCTATAGAGTAGGCACAGTAAGTTCCAGGCCAACCTGGGTTATGTGAGACCCTGCCTCCAAAAAATAAATAAATAAATAAAAAGAGCAGGGGTGACGGGTATGGTTGAGCATGCATTTAATCCCAGCACTCAGGAGGCTGAGACAAGCAAATCTCTATGATATTAAGGCCCAGCCAGCCTGGTCTACATAGCAAGTTCCAGGCCAGCTGGGGCTACAGGGAGACCCTGTCTCAAACCAGCAACAAGAAAAACCAAAAACCCAGGGGAAAGAGGAAAAGAAAGAAGGAGGGGAGAGGAGGAACAGCTAGGAAGGGTCGTCAGTCCCTTCCCTGAGATTCCAGCCCCTCCCTCTGGTCCCGTGCCCTATCTGTATGTAAATCTGCCTAGCTGTATGGGCAGCTGCTAAGAGTGTATAGAGGACAGAAGGTTACCAGAAGAGTGACTCCATCTACGCAGCCGAGGGAAATCACCATCTATGCTGAGGTGGGACTTTTAAGCAATGTAGCTGTTTGGGGGTCCCCCATGCACCTGTAAGTAACCCTTCAACCATGCTCTGTCAGTAAGCCCAATAACATCATTGGTTCACCAGGCCAAACCTGGATGGAATTGTTCCATGGGCTGTCCTCTGTGTCCCATCTGGGGTGAGTAGATACTTGTTTCTGTCTCCTCAAAAGTTAACACAACAGATCAAGAAAGAAAAATAGAAATGGTCTTTAAACACACTATAAATCAAAATCCTTTCATAACACATTCAAATTAAGATGCCGAGTCACTTCATTTATCAGATTGGTAAAGAGCCAGGACCTGGCAAGGAAGCCCATTGATGTGGGAAAGTGGGAACTTATTAAAGCTGACACAGGTATCATTGGTGCTAACTTCATGGGCGGGGAATTGGCAATTCCTCTCAAAGCTACTGAAACAGACATCTTAGCAATCCCCTGACTGGGAACTCATCCTGCATATGTAATCTGCACCTACAGAATGCTCATGGACAAGGTTCTTCATCTTAGTGATGTGTCTGGTAACAGACTGCAAACAATATGAATGTTCAACACACAAGAGTAGTGTGCAATCTACACCAAGCAAGACTGGGGTCAGTGTGGATTCTGCTTTGCAAACTCTGTCCAGCAGAGCAAAGCATTTTGTATATTATGTATGTGTATACATGTGTGTGTGTGTGTGTGTATCTTTGTATGTGCATAAAGAGATTCTGTGTTAGAATGATTCACACTCAAATGTAAAACACTGGAAGTTCAAAATTCTCTCAGAAATAATGCATCTTTTTTTTTTTTTTTGTCTATTTGAGATGGGGTCTATCTGTAGCCCCAGCTGGCCTGGAACTCACTATGTAGACCAGGCTGGCCATGATCTTACAGAAATCCACCTGCCTCTGCCTCCCAAGTGCTGGGATTAAAAACATGTGCCACCATGCCTGGCAAAACAATGCCATGAGATGACTCAGAGGGTAAAGCTGCTCGCCACAAAGCCTGACAACCCAAGTTCGATTCCTTGGACCCACAAGGTGAAAGGAAGAGAACAGACTCCTGTAAGTTGTCCTCATATTTTAATTTTTAAATTATTTTTTGGGTTTTTTGTTTTGTATTTTTTTGGAGACAGTGTCTCCCTGTAGCCCCCACTGGTCTGGAACATGCAATGTAGACCAGGCTGACCTTGAACTCAGAGATCTGCCTGTCTCTGCCCCCCTGAGTACTGGAATTAAAGGCTTATTCCACTATAGGTGGCATTATTTTATTTTTTTAAATTATGTGTCTCTGTGTGTGGGTATGTGCATGTGAAAAGAGGGCATCAGATCCCCTGGACCTGGAGTTACAGGTGATTGTGAGCTACTCAGCATGGATACTTGGATATAAACTCAGGTCCTTTGCAAGAGCAGTACATGCTCTTAACCACTGAGCTGTCCCTCCAGTCCTTCAGTCTATGATTTGATGGACCTTTTCCCAGGGAATAATTCTTTCATTTAACAGATGTTTGCCTAGCATGATCCAGCAAGTTCGGAACTGCACCCATAGTTCAGAAGTTCTGGGGTTGGGATGTCTGAAGGTAGCTATAGAGGAAAGGATTCCTCAGTTATCCCATGAATCAGCTGGAGCTGAGCAGACACAATAATCTAAAACAGATACCCAGCTAGGACAGGTGCTGGGTGGTTATGGACAAACATGGGGAGAGAAATTCCCACCATTGTTCTTTGTCAGGTAGTTTAAACCACATGAATATATTACCTAATCAAAATATTAAACATGGAAAAAAAAAGTTCTGGAGGGCCTAAGCCTCTACCAGGACCCACACCACCTACCCAGTTTCTGTCCCCATTTGTCATTAGGTGATGCCAAACGTTCCCTAGCAGTTCTATCACCTGTCATAGCTCACTGGCACACCTGCCAGACCTATCTTACATCAACCTGCTCCTACGGGGTGTGGGGAGGTAGAAAGAGCTGAGACAATGCTCTTCTAAGCCTCTGCTAAACCTCAGCTTCCTCTTGGGCGGAGCAAAGAAGAGCTGAGCAATATGACAGAATTTCTGGGAAGTACAGGCACATGAGGCCTTTAGAAAGAGACACCAAACTCACTCTGTGCCTGCTGCACAATCATAAGGACCAGAGTTCAGATTCCAGCATCCATGTAACAAGCCAAGCATCCTGTGCACACCCATAACCCCTGCCCTGAGGCCAGTGGAGGGAGGATGATCACTGGGGCTTGCTGGTTTCCAACCTAGCTGAGAAAATGCGAGCCTCGGGTTCAGGGAGAGCCTGCCTCAAAGGGACAGGTGCAGAGTGATACAGGAAGAAGGTCAATGGCGTCTTCCGGGCTCCACATGCATATATAGACATGCACAGACTCCTGTAAGTTGTTCTCAGATTTTAATTTTTTAAATATTTTTGGGGTTTTTTTTTGAGACAGTGTCCCCACGCACTTGCATGCATGCATAGACACATACCTACACATTAAATAAATAAATAAGGATATCAAGATGACTCAACAGGTAAAGGCATCTGCCACCAAGCTTAAGTGACCTGAGTTCAATCCCTAGGGCCCACATGCTGGAAGAAGAGAACCAACATCCAAAAGTTGTGCTCTGACACAAAAAATAAATATATAGTAACAATTGTTTTCAAAAAAATCATAAAACAGCAACAACAAAATGAAACATCACTTTGCATTCAGTGGTTACACAGTCATACTCAGCTGTGCCGAATGGCAGAGCTGAGATCAACTTCTCTTAAAATATTTTATTTAGGGGCTGGAGAGATGGCTCAGAGATTAAGAACACTGGCTGTTCTTGCAGAAGACCCGGGTTCAAATCCCACATAGCAGCTAACAATTGTCCGTAACTCCAGTTCCAGGGGATCTGACAGCCTCTTCTGCCCTCCATGGGCACTGCATGACAGGGGTGCACTAACCTACATGCAGGCATTACATGCATACACATAAAATAAAAATAATAAAACTTTTAAAATATTTTATTTATTATTTTTATTTTATGTGTATTGCCTGCATGTGTATAAGCGCACCCCTGTTGTACAGTCCTCTACACTTCCAAGGGGGCTTCCAGCTGCCGTCAAGCAGAACCTTTGACTGATCTTCACATAGACGGAGCTGGTAAAAGAAAGGAGCCAGGGGCTCCTCCCAAGCCCATGTGACCCCTAAGGAATAGATCCCCAAACAACCTTAAGAGTCAAAATAAATTGGTTTATTTGGGCCAACTGAATGGTCTTAAACACCCGAAAGGAAAGTATAACCAAAGAGTAAAGTCATCAGCATATTTCTTTAAGAGTGCAAGTGATCACGCTTCCCAGACATTAGGCTTAAGTCCACATAAAAAGTTATTTAGACAATTGTTTCTCATTGATGATTTTGTTTCTAATCACAAAGTGCTGCTCAGATGTAAGACTTCAAACCTTGGTCTGTAATACTGTAGTGCCCACCTGTAGCTAAGGGAGACAACCAGCTAGTGTTCTAAAATGATGGCTAAATTTGTTTTCTCCCCCTATTAGAAGCCTTTGAGAGGAAACTGACACTGATTCTAGCCACTCCAACAGCTATCAAAGTGCCTGAAAACAAATCCCGAGTCCATCACTCTTGAGTCCAGCCTTAGCAGACAAAAGAAAAATGAGGAACCCAACAGAGGGATGCTTTTGGAAGCTCTCATCAAGAGAGCTCTGATATGAACATTTGGTTTTGACTTTTTTTCTGGTTCCCTGTCTAGAACGTGTAATGTTAACTACTCTTCCTTTTACTTCTCCTTCTCATCTCCTAGGCACCAGTCAAGGACTTTCTTTTCTCCCTACAGTTAAGAGTTATGCGGTTTGGGAGTCTTTTAGATAGACCTACTGAAAGGGTACCCCAATTGCCTCACTCTGCATCCCTGTTCAGCATGGAAGAAGCCACAGTGGTCTGCATCCCAATTCCCTACCGATAATTTGGGTAACCTCTTCAGGGGATGGTGTGATAAGAATAGGAGGTAGGAACTGTCTAGGCAATTAGGGTAAAAAGACCCCAAAGAAAAGTAGCCAGTTTCTTGGCTAAAAATCAAAATGTCTTTGGGCCTCTCAGCAACATACTCTGCTCTAAAAGCCAAAAATGTCGAAAGTATTTGGGAACTTGTATCTAATTCTTAAAAGATTTTAGGGTTAATTCTTCAGAGGGGGGGAATGTTAGACACATTTTTTAAAAAAAAGAGTACGCAAAGTTGTTCAGGAAAAACTGATGGGGAGATATGGGAGGAGTTGGAGGGGAGGGAGTGGGCATGGATTTTATCAAAATACCTTATATGCATGTATGAAATTCTCAATAACATTTTTTAAAAGTTAAAAAAAAAATCGGGGCTACAGAGATGACTCAGCATTTAAGAGCACTGACTGCTCTTGCAGAGGACCCAGGTGATGGCTAACAACTGTTCTTAGCTCCAGTTCCAGGAGATCTGATGCCCTCTTCTGACCTCCATGGGCATTGCACCACAGGGGTGCACTTTATACATGTAGACAATACACTCATATACATGAAATAAAAATAATAAATGAAAAATATTTAAAGAGTACCAGAGAGGACAACATAGAAGACTCAGAAAATATTGAGGAGGGTTAGGGGCAAGAATGTTAGAGTGGGAGGAAGGGATAGAATGGTGTGGAATGTTATTTTCTGGGCTGGACATGACCTTTGCACTCGTTCAGTGCCCTCAGAGGTCAGAAGAGGGCGTTGGATCCTCTGAAACTGGAGTTATGGATGGTTGTTAGCCCCCATGTGGGGTGCTGGGAATTGAACCCAGGTCCTCTGCAAGAGCAGTCAGTGCTCTTAACCGCTGAGCCATCGCTCCAGCCCTGATGTCAGCCAGTAGCTTTTATTTATTTAATTAATTAATTAATTTAGAGACAATTTCTCTCTGTGGCCCCAGCTAGCCTGAAACTCACTATGTAGACCAGGCTGGACCTGATCTCACAGAGATCGCCTGCCTCTGCCTCCTGAGTGCTGCGATTAAAGGCATGTGCCAAGACACCCCACTGAGATGAACTTCTTAAGCCTCAGTGTGCTTAGAGCCCCCAGAGAGCTGGACCAGGGAGCACATGTGTCTAATTCTAGCTGCTCAGGAGGCTGAGGCAGAAAGATTTTAAGTTCAAGGTCAGCCTAGGCAACTTAGTTAAACCCTGTCTGAAAATTAAAATTTTTAAAGTCTCTGGGAGGGCTGTGGTCAATTGGATGAAGTGCTTGCCTAGCATGTACAAAAGCTCAGCGTTCATTTCCCAGCACTGCATAAACTAGGTCTGGGGTTACATGTCTGTAATCCTACTTGGGAAGTAGAGTCAGTAATACCAGAAGTTCAAGGTCATCTTCAGCTACAGATTGAATTCCCGGCCAGTCTGGACTACATGAGACTCTGTCTCAAAAGAAAAAGCGGGGAGCAGGGGCTGGGGATACAGCTCAATACTGGGACACTTGCCCAGTGTTCACAAGGGCCTGGATTCCACCTCAAGCACTGTGAAAACAAAAAGAGAGAAAGAACACTGAGAGGCTGTGAGGAGTCAGGGTCCAGGCCCTCAGGGACGCACTACAGTGGGTCTGGGGCCCGTGAGCTTGTCTCTCTAACAAGTGCCCATGTTGCTACCATCACTGTCAGGCCCATGGTTTTGGAACATCCAATTTCAGTTGTTTACAGACAGAAAACTGGGCCTTGGGACAAAAAAAAAAAAAGGCAAGCTATTTGCCCTAGGCAACTTGGACAACACTCAGAGCAGGCAGAGCCTGTCTGCCATCCCTTAGGCTCACTAGTCCCATCTCCAGTCCAGGTCTGTGCTACAAACCGGTCTAAGCCAGTAAGTGAAGCCAAACCTCTAGACAAAGGCCAGGAAATTGACTATATTGAGTACAGTCAGGGAGCTTCACACAAATCTCTAGGCTGTTCTTCCCTTAGTTTTTCAGTGGGATTTCAGGGTGTCATTATGGTGCCCAGGCTGGTCATGAACTTCTGCACTCAGGTGATCCTCCTGCCTCAGCCACTGAAGGAGCTGGGACTACAGGTGTCTGTCACTATGCTTGGTCAAGCTGTTTGATTTTTTAAAAAATTTTTATTTATTATTTTTATTTTATATTATGTATGAATATTATCGCCTGCATGTATGTAAGTGCACCTGTGTTGTGCAGTGCCCACAGGGGTCAGGAGAGGGCGTCAGATCCCCCTGGAACTGAAGTTACGGACAGATGGTTGTTAGCCACCGTGTGTGCTGGGAATCGAACCCAGATCCTCTGCAAAAGGAGTCAGTGCTCTTAACCACTGAGCCACCTCTCCAGCTGTTCATTTTTAAAAATGTACTTTGGTCAAAATGATTTTTTTAACTGAGTCATTTTGCCTCCCAAAGATTCACATCTCTGACAGGCCCAACTGTGGAACTCTGAGGGAGACAGCAAGCATTTCTCAGCATGCCTGGGTGGCAGGTGTTGGGGGATCTGATGGCTGGTGGCTACCTCACCTCCTGGAAAACCTGCAGATCTGTGCTAGATGCTTTTTTTTTTTTTCCCAAAAACTTTATCACTGACAAAGAGTCTATGAAGGGCTGGCAAGATGACTGAGTGGATAAAAGTGCTTGCCACAAAAGTCTGACCGCCTGAGTTCAAGTCCCGGAATTGACAAAAGACTGGATTTATGTCTGTGATCTCAGCACTTCTACAGTGAGATGGAGAGTGGAGACAGGAGAATCATCCAGAAGCTCCAGTGCCAATCAGCCTGGAGTACACAGAGCAGCAGAAACTTACAAGAGAGACCCTACCTCAAAAATGTGAAAGGAGAGATCAATTCCCCAAACTTGTCCTCTAACCTCCACAGATATGCCATGACATACACGACTACACACACACACACACACACACACACACACACACACACACACAATAATA
>NW_008340065.1:3621329-3656512 GCF_000622305.1 Nannospalax galili
AGTTCATTGAACTTCTTTTCTGGGTATGTTCTGAGATGCCAATCTTTAACACTTCAGTGTGAACTATTCTAACACAGGGGGAAAATGGTAGAATTCAGGATCTAAAGCCTCTGGAATAATTAAGGCAGAGGGGTCCTTACAAGAGGAGCTAGATCTGGGTGCACAGACTTTGCTAAATCACACCCTGGGCCTTGTGTTCTACACCAAATTCACCAGCAAAAATCTAATTCACCAACCCTTAATGTCCAGTGCCTTCTGGATGTGAGTAGTTTGGGGACAGTCATAAACTCCTTATGCAACTTGAGAAAATCAGTATTGGAGACAGTGAGAGCTGGAGTAACCCTCCTGGATCACCTGGCTGTCTGATCACAGAACCCCAATTTCTAGGCCACAAAGCACCCCAACCTCTCATGGCCTTTCTGAGGTTGGCTTTCCCCAAAACAGATCCTGAGATGCAGATTTGGCTTCAAATGATTTGTGAAGGACAGGTCCTCAACGAGAGAGCCAATGAGAAAGACTCATTTTCGATAGCACAGAAGCCAGGTATGGTGGTTCCTGTTTGTTAACTCCAGCACTCAGGAGGCAGGGGCAGGAGGATCAGAAGTTAAAGGTCATCCTTGGCTACATAGTGAATTTGAGGCCAGCCTAGACTACATGAGACTCTGTCTCAAAACCAAACAAAAGAATAAATAAACAAATAGCACCACAAAATCTTCCCACCTGGAGGCAAAGACGGTGACCTTGCCCTCCTTCCCCGACTGCCCCACAGGTAGAGCAATGATACCTTCGGCCAGGTAGCTCAGAGGACACCAGCCTGCTGTTCCTGATGCCTCTCCTATTCCAAAGCAGGCAGGAACTGGATATGACAAGTAGAGGGGATTTGTGGGGTGCTGGCCCTTCCTTCTGAGTCCAAATGTAGTCCTACACAAGTGACCTCCAAAATTGCAAAAGGTTGGGCTGATAGGATGGCTCAGCACTTGCCACCAAGCCTGATGGCCTGCGTTTGATCATCGGGACCACATGATAGAAGAGAGATCTAACTCCTGAAAGTTGCCCTCTGACCTCCACATGCATGCTGTGGTGTGCCCACATTCCAACACACATACACACAAATAAGTAAGTAAATGTCATTTTAAAAATAGCAAATGCAGGCTGGAGAGATGCCTCAGCAGTTAAGAGCACTGGCTGCTCTTGCAGAGGACCTGGGTTCAATTTCCAGCACCCACATGGCAGCTACAACCATCTGTAACTCCAGTTCCAAGGGGATCTAATAATGCCCTATTCTGTCCCCCACGGGCATTGCATGACACAGGTGCACTTATATACATGTAGACAATACGCTCATACACATAAAGTAAAAATAATTTTAATTATTTTAAAAAATAGCAACGGCGAGGAAAGGCTACAAAGCCTCTTTTCCTTTCTAGAAGATTCTTGAAATTCATACTTAGAATAACCACTAGCTCTCAGCACAGCCTCTGGGCAGCTCTGGCCTGGCCTTCTGGCCTCCTCCCCCAGTGCCACCCACTGTCCCCACTGCCCCACCCCTCTTTTGGCACCTCTGGGCAGCTCTCACAGCTCTGGCCTGGCCTTCCGGCCTCCTCCCCCAGTGCCACCCACTGTCCCCACTGCCCCACCCCTCTTTTGCCTCCCTCTACCTAGAGTGCTGCCTGCCAGCTTCATCTTGCCAGCCGAAGTCCTTGCTCCCACAGACACCTCCTCTGGTGGTCCCAGGCAGGTACCAAAGCCACTCATACCACTGTGGCACCTTCATCAACAGCCACAGTGACATTATCACAACTTCACATGTATGTTGTGCATCTCCCAGGAAGAACGGCATGTGGGGGACAACACTTGGTTCTGTCTCATCGCTGTGTCCCCAGAACCTGGCTGCAGCTGGGCTGAGGAGACTCAGCCTGAGAAATGAAATCTCAGTGAATGGTTTAGACAGCATCATTTGGGCAACAGAAAAGCTGAACCAGGCCACCAAATATTTAGGCCCCTCAGCAGCTGGAGGAAAGCAGCACAGGCCCCAGGAAGCAAGGACACCCCTCCCTGAGCTGTGATGTGATTAAGTCACTGTCTCATCTCCCCTTTCAGCTGCCACCCCTTAAATCAGGTGTTCACAGGGAAGATGCCTAACTGTGGGGACTCCATGGCCCTCTCACAATGTCCGGAGGTTCCCGGGTTCCAGTAACAGCTCCTTGATCCCTCCTTCCCCCTCCCTGAGTCCCTGAGAGCAACGGGGCTCATACCAGCCTCACAGGGAGGGCCCAGGCCCTGCCTTGCTATGTCTGTGTGTCTCTCTGTGCATATGTCTGTGTGTATCTTTGTATGTTTGTATGTGCATGTCCATGGCCTTGTACAAGTGTTCTCTGTGTGTCTGTGTGTATGTTCATGTATATGTGAGCAGGTACATGTGTGTATGGTTGAACATACACGTGTGCATGTGTGTGAAGGTCAGAGGACAAACTCAGGGGTCTTTCCTCAGGAACACCTTCATTTTGAGATAAGAGCCCTCATTGCTGTAGGGCCTGCCAATTGGGCTAGGCTGGCTGGCCGGGGAACCCTAGATAGCCACCTGTCTCTGATACCCTCAATACCAGGATTACAAGCATGTACCACCACGACCTGGCTTTTTTTTAAAAAAAAAAATATATGAGTTCTGGGGATCAACTCAGGTCCTCATGATTGCACAGCAAGCATTTTATTGACTGAGTTACCTTCCCATTTGGTGAGGAATCAGACCTAGCTGGAGACCTCTGGATCTCTTATCCCAGTTCCCTAACAGCACTGGATCCTAGGAACGAAGGGTTGGTTTGATGTTTTAAAATCAGCCATGTTGACAAACTGAAAAAGGAAAACCTCAGTCACCTCAGCAGATATGGTCTTTGACAATGCAGCACCCATCCCTGATTTTAACCCTCAGTCACCTCAGCAGATACGGTCTTTGACAATGCAGCACCCATCCCTGATTTTAACCCTCAGGTAGTCACGACTGGAAGGAAGCGCCCTCAGCCTGAGACTGTAGCTGTGAAGGGTCACAGATAGATGGTGAAAGACTGCACTCTTGCAAGACAGGCCAAGACAGAAGTGTCTGCACTCAACACCTGTGCTCGGCATTATCCCATAGAGTCTAAGCGTGTGATAAAAAAGCAAGGGCACAAATAATGCAAAGGAAGAAGTGAAACAATGCTATTTCCAGACAATCCTGTTATCTGTGTACAAAATCCTAAAGAATACACAAAACCATAAGCATTCAGCAAAGTGGCAGATGTAATGACTTATGCTTATAATCTCAGCACTTGGGCAGTGGGGTAGGTGATTCAGTAATTCAGTATCATCCTTAGCTACACAGTGAGTTTGAGGCAAGCTTGAAGTACTTTAGATCTTGTCTTTTACAGAAAAAGATATATTAGGGCTAGGGAGATGGCTCATTGAGTAAAGGCACCTGCCGCCAAGCCCAAGGACCTGAGTCCTATCCACAAGATTCACACGGCAGGAGAAAACTGAGTCCTGCAGAATGGTCCTCTGACCTCCACCCACGGCATGCCCACACCCACACCCATGCACACAAATAAGTGAATGTGAAAAATGACATGCTGCTAGGCATGGTGGTGCACACCTTTGATCCCAGCACTCAGGAGGCAGAAGCAGGCAGACCTCTGTGAGTTCAAGGCCAGCCTGGTCTACATAGTGAGTTCCAGGCCACTTGGTGCTACAGGGAGACCCTGTCTCAAAAAGACCAAAAATGGCTGGAGAGATGGCTCAGCAGTTAAAAGCACTGACTGCTCTTGCAGAGGACCTGGGTTTGATTCCCAGCACCCACATGGCGGCTACGAACCATCCTTAACTCCAGTTCCAGGGGAATCCAACATGCTCTTCTGACTTCTGAGGTATTGCCTGACATGGGTGCACTCACACACATGCAGGCAATACACTCATACACATAAAGTAAAAATAATAAATACAATATTTTAAAAAGACATGCTAACAAATTATTATATTTCTGAATACTAGCAACAGAGGCCAGAAACAACTTAAATAAACGTCCATCAGCAGATAAATGGGCAAAAAATTATGGTATATCCATACAATCGAATACTACTTGGTAACAAAGAGTCAATTATTAGTATATGCAGCAACACAGATGAATCTCAAATTAATTATACTCTAATAGAAACCAGACCCCTCAAAAGAAAGAACACATACTATATAATATAAACTCTAAACTCTAGAAAATCCAAACTAGTCTATAGCAACAGAAAGCAGGTTGATGGTTGGTTGATGGTTGTTTAAGGATGGAAGGGGGACAGGGAAGAATTACAACAGAGGCCTAAGGAAATTTTTGACAATGATTGACAGATTCCTTTTTACCCCCCTGTCTTTCCCAATTCCCTTTCCTCCCTTCCTTCTTATCTTGATTATGTAATACATGTTCAAAATTGACTAGTTTATTCTAATGTTTGTAGTTTTAGTTCATGACCATTTTGCCCCAATATTTGAAGTTTTTTCAAAACAGCATCTAAGGGGCTAGAGAGATGGCTCAGTAGTTAAGAGCACTGGCTGTTCTTGCAGAAGACCTGGGTTCAATTCCCAGCACCCACATGGAGGCTAACAACCATCTGTAACTCCAGTTCCAGGGAATCTGATGCCCTTTTTTGACCTCTGAGGGCATTGCATGACATGGGTACACTTATATACAAGCAGGCAATACACTCATACACATAAAATAAAAATAATTTTAATATGTATTTAAAAAAACAGCATATAAGGGGCTAGAGAGATGGCTCAGTGGTTAAGAGCACTGGCTCTTCTTGCAGAAGACCTGGGTTCAGTTCCCAGCACCCACAGCATCTGTAGCTCCAGTTCCAGAATGAGAGGTTGTTTAATGGGTAGAGTTTTTATTCGGAGGATGAAAATAGATCATGATGGTGGTCATACACACTGCAAGTATTAAATGGGATTGAATTGTACACTTAAAATGGTCAAAGCAGTAAATTTTATGTTACGTATATTTTACTATAATTGTGTAACTTTTCTTGATTCATTTATTTTTATTTTATGTGTATGAGTATGTTGCCTGCATGTATGTAAGTGCACACACATGTTGTGTAATGCCCATGAAGGCCAGATTCCCTGAAACTGGAATATGGGTGGTTGTTAGCTGCCATGTGGGAGCTGGGAATCCAACCCAGGTCCTCTGGAAGAACAGCCAGTGCTCTTCACTGCTGAGCCATCTCTCCAACCCCAATAGTGTAAAATTTTTAAGAGAGCAGGGCATGGCAGTGCACACCTATAATCCCAGCACTTGGGAGGTAGGGGCAGGAAGATCATGAGTTCAAGACCAGCCTTAACTGCATAATAGATCTGAGGCCAGCCTGGGCTACATAAATCATTGTCTCAAAAAAAAAAAAGTTTAAAAATATTCAAATGAAGACCAGCAAGATGGCCCAGCAGGTAAAGAACTTACTGTCAAGACTGATGACCTGAGTTTGATCCCCAAGACCCACATGATGGAAGGGAAGAACTGACTCCTGTAAGTTGTCATCTGATCCCTATATATGCACTACAACATGCATATGCATGCACACGATACAATAAATAAATTTTAAAAAAAGCTTTAAAGGGGCTCAGCAGTTAAGAACACTGGTTACTCTTGCAGAAGACCTGGGTTTGAATCCCAGCACCCACATGGCAGCTAACACCTGTTCATAACTCCAGTTCCAGGGGATGCAACAGCCTCTTCTGACCTCCTCGGGCATTGCATGACATGGGTGTACTTACCTACATGTAAGGCAATACACACATACACATAAAATAAAAATAAATTTTTAAAAAAGCTTTAAAGAATTCAAAAGGAAATCACATGTAAGTGGACATATGCATATGAGGGGACTGTTGAAGCCTGAACCAGGACTCTATGCAGGTTAAACCCTAACCATCGAGAGGATTCACTTCACAGCATCCCAAGAGGTCTCTGTTCTCAAAGAAGCCCAGAATGGCCCTCGTACCCACAGGAACAGACAGCCTTCCTTGGAACCACAACCTCTGGAAGTCAGGTCTCCATCCTTGCTGAAGCCCTTCAGGCACTGGCACCTGTTGCATTGGATGCAAAGAATACCCTCTGCTTACCCTACCAGTAGTAGAACCCACACTCCCCCCCTACACACACACACACACACACACACACACACACACACACACACATACTTCAGCTCTTGAGCCGTACAAGCCTGCCAGTTCTTGCCCGCTTCAGGTATGTCTCCAAGAGGCTTGCTCTGCACCCCCCAGACCCTTCTCTCCTCCCTTTAATCTGCCCAAAGGGTCCTACACGTCTACTCTGCATCTTATCTCTAGCAGGCCAGGAACTCCTTAACTGCCAGTCCCTGCCTGGCTCCTTCCCACCCCTCTCAGCCTCCTCCTCTTCTTCCTCCGCCTGGCATGGGCATGGCAGATCAGTAGCCAGGGACTCAGGCTGTGCCAGTCACTTTTTCAACTCTTTCAGGAATGTTCCTCATGGGGAACAATGGGGGAAATGGAATTCTTGCTGAACAGAATAGCTTTGTTTCGTTTTTTTTTTTTTTTTTTCAGCATGGGGTTTGGCCACGGATTTGGCCTTACACTTGTTGACTTTGGGTTCAAATCTCACTCTTCTGTGACTCTTCGTTGCTGGGACGTCCCCTTCCCTCCCAGGCCTGGTGTTGTCCTTACAGCTCTGGGTTGGCTTTGTTCGATCACTCATTCTGTTTCATATCTTGCTGGAACAGGAGCCTGCTAGGATTCCACACTGCTAACTCGGATCTTTATTCTATCAAGCAATTAATCCTGAGAGGCATGTGGGGAGGCCTGGGGTGGGTTTTCCACTCCCCTGTATCAGCATTGGCTGCTCTGAGGAAATAGGAGTGCAGCCTCTAGTCCCCAACCCAAGCCAAGGGGTGGGTCTGGGGCCCAGGATGAGGGTGTGTCCTCAGCCACCTTCTCCTTCCTTGCTCTCCTTCTCATGCTGGCTCCAGCCTGCCCTGGTAACACACAGCCCCCCACATTGCCCTCAGTCACCTGGTAGAAGCCACTTTTCAAGGGGGTCATGAAATAGATCAAGTGGGTCCCCATTTCACTCTGAGCAGCAGAAAGTTTATTCATCTATGTGCAGCTTCAAGCAGAGCCTCTCTGGTGTGTGCCCAGGGGTTTGGCACACAAAGATGGGAAGCTTCGAGCCCAGCACTGGTAGGGATGCCAAGTCATAGTGAGGAAGAAGCCAAGGGGGAGAGAAGTAACTTTACCAGCCTGAGCAAGCACAGCAGCAGCAAGGGAGGAGGTGGAAAGGGGCCTCACAAATGGAAAGAAACCAGTCAGTAGTGTACTTGCCCAGCATGCAGTTCGTCCTGGGTTCCAACCCCAGCACTGATACGCAGGCATGGTGGTACACGCCTGTAATCCCAGCACTTGGGAGGTAGAGGCAGGAGGATCTGCAGTTTAAGGTCATCCTCTGCTACATGGTGAGTTTGAGGCGATCCTGAGCTACATGAGACACTGTCTCAAAACAAAATAGCAAACAAATAAACAAAAATAAATGGTGAGGGGCTGGAGAGATGGCTCAGCAGTTAAGAGCACTGACTGCTCTTGCAGATGACCCGGGTTCGATTCCCAGCACCCACATAATGGCTATGAACCATCCTTAACTCCAGTTCCAGGGGAATCCGAAGCCCTCTTCTGAGCTCCATGGGCATTGCATGACACGGAAGCACTCATGTACATGCAGGCAATACACTCATACACATAAAATAAAAATAATAAAATATATTATAAATAAATAAATGGTGAGAAACAAGCTCTGACCTCCATCCCTCCACTGACCATGCACAAGAATCCATGAAAAGACAGAGAAGGAGAATCCTTGAAGGAGCCTAGCTCTTCCTGGGTGCTGGGGAAGCTGACTCCCTCAACATGCAACTCAGCCTAGGGATGAAGGTTGCTCTGGAACTTCCAGAAGCATTTGTTACCAGAGTCAATGACCTGTGGGAGGGCACTAGGTCCCATCATTCCTCAGCAGGAAGTCAGAGGCTGTGGGCAGGCCCACTCTACCAGCTACAGCCCCCTCCCAGACACCTGCCTTCTACACAGCTACAGATATGTGTATACCAGGACCCGGTCCTAAAGAGGGGGCTCAGGATGAAACCCTCCTCCCTCTCTCCTGGTCACAGTCCTTCTGGTCTTTGTGTGCTTTCTTCCAGAGATCTCTCATGTATGTGCTTCCCCCAGCCTCCGCTACCACTCCAGAGTACCCAGGCACCTTCCCACCCCCAAGGATAGCACACTACACACGCATATAGTGAGCTGAACAGTAGGTAACCCCTGACATTCATATCCACCTGGAACCTCAACTGTGACATGAATTGGGAACCAGTCTTTGCAGAACTGTGCTTTAATTGCAACCCCAATCATTGGGAGGCTGAAACAGGATTGCTGCAAATTTGAGGCCAGCCTGGGCTACATGGTGAATTCCAGGCCAACCTGGGCTACAGGGTGTGAGACACTGTCTCAAAAATAATAACTAACTAATTAACTAACTAACTAACTAAATAAATAAATAAATAAATAAATAAATAAATAACCTTTGTAGGGGCTAGAGAGATGACTCATGAGTTAAGAGTATTTGCTGCTCTTCCAAAGGACTGGAGTTTGGTTTCCAGCACCCACATCAGGCAGCTCACAATCAGCAACTCTAGCTCCAGGGCACCTGCATACGCACATGGCACACACACACATACACATAAATAAAATAAATCTTTTAAAAAAAATAATGTGCTGGATAGCTTTAGCATCAACTTGACACACCTGGGTTGAGGGAACCTCAATTGGGGAATTTCCTCTATTGGACTGGCCTGTGGCCATATCTGAGGGGCATCTTCTTGATTGTTGAGTGATGTGGGAGGGCTCAGCCCACTGTGGGTAGTGCCACCCCTGGGCAGGTGGGCCTGTGTTGCATAAGAAAGCAGGCTGAGCAGGGCCCAGGGGAGCAAGTCAGCAAGCAGTGATCCTCCATGGCCTGCGCTCCAGTTCCTGACTCCAGGTTCCTGCCCTGAGCTCCTACCTTGGGCTCCCTGACGAACTGTGTGACCTGGGAGATGTAAGTCAAATAAACCCTTTCCTCCCCAAGTTTGTAGTGGTCAGTGTTTTGTCACAGCAACGAAGAAACAAACTAGGACAAGTAATAATTGGGGGCTGGAGAGATGGCTCAGCGGTTAAGAACACTGGTTGTTCTTGCAGAAGATCTGGGTCGAATCCCAGCACCCACATGGCAGCTAACAACTGTCCATAACTCCAGTCCCAGGGGATCCGACAGCCTCTTCTGACCTCTGTAGGCATTGTACAACATGGGTGCACTTACCTACGTGCAGGCAATACACATATACTCATAAAATAAAAATAATAAAACTTTTAAAAAAGATTTTAAAACAGTAATAATCTTTGCATATGCCATTAGTTGAGATGAGGCCTTCCTGGATTATGGTGGACTCAAAATCCAGTGATGTATAGCCTCACAAGAGGAGAGACAAATGGACAAAAGGTCATTTGATGGCAGAGCAGAGCAGAGTGACAGCATTGCAAGCCCAGATTGCTAGGATTGCACAGACTCCCAGAAGAGGCCAGAAGGACCCTCCTCTAGAGCCTTCAGGAGTGTGATCCTGTTGGTATCTTGTACCAGGCTTGTAGCCAAAAGTGGGAGAGGAAAAATATATATCTGCTGTTTGAAACCACCCACGGCGGCCCCAGGAAATTAATAGAATGCTATCGCACCTTGCTCAGTCTATCTGGAAAACTGTGATCCTGCCTCATTTTCTTCCTACAGCTGCCAAGTTCAGCACTGTGTACAGAGTCTGCTGCCGATCATGAACGTTTAGTCCTTTGCAATCTTTTTTTAAGGTATTTTAATTTGTATTGCATATATTTGTTTATTTAGTGTGTTTGTGTGCACGTGTACACTCGTGCCATGGCACTCATGTGGCAGTCAGAGGACAACTTGTGGGAGTCGGTTCTCCCCTCTACATGTGGATGCTGAGGAGCAAACTCCACTAGCTAGGCTTGGCAGCAAGCGCCTTTGCCCCGTTTACAAGCTTTATCTTATGCCAGCTACAGTGCAGTGACTGTCCGTGCAGACAGCTCTGTGCCGACCTGCGTTCCTGTGTGGAGGCAGAATTCCTGGGCCAAGGATTAGGAGGTGCATTGGATACATTTAAATGTCTGAAAGTTCATGCAAAAGCTCTCTGAGGAGATCCAAATGATTTATGTTCTGACAAGGAACCTAGGAGAGCTGTTTTCCTTGGCTTACCCCTTTGCTTTGGGTCGCTTTTGCTGTTACTTATGCGCCAAATTAATTCGAATGCGTTGTTGTAAGTGAAATGATGTCTGGATGCTTCCCGTAGCGTTATTGCAATGCAGTCATGGTCTGTTGTTGTTGTTGTTGTTTTGAGACAGGGGCTTACTATGGAGCTTAGGCTGGCCTGGAACTCAGTGTAGCCCAGGCTAGCCTCCATCTCAATAGTCTCCTGCCTCTGCCCCCTGAGTGCTGGCATTACAGGCATGTGCCACCATGCCCAGAATGCAATCATATTCTTTTACATTTTATTACAGTTTTAAAAAAATTATTTATTTTGGTCTTTTTTTTTAATCTTTTTTGAGACAGGGTCTCCCTGTAGCCCCAGCTGGCCTGGAACTTGCTATGTAGACCAGGCTGGCCTTGAACTCACAGAGACCCGCCTGCCTCTGCTTCCTGAGTTCTGGGATTAAAGGCATGCACCACCACCCGGCTATTTTGGTCTCTTTTGAGACAGGGTCTCCCTGTAGCCCCAGCTGGCCTGGAACTCACTATGCAGACCAGACTGGACTCTATCTCACAGAGATCTGCATGCCTCTGGGATTAAAGGTGCAAGTTTTTAATTTATTCTGTGTGTGTGTGCATGTATACGCCTGTATGGGTGCACAACTCCTGCACAACTTGCAGGAATCAGTTCTCTCCTTCCACCAAATGGGTCCCACGGATTGAATTTAGGCTGTCAGGGTTAACAGCAGGTGCTTTTAGCCACTGAGCCATCTTGCAAGCTCAGTAATATTCTATTTAATATTCTATTTTTTAATTTAAAAAATTTTTGATTTTTAAAAAAATTTTATGTATGAGTATATTGCCTGCATGTATGTAAGTGCACCCATGTTGTGCAATGCCCACGGAGGTTAGAAGAGGGTGTCAGAACCCCTGGAGCTATAAACAGTTGTTAGCTGCCATGTGGGTGCTGGGATTCAAACCTGGGTCTTCTGCAAGAGCAACCAGTGCTCTTAACCTATGAGGCGTCTCTCCAGCCTCTCAGTAATATTCTTAATTTAAATGATATTTGAATTTGCAAGTCTAAGCACACAGAAGCTACTGTCTCCCCCACACACACACGTTTCCTACTCGCCCTCTCCTTTGTGAGACTACAAGGAACCCGCAGCTCTCCTTCACAGACTAACACACATAAGCACAGGCACACACAGAGAGGAAGCTGGCTTGTTTGACCAATAAAATTAAATCCCCAGATCCCTGCAGTTCTGTGACTGGCTTCCCACCCACTTTACAGTCTTAAAGTGGTTCTGGGATATCTTTTCTTTCCGTACAGTTTACCTAAGCGTGAAAAATTGATCTTTACGTTGCATTCTAAATTTCCAAGTATTTTATAACATTTTCTCCTTAAATGAATCTTCCATATTGCTGAAAAGAAATGTCCCTCGTTGCTTTTTTTTTCTGTTACCATCTTTTTACCTTCTCACATGCTCTTTTCCTTCAGAGAAACTAGCGCTCTGAGGTGGTTCACAGGGCACAGCCCCACTGTGGAAATATTAGCAGAATGGGCACTAGACCCTACTAGAACAATAGGAAAATGACCTGACTCCCAGTCAGGGCCAAGGTGGTCATGTGGATGGTGCCGCCTCAAATCAGGGATGTCTGGGGTCTCTACCACCTGATTGTTAGTGGTGGCAGTGATCCATGGACAGATCTGAGACTACTTCAGTGGAATAAAAGGACTACAGGGGCCGATGATAAGACCAGCTAGGTGGATGGCCCACAACTGCAATTCTAGGATTTGGGAGGCTAGGAGGTAAAGGCAGGAACATTGCCAGTTCAAGGATAGCCTGCACTACATATCAAGACTCTGTCTCCAAGACACACACACACACACACACACACGGTAGAACATTTGCCTAGTATGTGCAAGGTCCTGAGTTCAATCCCTACCACAGCAAAATGATAATAACAGCTAATGTGTCTTTGTATTTTAATTCCCAACCTCCCCTGAAAACACATACCTGCATCAGTATGAGAGGTAGGAATTCTCACCCCTACTTTAAAGATGAGAACTCAGACTTCAGAAACTTGCCTAAAGTCACATAGCCAAGTATTAAATATAAATAGATGTAACCACGAAACTCTTGCTATGAGCTCTACATTGGAGCAAGTGTCTGAAGGCAAAAGGAAAAGTTCACATTCTCCAAACCCAGCCATTTGGTGCAGCTAAAGAGTCTGAAATAAGAACAGAAGTTAGGAAGGGAGAGAGGATAGGAGGGAGGGAGGGAGGCAGGGAAGAAGGGAAAAGAAAATGAAAACCAGGAAGCATTATGTCCAGCTGGCTCATGGGAGACTGAGTACGAAGCCAAGGGCAACCTGACCTGTGCCAGCAAGGTAGTGTACTTACATACATGTAGGCAAAACACTCATACACATAAAATAAAAACAAATTAATTTTTAAAAATTTAAAGAAATATTTTGGGGTTTTTGTTTGTTCGGTTGGTTGGTTGGCTTTTTGAGACAGGGCCCCCCTGTAGCCCCAGCTGGCCTGGAACTTACTATGGAGAACAGACTGGCCTTCGGTCTCACAGAGACCCACCTGCCTCTGCCTCCCGAGTGCTGGGATTAAAGATATAGTCCACCATGCCCTAAAAGAAGAATTTAAACATTAAATTTTCATCAAATTTCATGGGCTCTGCAGGCAGACATCCAGGATTCAAGTCTTTATGTACCTCTAATACCTAGCTCAGCCTTCTCCTTCCTTCTCCTCTTCCTCCTGACAACCACACCTTACAGAGTTGGGTTAAGAGTTCAGAACTCTGACACTGCTGTGTGACAGTAAGGAATTATATGATCTGCATGGTTTTCGTGGACAGAGAAAGGAGTGCCTTCATCCCTCAAGAGGGGAATGGCAATGAGAAGGTCAAATGGCATCCAGAGAAGCACCCACTGAAACCATTTTCTTGCCTGAAGAAAGAAACTGGAAAGCACCTGGCCCTAGTCCAGCCTCAGCTGATCCAGCTGGTCTGCTGGCCTCTGCCTCATCAGAGGCACCAGCACCTGGGACAGCCCCTCCAGAGAGGCCACAGAAGAGAAGACCTACCCATAGATCGTCCCACCGGCAATGAGGGGTACTATGCTACTGCCCTTAGACCAAGCAGGCAACATAGATCCTCAAGGGACAGGACAGGGAGAGAAAAATCAGGATCTAACCTCAGTTTCCTCATCTGCAGTACCAAGAGCTCCACTTTACAGGCTGGGTTCTGTGAGTCCTGAGCTAGTGTTTGTCCAGGGCTTTGCTCCCTGCTGGGCACAGGGGCACAGAGGAGCTCCCCTGAGACTTCACAACAGATGGATGCCACCTAGGCTAACAAACATTCTAGATAAACCACTTTCCCTGCCTGAGCTTCCTCTACCATAGCTGTAGGCATCACAGTCATCCTGCCTCAGATTTGAGTTTGAGGAGGCCACCACATCACCCCCAATAAGATGGCATTTTGTAGCCCGCCAAGTGCTAAAATAGCACTTGGCAAATTGCAGTCTTGGGACCCAGAGAGCTGGGCTGCAAAACAGTTGCCGAAGAAGCAAAAAGTACTCAACACATCGGGAAAGACTTTGAGTCCTCCCCTGGAAGGGAGTCATTCAGAAGGGTTCCATTTTTCTCTGGGATAGGGTCTCCTTAAGCTCAGCCTATTCTCCAACTCACTACTATGTAGGCAAAGAAGACCTTGAACTCCTGATCCTGCTTCCTTCACCTCTCGAGTGCTGGGATTACAGCATGCACCACTAAGCCCAGTTTCTGCAGTGCTGGAGATGGAACCCATCTACATACTAGACAAGCACTCTGCCAACAGAGACATCCCCAGGCCAGGAGGGTCCCATTTAATGGGAGAAGTAGGAGGTACTGAGCAACACCAAGCCTAGCTCCCAGTCAAGATCCTGCCTTCAGATCGTATAACACCGAGCAGGCTGGGTCTAGCTCCAGAGGAGCCAGCACCTACCAATCGTGTGCAGCCAGCCAGGCTGGAAGGGGCAGTGCTGACTGTCTGGTAGGGAGAGGCGGTGACAGCTGGATCAGCACCTGGCAGAGCAATGGGACCTGAATGGGTTGCCGGGGGGCAGAAGTCGCCAGCTTGGGAGAGGTGGGTGAAGAATCATCTATCCAGCATCAAAGGCTCCAGCCGGGACTACTACGTGAGTTCAAATCCCACCTGCCAGGTGCTGGTTGCCTCAGGCAGCAACTTAACCGCAGCCTTGGCTCTTAGGTGGAAACAGCACCTGTCAGTATAGTTGAGGCAAGGATTTAAGATCCAGCCTGTTGAGCATTAGCACAGGGCACGGCCCAGCCTAAATGGCTATAAGCTGTCCTTAAGAGGAGGGCTGGGGTCAAGGTTTGTCTGCCGTCATGTCTGCAACTCCCCATGACCTAAGTCCTACCTTACACATACCTGTTACATAGCTTTGCCTAAACTGATCACGTCAGAGAGGTGTGTAGCCTCAGAGACCCCCTGCCTTCACTCTCACCTCATGCAGGAGTCTCCTCTGCAACTCAGCACGCCTCTTCTTATTTGCTTCCACTGACAGGGAACTCACCTCTCCATGAGGCAGTCTGCTCCACACACTGACAGCTCTGTCCACAAGTTCCCCGCCCTGTCAACCGCCTTTTAGTGAAAGCCAGTTTCTTGCCAGGGACTTTCCAATGTCTGGAATCCAGCCATCCCACAAATGCTAGGAGTCCTCTGAGCGGAACCCTAGTCATTCCTCCAGGAAGTCTCTCCTGAACCCCAGTCTCTCCACTCTGCTCTAAATAGCTCCTACATACGGAGCAACTCCTTCTACAGGGCCATAGACCCTCCAGGGCCTGGGTCTGCAATGCTACCTGAGGCAGAAAGCTTGCTTTGCACAGACCTGACACAAATCCCAGCAGTTCACATGTATTACCTCACTCAGTCGCCACAGAATCCCTGTGAGAATTTTTCTAAATTGTGGTTTAAGAAAAAAGGGAGGGGGCTGGGAGAAGGGCTACGGATGCCACTCAGTTTGTAGAGTGCTTGCCTAGCATGCCCAAAGCCTGGATTTGATTCCCCAGCACCTCATAAACTCAACATGGTAACTCACGCCTATAATCCTAGCACTTGGGACATGAAGGCAGGAAGGTCAGCCTCAGTGAATCACCCGAATAATTTTTCAGTGCGCAGTTCAGTGGTATTGAGCACATTCCTGTCCTACAGCCCTCACCTCACCCCCACTCATCTCCAGAACTTTATCTTACAGAACCGGAACTCTGTCCCTACTCTCCTTTTCTCTTAGCCCCTGATGACCGCCATTCTCCCTTCTGTTTCTCAGACTCCATGGCAGTGGGAATCATACAGTTTTCATTTTCATGTGCCTAGTTTATTTCACTTAGCATGATGTTCTCAAGGTTCGTCCATGTTGTAGCATGTGACTGAATTTCCTTCCATTTTTATGGCTGAATAATATTCCACTGTATAGGAATGTCCCATTTGGTTCTCCATTCTTTTAGGCATGGTGTGGTGTTTCAAGCCTCTTGGCCAATAGGAATGTTAACATACAATGAACATGGGTCTACAAGTACCTCCTGGAATCTTGCTCCTAAGACTTTTCAGCACATATCCTGAAGTAGAATTTCTGGGTTATATGGTAAATCTCCTTTAAATTGTTTGAGGGACTTCCATGGTGTTTTCTTTTTCTAATTTTCTTTTTGAGACAGGTTCTCCCTGTAGCCCAGCTGTCCTGGAACTCACTATGTAGACCAGGCTGGCCTCAAACTCACAGAGATCCACCTGTCTCTGCCTCCCAAGTGCTGGGATTAAAGGCATGCATCACCTTGCCCAACCCCACAGTGGGTTTTGCACTGAATTACTCCCCCAAATAGTGCACAAGTTTCCATTTTTTCCATATTCTCATCAATACTCATTTTCTAGCGTTTTTTTGTTTTGTTTTGTTTTTGTTATGTGTATGCGTGTACTGCCTGCATGTAGGTAAGTGCAGTTGTGTTGTGCAATGCCCTCGGAGGTCAGAAGAGGCCGTCGGATCCCCTGGAACTGGATTTATAGACAGTTGTTAGCTGCCATGTGGGTGCTGGGATTCAAACCTGGGTCTTTTGCAAGAACAACTGGTGTTCTTAACTGCTGAGCCATCTCTCCAGCCCCAGATTTTTCTGGTGTTTTGATAGTAGTCAGCCTAATAGCTATCAGGTAGTTCAGGGATATACTTTTTTATTTCCCTCCTGTAGCTCAGTGAGTTACCAAAGGTGTCACAAGCAGTAGGTGGCCAGGCTCAGATTCAAGGCCAAGGTTGTCTGCAGCTGTCCAGTGCTGTCAACAGCTCCCATCTCTGCTGCTCCACCAGTGAGGCTGCTCCTAAGAGATGCAAGACTAACTCCAGACCCTGGATTCCCTTGACTGAGGCAACCCTGTAATTAGCGCTTGAGAACAGGTCTTGGGCAGGTGGGAGCTGGGCCTCAGGCATAGCCACTGGCTTCACCACTAGACGGACCAGCAGCTGCCAGGTGTACCCTGGATGATCATCTGATGAGAGCACAGCTGCCATGCAGATTCTAGAATCGGGTAGGGTCATTGAGGCAATCTAAGTGATAAGGCAGCTGGAGGCTGGCCTGGCACATCCCATGGCATCCCACATCCCAATTGTATCATCTTCTACCTGCATGACCCTGGACAAGTTGGGAGGCTTTCTTGGCCTTATTTTTCCATCTATAAAGTGAAGGAGATTGGGGCTAGAGAGATGGCTCAGTGGTTAAGAGCACTGACTGCTCTTACAGAGGACCTGGGTTTGATTCCCAACACCCACATGGTGGCTATGAACTGTCCTTAACTACAGTTCCAAGGGAATCCAAAGCGCTCTTCTGACCTCCTTGGCACTGCACAACACAGGTGCACTCACATACATGCAGGCAATACACTCATACACATATAATAAAAATAATTAAAAAATATTTTTTAAAAAAAAGTGAGGGCGATTAACTGGAGCCTTGCAAGGAGCTGTGGGCATTGAGTGAGCATAGCCACACCATGCCAGGCTGAGAGATAGGTACAAATGCTGCCCACTGCCCCGCCTTCTCCCACCCTGCCCTTGCTACTCCACACTACTAGCTCACATCCTTTCCACATCTGTCCCTCACCACTCTGCACCTCCCCACTGGAGGTTGGCAGAGGCTTGAGATTAAGGGACCAGCCTTCTAGGTGACTCCTTTGAAGAACATTTGGTACACTAGTTCCAGTCTGCTTCTTAGAAATAAAAGAATACGCTGCTGGAGAGATGGCTCAGCGGTTAAGAACACTGGCTGTTCTTGCAGAAGACCCAGGGTTCGAATCCCAACACCTACATGGCAGCTAACAACTGTCCATAACTCCAGTTCCAGGGGATCTGACAGCTCTTCTGTCCTCTGCAGGCATTGCATGGCATGGGTGCACTTATCTACATGCAGGCAATACACACACATAAAAATAATAAATAAAATATTAAAGAAAAAAGAAAGAAAAGAAGAGGGGGCTGGAGAGATAACTCAGTGGTTAAGAACACTGACTGTTCTTGCAGAAGACCTAGGTTCGAATCCCAGCACCCACATGGTAGCTAACAACTGTTCCAGGGGATCCAATGACCTCTTCTGTCCTCCATGGGCATTGCACAACATGGGTGCACTTACATACATGCAGGCAATACATGCATACACATAAAATAAAAATAATAAATGAATTATTTTTGCCTTTTCTTGAGGCAGGCATTAAAAGCATGCATCACCACTCCCAGCCCAAATTTAAAAAAAAAAGAAATAAAAGAATAGGCCAGGTGGAGGTTGGTGCATGCCTTTAATCCCAGCACTCGAGCGACAGCAGCAGGCTGTGACACAGAACCAGCCTGGTCTACATAGTGAGTTCCAGAACAGCTGGGGCTTCAGGGAGACCAGACAGCAGCAGGCTGTGACACAGAACCAGCCTGGTCTATCTACATAGTGAGTTCCAGAACAGCTGGGGCTTCAGGGAGACGCTGTCTCAAAAAGTCCAAAAAAAAAAAAAAAAAAAAAAAAAAAAAAAAAAAAAAAAAAAAAAAAAAAAAAAAAAAAAGAAAGAAAAAGAAAAGAAAAGAAACCAGAAAGAAAGGAAGAAAAGAGCAATTATTTAGAAAAATAAAGCCAAAACGCAAAGATACATACCACTGTACTATTTGGAACTGTAGAAATTTGCACCCTAAACTCATCCACTTGAAAGGATGATGGAGAGCTACATTTATTGGCATTTTCATATCATATGGTCAGGTAGAGAAAGAATAAGAGTTGCAAACAGGTATTCTTGTGTGTGTTTGTACAGGTACTCTCCCTAATCCAAGCATGGCTGCCCGATTTGTAGCATCAGCAAGCATCACAAGCCTGTGAGAAACTGTTGGGCCCCATCCCAGGCCTTCAGCCTTGGAACCCAAATTTTAATGTCCCTTTGATGATTCATGTGTCATTATAGTTTAATAGGTGAGGAAGTGCTGGGTGTGGTGGTACATGCTTTTAATCCCAGAGGCAGGTAGATCTCTGTGAGATCAAGGCCATCCTGGTCTACATAATGAGTTCTAGGCCATCTGAGGCCTGAAAAAGGCTTCCCCCCACCCCCCATGATGAAGTAGGGCCCTGTCAGGAAAACTTCCTTATAAAATACTAGGAGCCAGGCATGTGGCTTAGAACCCAGGAGGTCAAGGCAGGACGAAGGTGAATTTGAGGCCAGCCTCGGCTGCTCATTCGGAATTGAGGACCTTCTGGAGGGAAAGGACTTGCATATTTTGCCAAACATCACACACAAATAGACAAGCATATGGAAAAGTCATTAGTCATTAGGGAAACATAAATAAAAGCCTCTTTGAGAGACTTCCCATTCCATTAGGGTAGCAATTATTAGTGATTACCAGAAAATAAGTTTCAATAAGGATGTGGAGACACTGGGACCCTTAAGCAGTATATGGTTGTTCCTCAAAAAAATGTAAAATAATTGCCATATGGTTCAGCATTTCCAAGAGGAGACTTGAAGGGACGTTCAAGTCAAGTCACTCATGTTGATAATGGCCTTATTTACATGAGTCTTGAGATGGAAGCAACCCAGGAGTCTCCAAACAGATGAATGAATAAACAGAATCCAGATATAGATGCATGTATATGCATATGTATCTATGCAATGGAATGCCATTAGGCATGAAGAGGGAAGAACATCCTGTCATGGGCTACATGGATGAACCTTGAGGACATTTTGCTAAAGAGAAATAACCCATTCACGGAACACCGTGAGTCTACTTATGTAAGTAGTTAAAAATTATAGAGATAGAAAGTAGAAAGGTAGTGACAGGAGCTGGGAGAGGGGATGGGAGTTGTTTAGTGGGTAGAGCTTCTGTTTTGCAAGACCTGTTGCACAACAGTGTACATATACTTAACAATTAAAGAATTGTTAATGAGAAAATGACTGAGATGGTGAAAAATTGCTTGTGAAGGGATAGGAATGATATGGAAAAGAAGGAGGGCAGGGGGCGGAAGAGTCCCGGCTGCTGAGAACTCAGAGGGAAGGCTGATGTGCTGGAGGGAAGGAACTGTTGAAAGAATATGTAACAAAGCCAGACACGGAGGTAGGTCCTGGCTGTGCAGTCCTGGGTCACAGGACAGCCTTCCTTGTGCTGTGAGAGCTGACGGGCACCCCAGAAAGCTTTGGAGTAGGGGTTGATCTCCCTCAGTCGCTTCCAGGAAGTCACTGGAACTTTCCTAATTGAAGCCATGTCCCAACCCATCCACATGTCCTACCTGGAGAAGACCCCAGGGGCAGCCTGACTGGGCAGGCTAGGGTAGCAGTCCTGAGATGCAATGCCTATGGAGAAATCCTGGTAGCTCATGGGAAGCTTGGGAGGTTGGTTCTCAGGCCAAATACAGCCCAGGTCCCAAGAGATACCCCACAATTGAGGGACATGGCTTTCACACACAAGTACACATGACACTGGAGCCCAGAATGCCTCTGGGATTGTTCCAGGCCTGGGATCACAGTTCTCAGATTTCCAGTCTTTCTTTGATTTGGGGAACCAGACTGCACTTTATGACATGATGTGTCTTTCTCCCAAAGCTCGGTCAGGGTAACCTCAGGCTAGTAAGATCTCAGGGCAGGAACTAAGGGTAGGGATGCAGCAGCTGTGGCTGCCAGAGGTTTTCTACCGACTCTCAGAGGAGCTGGAAGAAGCCTCCTTATCCCCAACTGTCATCCAAAGAGATTCATGAGCTCTGTGGAGGATCAGGGATCAGAATCTAGGACCCAAAGTCTAAGTCCCAGGCCAGATTTCCTACACCGGGCCCGAGTCTCCCCCTCTCCTCAGCAGTTTATTTTCAGTGCCACCAAAGCCCCTGAGATTGGAATGGAAGACTGAACACATTCCAGGTCCCCTATACCATTTCACCCCGGGAGCTGTCAGCATAGAATCTCAATGCCTGCTTAAACCCCCATGTCACTGTGATCAACCCTCAAATTCTCACTTTGTTGGTTTTCTCCCAACCACCTCCGTGTCCCCTTTCCCTCATCCAACTCGGAAGCTCCCAGGAACTTCTCATCCCAGCTCAGACAGCACTCAGCTTTAGCACTTGCTGTTCCTCTTCCTCCTAGTCTGCCCAATCATCTACTATGCATTCTTCAGCATAGAACTGCTTCCTGAGGGCCCAGCAGACAAGGCCACTGTCCCCACTTTCTCTGTACAAGATGCATACCTATTTTAAAAGCAGAAGACTAAGCCTCCCTACACTTGGGTTTCCAGCACCAGGACCAGCCACCCTGATAAATGTTGGTTGACTGTGAGAATGAAGGTATTTTTCTCCTATCTTTGTTGTTTATTCTGGTACCTTTCCAAAAGCTCTAAAGATCATCACCCTAACCTTTTACAATGACAGGCTGACAGCCAGTTGTTTACCTGTGTTATCTTATGCAATTCTGTGGCATAGGTATCCACATTTCCATTTCACAGACAAGAAACTGAGGCTCAGTGAGGGCCCATGGCTAGCTGTATGTAGAAAGTGGCATGAACAGAACTGGAATCCAGCTGCACTGGCTCTAGAACCAGAGCTCATTATGCTGTGCCATATGGACACCCAGCAATTTACCATAGCAGCAGCAAAGAGGGGACCAGAGGGACACCCACAGACTTCCTGGGAATTCTCACTGCTCATTCAGAACTCCCTTAGGCCCATGATGTGAGGAAGGTAGCTGAGATGTATAGGGTGGCATTCCCGACCTGATTCGGGCTGGTATTCAGAGCCTGGGGTCCTCTAAAGGAGGCCTGACCTTGATACCCAATTTTCCAGCCTCAGGACAGACAGTGATTCGGATGAAAGGTCTAATGTAACAAAGCAGTCACTTAACAGGTCACCAAGCCCTTACTCTGAGTATAACAGGGCTAGGGAGAAGATGCCCTTCCTTGATCTTATTCTGCCCAGCTTGGTAATGGCCCAGGGAAAGCCCCAGGCTGGAAGAGCCCTTTGGATGTTTCTTTTTTTAAAAAAAATTATTTTTATTTTATGTGTGTGAGTGTTTTTTTGCCTGCATGTGTGCAAGTGCACCTGTGTCATGCAATGCCCACAGAGGTCAGAAGAGGGCATCGGATCCCCTGGAACTGGAGTTACAGGTGGTTGTTAGCTGTCATGTAGGTGCTGGGAACCAAACCCAGGTCCCGTGTAAGAACAGCCAGTGCTCTTAACCACTGAGTTGTCTCTCCAGCATGAGATGGTATGCCAGATACTTCAAGCACACTACCTATGCCTCCCAACATCCCTAAGAAACTTTAACCTGTATTTTACATCCAAAATGTAATGAGGCATGTGCTGGATAGCTTTAGTGTCAACTTGACACACCTGGGTTGAGGGAGCCTCAACTGGGGAATTGCCTCTATTGGACTGGCCTGTGGCCATGTCTGAGGGGCGTCTTCTTGATGAGTGATGTGGGAGGGCCCAGCCCACTGTGGGTGGTGCCACCCCGGGCAGGTGGGCCTGTGTTGCATTCTTTGCTGAACAGGGGCCAGGGAACAAGCCAGTAAGCAGCGTTCCTCCATGGCCTATGCTCCAGCTCCGGCCTCCAGGTTCCTGCCCTGAGTTCCTACCTTGGGCTCCATGATGAACTGTGACCTGGTAGATGTAAGATAAATAAACCCTTTCCTCCCCAAGTTGGTAGTGGTCAGTGTTTTGTCACAGCAATGAAGAGACAAACTAAGACAAGGCATAATGACACTATGAGGTGAGAGTTCAAGAACAGCTTGCTATTTGAATAAAAATCAAGCTATTAACTATTTTGTAAGACTACCCCAACTCCTTCCTGAAAAATCCCCAGAGAGCAAAAGTCCCTTGCCCACCCCATCACAAAACCAAATTAGTAAATATGTGCTGGAATTCTTAGGAGGGAGCTAACTCATAAGTGACATGAGCAACGCTACAGAAATGTTCCTGCTCTTTGCCCCAAGTGTTCATTCTGGATGAAGAAGACACTCCAGGGATTGTACAAAAAGAAAAACAAAACTAAAATGGCTCAGAGGCACCTAGAAACAATTGAACTTCATAATTGGAGACAAAGGCATTCTGGGATAGGTTTGGTAACATGGTGAATGGACATTAAAATGACAGTTATAGCTGGGTGTGGTGGTGCACGCCTTTAATCCCAGCACTCAGGAGGCAGAGGCAGGCAGATCTTTGTGAGCTTGAGGCCAGCCTGGTCTACATAATGAGTTCCAGGACAGCTGGGGCTACAGGGAAACCTTGTCTCAAAAAGACAAAAAAAAAAAAAAAAGGACAGTTATTGGGTTTATGGGTTTATGTGCATTTAAAATGCAAAACATAGTAGAACTTAGTTTTATTTTGAATTTCAGAAACACTGAGCAAAGAAAACTAACTTTTGCCATTTTCCCCTGTATGTGTGCACATGTGTGGATGCAGTGTGGCCCAGGAACCATTTTCTGTGTTGTTCCTCAGGCACTGTCCATCCTTTTTCTTTCTTTTTCCTCTTTCTTTTCTTTTTATTTTATTATTTTTTGATAGGATCTCTCACTGGCCTGGAACTAGCCAAGCAGGGTACAAGTAGGGTAGGATGGCTGGCCATCAAGCCCCAGGGATCCACCTGTTCAGTCTGCCTCTGCCTCCTCGGCACTTAAGATTATAGGCACACCATCATGCCCAGCCTTTTTTCTTGTTTTTGGTTTGGTTTTTGAGACAAAGTCTCACTTATTAATACTGACTGGCCATGAACTCATAGAGATCTGCTGGTTTCTGCCTCCTGAGTCTGGCATTAAGGGTGCTTCACCATGCCTAGCCTGTTTATTTATTCATTTATTTTATTTTATTTTTTTAATGAGGTTCTGGGAATAGAACTTGGGTATTCAATGTCTTGCAAATACTTTACTGACTGAGGTATCTACCAGCCCACATATTTCTTTCTTCTAAAGATTTTTAACTTTGAAAAAAAATTTATTTTTATGTGTATGCATGTATTGCCTGCATTTAGGTAAGTGTACCTGTGTCGTGCAATGCCCACAGAGGTCAGAAGAAACTGTCGGATCCCCTGGGACTGGAGTTACAGACAGTTGTTAGCTGCCATGTGGGTGCTGGGATTCGAACTCGGGTCTTCTGCAAGAACAACCAGTGTTCTTAACTGCTGAGCTATCTCTCCAGCCCTTAAAGATTATTTTTAAAGGCAGTGTCTCATGTATGTATCCCAGGCCTCAAACTCGCAAAGACTTACCTGCCTTTGCCTCCAGAGTGCTGAGATTAAAAGTATGTGCCCCTAAGCCTAGCAAAAATCAATTTTTGACAAGGAGATTCTTACAAGTATAAATTTTAAAAATATTTTACTTATTTTTATGTGTACGAGGGTATTGCTTGCATGGATGTAAGTGGACCCATGTCATGTAATGCCCAGAGAGGTCAGAAAAGGGGATTGGGCCCCCTGGAACTGGAGTTAGGGACGGCTTTTAGCCTTCATGTGGGTGCTGGGAACTGAACCTAGGTTGGGTCCTCTGCAAGAACAGCCAAGTGCTCTTAACCACTGAACCATCTTTAACAAAAATTACATTTTGTACTTGTAACAAAAATTACAACATTCCTTACAAATTTTGACAGAGATTCATGTACATGACCCATTAAGGTGTAAAGACAGGCAATTCACAGTGAAGCAATTCCCAGGAAGCCAAAAGCATTTCAGAATGTGGGTTTGTCAACTGACAGCACTCAGAAGGGAAGTAACTTGTTTTATGGTTACGTGGATCTGCTTTTCCCTGCAAGGTATGAAGGCAAAGGTTAGAATGAAACGCAGAGCAGGTATTTCACCCAGCTTCCAAGCCAGTACTGTTAACTCTAACTCAAGTCTCTCCTGACTTTGTAGGGTTAAACTAGTGAAAGAAAGCCATCTTCCATCAGGGACAGAGGAAGGGAGCCAGGTGAAAGACCCCCATCACCCCCCAAATGTTGCTTACCAGCTCACATGCCAGGATTCAGTCTTCTACCATATGCTGATGGCTTTAAGTGGCTCAGGGCCTGGAGCAGGTGCCTTGGGACTGCAGGCAGTAAATGCCAGGTAGGAGAGAATGTGCTGTCCCCCAGTCCACAATCCAGTCTTCCCGTCAGAGGGCGGGGAGCACAAGCCACAGCAGCTCAGACTAGATTCTAGAACAGTAGCCAGCAAGGGCAGGGCGGGGCGGGGCCTCATGGAGTCTAGAGTAGGAGTGAGCCACAAACCCAGAGGAACAGCTAGGGGACAGCCTTGAGGGTACGGGGAGGAGTCCTTAGACTCTAAGCCCTAATTTCCAGGCTGATTGAACTCGTTTTTAGAGGCTATCCCAGACCCTCTCGAGAATTCATGGACTCTGACACAAGTCTCCCAACACAAAGTTGAATAGTCAAGTGGTAACACCTAGAAAGTGGACATGTTAGGGAAATTACTGCTGAGAAGTCATCTGCAGATGGGGACTTGAGCCCAGGTGATATTTAGCCAAGAATCTCAGCCCAAAGCCTGAGACACAAGCCTTACAGAAACTCCTGGAGGCAGCAGAGGCTCTTTCCTGACCAAACCTACAGGCACAGGCACTCTTGCCTATCCAGTCATAGTGACAAGACTGAGTGGCCTAAACAGAGCTCTGCAGGCTCTGGTAGGCCCAGCACTACTACCTCTAGTAAGTTTTTGTACCAAGCTTCGTCACTTAACAAAAAAACAGGATCTTAATGTAGTCCAGGCTAGCTTCAAACTGGCTATATAAAGCTGGCCTGGAACTTGTGGTCCTCCTGCCTCTAGAGTGCCAAAATAGGTGTATGCCACCATACCTGGCTTTCCTAATTTTATTAGGCTGTATTTGGAGTAGTTAACTTAGGTGGTTAATCCCCATCCCTCAAATAATCCTTCAGCTCCTCCTCCATTAGACATTACAATGCCAACAGTGTCCGTTGAAAGCATCAAGTTATTAAAGAGGGAGTTAGCCATGCTTTGTTCAGTGTGAACACAGAACCTTTCTATAAGGGCCACTCATTACCATCTATGACTCCACAGAGCTTAGTCTGGGAATGCTGGCCTGGACATGAGGGCTTGCCCTATTCTAAATGTTAATGAATGTAGTTGTTCAAGAAATGTTTTCTAAATTAGATTTAGAAAACTGGATTCCCTGAACTTGCAGCAGGACAATATGCCCACGCTGGAATGTGCCCAGATAATTCCCCACCTCCACACTCCCTAGCAATGGCTACTCTGGTCAAACCCTCCAGGCCCTGCAGAGCTTAGCCAAGGCTATTCAGACATGCAGTGGAGGTGGAAATGGGGGCATAGCTACAGACCCTGCTGTGTCCTCTTGGCTTGGGGTGATGCCTTTTTCTCAGTGTCTCATTATAGGACAGTAGTACAGGATGGAGGTGCTATCAGGTCTTCCAGGGCTAAGACCACCCTCGAAACACTCCACATTCCTGTTACCATGGCCATAGCCAGGTGATCTGACTCTTATGTCCAGTGCTCTTTCCAAAGCAGATGTTTCTCAAGGCTTCACTTTTCTCTAGTTACAGCATCAGCTCCTTGAAGCAAGAGTCCTTAGTGTGTCTCACTGACAGCACCGGGCCCTAAAACCCACAGTAAATATTAATACTATGCATTAGCTTACACATACTCACGGCCTTTCGAAAGGAGCCTCTCCCCAGAGAACCTCATCAAAGGCAACTCTTGCATAAGCTGGTAAAGGCATCTGCTGCCAAGCCGAAGGCCCAAATTTGATCCCTGGGTCCCACATAGCGGAGAACAGAACTGACTCCCACTAGTTGTTTTACACACACACACACACACACACACACCCATGTATGCCAAAATAAAATGTAAAATGTAAACAAAATACAGAGTCCTCTTATTAACCAAGATTTTGCAGAAGGGGCTGGTTCTGCCAGGTGAGTCTCTGGATTACAAATTTGAGGCAGACTCTAGAAGGCAGACAAAGGCCAAGAACTGAGTTAGGCAGGCTTACCTCTGGATTCTGACTGGGTCCTAAGAGGAGCTGGATGTGGGGGTGGGCTGGGTAGGTAGTGAACTGAACACTGTCCCTCAGTAACTTCAAGGTGAATACTCTCATCCCCTTTCCCCAAACTATGACTTCCAAATTTGCTGTTTCACTTTGAACACTAATCATAGTGCTATCCAGTGATATCATTTACATCAGACAGAAATATTGAAGCAAGATTCTTCAAGAAATATTCAAGTAGATTCTTGCAGTCTATCTGATACACAGATAGAGACCTGTGTCCAGACAGGATAATAAACGCTAAGACTACATACAGCTTACCATCTCCTGACCTAAAAGAGTTGGCTGCCTACCCTGGCCTCAGTTTTCGGACTTGAGGCCTGATTTTCCCTAAAAGTTCCCAAGCTGTGCCTGTTTGACCTGAGGAAATCAGACAGACTCTTCTGAGACTCAGTGCCTCATGCTCCATCATCCTGCTCACCATCCTCAGATGGAGACTGTTATCAGAACTTTTCTTCCGACCTCTGGGAGCAGAACAGACCCAAGAGAAGGGACAGAACTGGTGCTCAGTAAACATATTGTCCAGAAAGTCTTCTAATGGCAGCTTTCTAGCGGTACAGTTGATTTCAGTTCACCAGAACATTCCATGTCAGGCTCTCAGGTATCCAAATATAAAAATCAACAATAGCCATGAAGATGCTGAGTTACCTACCACGTGCCCCATACAAAGCCATCTACTCCCCCACACTATTTTCTGGACAAGCTTTCAAAGGAGATACTTCTGAGCTCTGCATCTTGATGGTCCTTAGAAATTAATTTTAAGGGTGTATAAACTTAAAACATACACGCACAATAATTCACATGCAAATGAGCAAGAGGATGATTCATGCAAAGACGTGGTTCTCCTTTGAACAGAAAACAATTAAGGAATTAACAGATCGCGAAAGGTGGGTTGGTGCCACTGAAAAGACCTCAGCATTTCTGGCTCCCCTCTCAAGAAAGGCTGTGGGCTGTGAGAGCAGCCGACATCCTGGACCCCAGCCCTCTCCCTGTGAGGCAGGGAGCCTTGAGTGTATTCCCAGCCCCAGCAGCTGTCCTGCCAGCAATACATTTATACAAACCCCAAAAAAAGCAACATTCCAGCCACAGTTCCACTTGAACCCCTTCCCCACGATGAATGCTATTCTTGGCAAGAGATCTTCGGAAGGAAGCAACATCTGCAAAACCTCTGCCCGTAAGGTCAGGAGAAAGCTGAGGCAGCTGAAAAGTTCTGGACTCTCTTTTCAGTCAAGTCACAGGGCTTTACAGAGGAGCGAGAAAGGAACAAACCCAATAAGCAAAGACAGATGCCACAGAGTCCTGACAGGATCTCTCCCTTCTCGGTTCCCCAACAGCCTCTGCTAAGTTTTACAAGGCCAAGACAGTTCCCTATTTACCTGCTTAATCAATTCAACCAAAAGAACCAAACTGGTGGTACCCTTAAACAATTCAGCCTCATCCAGTCTCCACATTGTTAGATGCCTTCTGCAGGCATCTACAAGGCAGTAGCTATGAACAAGAGCAAAAACATCCCTGCCGCATGTTCAATCCCCTTGCTGACATTTCAGGTTTTCTACTTGCCAGAGTCCTTCCTTCCTCTGGCAGAGAACAGTGCTGACCAATCCTGATTCCACAGAGATCAAGTTTTCCATCCTTATTCAACTACTACTAAGAAAAGTGTGTCTGTCAAATCTGAGGAAGACTAAATAGCTAGCTACGACTCAACTAAAATCCATGAGCTAAGACTCAATTCCTGAAACTCAACTCCCAGCAAAACCTGTTTCTAACACCTAAACCAGGTCATTAGAGATACTTGGTGCCAGAGGATGCTTATCAGGAATGCTCTGTCTACACGGTGATCTGGTCAAAGTGATGTCCGCAGCTGGACACTGGTGGTTCATGCCTTTAACTAATACTTGGAAAGCAGAAGCAGGATTACTGCGAGTTCCAAGGTTATCCTGGTCTAGATTGAGACCCTGTCTCAAATTATAGTCAATCACTCCTGGTCCTGACTCTGATTCCTACCAGGTACCAGATGCAGAAAATGTGGTCAATGTAGGTGGCTGAGTGGATAGAGAAGACAGAATGTTTTACTTCATCAAGTACTGAGAACAGCAACAAGCTTGGATTTTTCCAGGTTCAATAGGTCAAACAGTTGCCGGAAAGATTTAAGGCTTCCCACACAGCTCAGCAGGAGAAACTTCCAAGCATGGGCTTGATCATTTCTGAAACTAGGCCACTTCCGGCCAAAAGGATCCTAGTACGCCTCCCTTATATATCTGCCTCCCTAGGCCAATGCTGGAGAGACACATACACACACACCCCACAGGTTGCCTCATGTGTTTCCAAACAGGGCCCACATACAATGACTATTCCGAAGGGCAGGCCGGTATCTGGGTTCATCCGTCCTTAGCGACTCCTACTGGTCACCAGTCCAAACACCTCAGGAGTCTCTTAAGTGAAGCAAGCATTGTGAAATCAGATTGTTCAGCTGGGAGTCCTCCTAAACTCAGCATTCTAAGATTTCAGGGTAGAAAAGACCTATGGGGTCAGATGTAGAGGCACATGCCGTTACTCCCAGCACTTGGGAGGCAGAGGCAGGCGGATCTCTTTAAAAATCAAGGACAACCTGGTCTACATAGTGAGTTCCAGGCCAGCTGGGGCTACAGAGAGACCCTGTTTGGAAAAATATTAAAAAAAGACCTATGGGGTGAGAGGAGATTCCCCTTAATATCTAATGGGAAGATGGGTAGATGTTCACATGGTTGATGAGACCTTGCCTTATTTCCACAGCATAGAATCAAGAAAGGCCAAAGAAACCACCAGGGCCAAGAGAGGGAGACCACAGGATGTCCAAGTAGCTGCCCAGAAGGAAGTGGAAGATTCGACTCACTCCAACTTGGGTTCAAACTTCCTTGAATTTTCATCCTCAGAAAAAAGAAACACAGATGCTGGCCACCTTAAAAACTAGTTTTATTATTTCTGGGGGAGGGTCCAGAGTGGCAGAACTAAGCCATTATTACAACAAACCCTGCCACATCTTAGCTTGTCTCCCTGTCTCACAAAGTATCATTGTACAAAACTATTTACAGGAAAACCAGTTGAAAAATCAAAGTGTGTACAAAAGTAGACTAGCGTGCCAGAGATCTGAATGCAGGGACAGCCTCGGGGAAAAGGAATATGGTATTCCAGACTGGAGCCTGAGGCTCTGCATCATGTACGAGGCAGAGTGAAATGAGCAAACTTCAGTGCCAGTTTTACAGGGAACGGTCATTCCAAAGAAGAACTGAGGGGAAGAGCTATCGGCTGGGACTTCAGTCTTCATCACCAGGTCACTTTTCTCCTGCCATGTGGCAGAAGCCAGATGGTGGTGCTGGAAACAAAAAGAACTTCCAGCAAGCAAAGAAAGGGCTCAGAAAGCATAACGGGTTCGAATATCCTCAAGCTTCTTGGACACTTCCGGTGGGGTTCGGTCTAGCTCTTCAGAGACGTTTTTCTGCTTGTTGGGCTCCATAGAGTTGAACTGCTCACAGAGGTCTCCATCAATCACATTCTAAGACACAGAGGAACCAGAGAAAGGCAAAGGTGAGATGTCCAAAGAAAAAAGCACATACTGTGAATATATTCTAAGTTGCCCCCTAAGCAGCCAGACTTCGGACTGGTAAAACCAGGTGGTTTTGTTTCTGCCTGTGGTCTGCCCTGCTGGGAGAAGAGCACCACCAACCATGTGCACCCTGACATCCTCAGTGCATTCCCTGCTACTCCTCTATCCAGGACTGACCATTAGGGAGAAGAGCACCACCAACCATGTGCGCCCTCACTGACATCCTCAGTGCATTCCCTGCTACTCCTCTATCCAGGACTGACCATTAAAAAATAAATGGTGCTGGGAATTAAATCCAGGGCCGGGCCACGTGCAGGTTAGGCAAGTGTTCCACTACTGAGTAAAACCCCAGTTCTTGGCTTGTTGAGACAGGGTCTTATATAGTCCAGACTAGCCTGAACTCACAATCCTCCTACCTCAACCTTCCAAGTGCTGGGACGATCCCAACTTTTAAGAAATGGAGGCCCACAGAATAGGCCAGGTGAACGGCTGAGGCCTCCTCATTTCAACCTACCTTAACAGGGAAATAATAAGATCGGAAGCTGAGGTGGTCTCGCCCACAGAGGGGGGGATGCTCAGACCGAAGGTGCATTTCAACATGCTGGAAGAAGTCATGATCCTGTGAAAGAAACAAAGAATTTGTCCCTGAGAAAGAAGTGATTTCAACTGCTTCGCTGCAATTCCCAGAACAAAGTATAGACAAGTCATTGAATTAAACAAAACAAAACAACCAACACTTTTGAGCCAAAGTCTTACCCAATCTGGCCTTGACCTTGAAATCCTCTTGATTTAGCCTACTGAGTGCTGATAGGCATATGCCATCATTGCCCAACTATAAGCACTGATTGTTTACCAGGTAAACATGTTAAAATAGCTAATCACAGGGCTGGAGAAATTCTCAACAGTTAAGAGCACTAGCTGCTCTTACAGAAAACTTGGGTTCAGTTCCCAACACCCACATACATGATGGAGGATAGTTCCAGGGATCTCATGCCCTCTTCTGGCCTCTGTGGGCACTGCATGCATGCAGTGCACTTACATACATCCAGGCAAAACACACATACATTAAAAAAATTTTTTTAATAAATTAAAATCTAATCACTCTTCTGATGGCCACATGTTTCTCTGCAATGACAGGAACTAAAATGCAAAAGGGACCTAACTGTACTTGTAGTACAAGAAAGGACATCATTTGTAAAGAGTAGCCTGTGAGGTCAGATTCCTGATCCCAAAATGCACAGCTAGAATGGCAGAAACCAAACAGAGCAATCCTAGAATTGACTCCATAAGGTAAGAGTGTCACAGAAAATCATCAATCCATCATTTCTAGTCTGTGGAGTGCCATTCTGGGGTTCTGGGCTCAGACTAACCCTGTATCTACATCAAAACTAGTATAGCATGAAATGAAAGACCCTCATCAAGCAGAAGAACCTAGGATTCCTTCTTCCTAGGCACATTAACTGTCACCTTGTAAAACTTCTAGAACACTGCTAATTACAAGTAAGGACAAATGCACATGATCTCCTAGACAGACTCAACACCAAGAAACAATCCAAAGAAGGACAAGGTAAGAACAATGTGGGGACTCTCACCTCATGAGACGTGAAAGGGACAAGGATACCAATTCCTCCAGACAAAGTGGTATAGACAAGTGACTCTGAGCCTCCAGGAATCAGTGTGGTCTTCTGCAATGACAGCACTGTTTCCCCGACATGATAGTTCATGATTACTTCTGCCTGCAAGTCAAAAAACATCTCAGTAACTTTGTCTGCCCTCAAGTCTGTTCCGGATTCCTCCAGACACATTGCACCTCCCTCCCCTTGTGGGACTGGGAATGGAACTTTGGGCTTCACGTATGTATCTGAGGCAAGTACTCTATCAACTGAGCTACACCTCTAGTTCCATTTCAGAATTTATGGAAATCTAAAAAAGCTTTCAAAATTTTTCCCTTTTTTGGGTCTTTTTGAGACAAGGTCTCACTATGTAGCCCTAGCTGGCCTGGAACTCACTATGTAGACCAGGCTGGCTTCAAACACACAGAGATCTATCTGCCTGCCTCTACATCACAAGTGCTAAGATCAGAGGTGTGTAGCACCATGTCCAGCCTTTTTGTTTCTAAACTTTTTATCATTTATTTAAAGCTTTATGTTTCAAAAGCATATCAAGTTCAGATCATTTCTTAACCATCAATTACCATCTAAAAACCTTTTTAGACAGGTATGTGGTACATGCCTATAATCTTAGCATTCAAGAGGCTGGAGCAGGAGAATCCTAAATTTAAGGCCAGCCTAGGCTACAAAGCAAATTTCAGGCAAATGGAGGAGGAGAAGGAGGCGGAACTACAGAAAATTATAAAATACCACCAGGTTTTTACGTTTATTCTCTAACACATAACCCCCGCCCCCCCCTTCTTTTCTTTTAAGACAGCTTCTTGGTGGCCTGGAACTTACAATCCTACCAATAGTATCCCAGGTGCTAGGATAATGAGATTTGTTTTTACAAGCCCAGAGATGTTCTTTTAAAGTATGTGCCTATAGGAAAAAGGCAAAGCCTAGGATCCAGAGAAGAGCTAATTAGTACCAGGAACAAATCTTACAACCATCTTTTCCAAAGACCTTGCTACTCTCCAGCTATCTGTACACCAATTAATAGACTATCTCAGAAAAATCTGTCTTAGGACTGGCAAGATGGCTCAGTGGGTAAAGATGCTTGCTAACAAATCCTACAATCAAGAGTTCAAGCCCTAGGATCCACATAGTGGAAGGAGAGAACCAATTTACACATATACACACACACTAAATGTAATTAAAAAGAAGAAAAATTAGCTTTGGTCATAAAAATGGGATGGTGACATAATCACCTCATGAAAACCCAGCATCCATGCATCACAGGCTACGTATTTTCAGCTTAGGGTTTCGAAAAGGAAGGGCCATGCACAAGGAGCACTTGGTAGTCATGTGTACTGCAGATAAGTCACCGGAAACTGATTCTTTGGTGAGGGCAACAGAAGGCACTGAGTGTGTCTTTCTCTTGGGCCCTTCTACAATCTTACCTTCTGTGAAGCCCCATTGAGCAAGCCACGATCCCAGAGGGCTTTGTTTCCGGTAGGATCTTCATCCACCTCATCATTGGTGTTAGGTGGGAGTCTCACCTACAAGGAAGTGACACAATGGTAGAAATGGATCCGGTGCATGCTCACTTGGCTAACTAAGCAGTGTTTGCTCTAGGTCTCAGCAAGTGAGCTCAAGGCACTACACTGACAGAGGCTTGAGCCCAAGGCTGCTGTATGAAGAGTGAGAAACTCAAGAGAACCAAGGCACAAGCAAGGGTCCAGCACAGCCAAGAACAAAAACAAGACACAGAACAGAGAAGGGAAAAATAGGCTGGGCCGAAACATACAAACAGAACGTACAACTGGATACAGCCATTAGCTCAAAGTAGACTATGAGATCATATTCTATGGAGAAGATAAGCAAAAGACTGGTGGAAAAGCTTGAAGAACATCAAGAAGGTCTTTTAAAGAGCTGGCCTCAGTAGGGTTGAATTTCATACCCATACTCAGTTTCCAGATCAGAGAACATAATCCTTGTTCCTTGGTTTTACCAACACCACAAACTGAATCAGCTTTCCCATACGTGACTGTCACTCAAGGAAGCAACACCAACTCACCACACAAATGTTGCCAAACTTGTCTGCCCCAGCCACAGTGTCATAGTCAAGTAGGCTAGCTGTAGTGACCCATCGGGGGTAGGTATCATCAGCAAAGATAATGAGTTGGTTCTCGTTACGCTTGTAGCGAACCCAGATGAAGCTTTCTTGGACATCAGACACAATTACCCTGTGCCCAATAGTCTGGATCCCAGATATGTAATTGGCAATATGCTGGGAGAAAAACAAGGACAGCAGTGGTTATAATCCTGGAATTCACAATCTGTACAAATTCCAGCTTTCCCTAACCAAAATACAGTTTGCAGACTAGCACGTGTTAAACAACAGCAATCTACAGTTAAGTATTCTATAGTAAGTACTTTGAAGGGGGGAAACCAAGTTTTCTTGCTTGTTGGGGACAGGGGTTTTCCTGGGGATTGAACACTGGGCCTTAACATGCTGGCAAAGTGCTCTACCATGAGCTACATCCCCGGCCCTTGTTTGGCTTTAAAAAAAAAAAAAAATTATTATTTTATGTGTCTGAGTATATTGCTTGCATGTATGTGAATGCACCATGTCATGCAATGTCTCGGAGCTCAGAAGAGGGCTTCGGATTCCCCTGGAACTGGAGTTAAGGACAGTTTGCAGCCGCCATGTGGGTGCTGGGAATTGAACCCAGGTCCTCTGCAAGAGCAGTCAGTGCTCTTAACCTCTGAGCCATCTCTCCAGCCCCTTGTTTGGATTTGAAAAAATAAAAGGGACATAAAGGACAGTTTTTGCTCCTTGCCCTTGAAGGTCGACTAGTTCCAGGGTACTAGGAGCATCTCTCAAAATGTCCTGTAATTGTGGTGGGTCACTTGTCCTTTTGATCAAGGAGGCCGAGGAGACCCCACCAGATGGCCTTGAACCAGTGTCCAGTCTACAAAGAGGAGGGTGAACACAGAGGAATCATTTCCTCCATGCTTCCAAGTGAAGCCAACCATGGTCGAGTAGGATCTTTGACTTATCTTCACATAGGCAGAACTGGTAATAGAAAGGAACCAGGGGCTCCTCCCAAGCTTCTGT